>NW_006921949.1:495815-508871 GCF_000298275.1 Orycteropus afer afer
ATTAATAGATGTTTTCAGCGGTTTCTTCCCATTTTGAGTCATTCCACATCAGCAAATGGGAGTCCTGAAAGCTTTCCTCCATCCACATTATTACAAGGAACTCTATTTTGAGGAGGCAGCTCTCCCCCAGTCATATTTTGAGTGCCTTCCAACCTGAAGGGCTCATCTTCTGGCACTATATCAAACAATATTTCAGGGCTATTCAAAACGTTTTCCAGTACTATATCACCACTATTCACAAGGTTTTCACTGGCCAGTTCTTTGAGAACTAGATGGCTCTGTCCTTCTTCCAAGTTTATCTTGGTCTTGAAGCTCCACTGAAACCTGTCCACAATGAGTGACCCTGCTGGTATTTGAAATACCTGTGGCATAGCCTCCAGCCTCACACAACTTGCAAGACACAACAGTATGACAAACTGACAGATGAGTAAATTGACAGGGTAAGACCATACAAATGTAAGGTGATTGTGCCCTACCAAGCTGATTAGACAGTTTTCTAATAAATAAAGAGTATTACACTATTTTGGGAGTGGAACCATATAAATAAAAGCATATGGAACACTGATGTGGGGAGTGGTCAATTTTGCCCTTCTGCTAGGCTTAAAATGAGCCATCCAAGAGGCAGAAAGGGGAACTTGACTACCACCAAGAAGAAGAGATGGAAGTAGAGCATGTCCTCTGAACCTGGGATGCCTGGGCTGGGAACATCTTCAGGAGATACTGGCCTAGGAGACAGAGAAAGCTGTAGCACCTGAGAGATGGTGAGAGATAGCAGAAGCAGTGAAAGAGAAGCAGCAGTACAGAGAACAGAACCGGTAGACTGGTAGGAGAGGGTGTGGTGGGCTTCTAGATTCACAGAGGGAAAAATTTGAGTATCTTCAGCCAGAAGGCTTGTTGGTGGAAGGGGGTGACTTTGGGCATTTGGTGGAGCTAGGTTTGCTATTCCACAGAGCTAGAGCTGAGCACCTTTGGGTTGAAGCTTACTGGCAGAGTGGGTGCCTCTGGGCACTTATTGACAGAGCTAAAAGAGCTTTGTAACATTGCCTGATCAGAGCAGAGGGCAAGGGGCCATGAGACTGAGAGGTCAAAGGCCAGAGAGAGGCATACCTGCAGGCACTACTGAGAAGATGCTGTCATGATTGAAGAACTGTATCCTGATTCATTTCTGATCCTGAATTATAACCTATTATTTCTCTAATAAGCCACATAGTCATGAGCATTGTCTGTGAGTTCGGTATGGCTATTACAATGAATTACCAAACCTAGTGGAGAAGTAGAGAGTGCTATGGGAGGGGCAGTTGGTGTCAGAATTTAAAAAAAAAAAAAAAAAGTTGAGTGGTGAATGCATGTCTGACCTCCACCTCATAAGAATTAATCTTAGGCTATTTGATGCTGATAATGGTTCTCTCTCCCCCTTGTGAAGTTACAGTAAGTCAGACACCTCCATCATATCTTTTTTACACATAGTCTACCAAAAGAAAATATTTGTCTTAGAAAAAGTACAGCCAGAATGCTCGTTAGAGGTGAGGATGGTGAGATTTCATCTCTGCACTTTGGACCTGTTATCAGGAGGGGTCAGTCCCTGGATAATGACATCATGCTTGATAAAGTAGAGGGTCAGCAAAAAAGAGGAAGAGCCTCAGTGAGTAGAGGGATTCATGCAGTGGCTGCAACAGTGGGCTCAAACATAGTAATGATTGTGATGGCACAGGACTGGGCAGCGTTTCATTCTGTTGTGCATCTTATGTATGTTCGTATGAGTAGGAACTGACTCAATGGCACCTAACAATAAAAGCATAGAGAATTTTAAAAAATAACAAATGATTTTTATTATCACTATGCACTAGCAATTGTAAACAAAGTCTGTGATAAAATACTACTCCCTTCTCTCATGGTATGCCATTATTTGAGACAAGATATATAGTACTTTTTAACCCCATATACTCCTTTCACCTTGATTCTCATATTTTTGTAAATGCCTAACATTTAGGGTCCTCATTATTATTATTGCCTTATTATTGATATACTGCACAGTGTCTTTTTCAAGGTAAGTTACTAACCAGACTTAACACAATTGCTCACATCTAGCTTTGCTTTAACTGGTTTCAATAATCACCACTTTATTTATTTTTGTTTTGCATTCATAGTTTTCAGCTTTTGTTAAAGATGTTTAAGTCTAGATTGTTGCTATTGTGTTACATTTATACCACATAGTTCCTTTTTCAAGATTACTTATATAACCAAATTTACCATTTAAGAACATTTAACTTTGTGTTCACTGATTTTATGTTTTCCCATTCTTGAACGCCTCTTAATTCTCTTCATCTCTCAGTAAGTTTATCAAGAAAAAAAATCACCTTACTGTATGCCAGAAAATATCCTTCCCTTACTTTTATATGTAAAACAGCTTAGTTGGTATAAAATTTGGAAATCACAGGTTTTTTTCATTATCACTGTATAGACTTTGCTCATTGTTATCTGGCTTTAATAATGCCAAAGAGAAATCTGAAGTCAGCCTGATTTTTGTTACTTTCTAATTAACTTATTTTTCCTAACTCTGTGCCAGCATTTGTGTCTCTTTTCATTTATTTTTAACTGGAACGCAATATTTTTCAATCTGTATACATAGTGGAGAGATTTGAGATTAGCTTAAAGGGTGCTAATCAAAAAACCAAACCAACTACCATTAAGTCAAATTCAACTCATAGTGACCCCCATTGTGTTTTCAATGTGGTAAATCTTTCCTTTTTATTTTTTAAAAAATTTTTAAATTGTGATTTGGGTGAAAGTTTATAGAACAAATATGTTTTCCATACAGTAATTCATACAGATGTTGTCTCATGACATTGGCTGCAATTTCCCACAACGTAACAACTCTCATCCCACTTCCTCCCCGGAGTTACCTCTTCCACATGTCCTTCCCTCCCATGCACTCCTGCCCCCTCCCCCCGCCAAGCTATCTCGCTGTGCATACATTGCCCTTCTATTCTCACATGATTGATCTCTCCAAGGAGTGTATCTACCTGATATAAATGTTCAGCCCATATGCCTGTCTTTTATTTGGCTGGAAGCCACAGGAGTGAGTTCAATTCATTCCAGACCTGAAGGGCAGGTAGGGGCCATAGTGTCAGGGGTTTCACCAGGCTCTTTCAGACTAGCAAACTTGGTCTTTTTTTTTTTTTTTTTCTTTAACTTTATTTTATGATTTTGAGTTTTGTTCCACATTATTCTCCCACTCTATCCACAATCTCCTACACAGATCTCCCTCCAAGTGGCTGAAAGTGGTAGTGGGGGACCATCTAGTTTTTCTGGTCTCATGGTCACATAGGCTGAGGATCTCATGGTCTACTAGTCCCTTGGACTAATTATTTCCATGCATCTTTGGTTTTCTTCATTCTTCTTTACTGTGGATGAGGAGAGACCCATCGTTTCATCTAGGTGGCCACTTGCAAGCTTTTAAGATCCCAGTCGCTACTCACCGATGTGGTAAATCTTTATGGAAGTCAGTTGTCTCATCTTCCTTCTGCTGAGAAAATTCTGTTTGTTAAAGTCATCCACTTGTGGTATTTCTGCTATAGCAGCACTAAGAAACTAAGACAGCTGCTATGAACAATTGTGTACGAGTTTTCACGTGTACGTAAATTTTCATTTCTCTGGTATAAATGCCTAGGAATGCTGTTGTTAAGAACATGATGAATGTGTATTTAGTCTTTGAAGAAATTGCCAAACATTTTCCACAGTGACTACACCACTTAACATTCCCACCAGCAGTATATGAGAAATCCAGTTTTTCCACATCTTCCCTGCATTTGGTATTGTCACTATTTTATTAATTTTGGCTGTTCTGACAGGCATGTAAGGGGCTGGTGGTGCAGTGGTTAAGTCATTCAGCTGCTAATCAAAAGGCTGACTGTTCAAGTCCACCAGCCACTTCATGGCAGAAAGATTTACAGCCTTAGAAACCCTATTGGGCAATTCTACTCTGTCCTGTAGGGTCTATATAAGTCAGAATCGTTTCCATGGCAATGGGTTTGGTTTGGGTTTGGTAGTAGGTATCTAGTGGTATTTTATTATGGTCTTAAAATACATTTCCCTAATGGCCCAAACTCAAACCAAACTCACTGTCATTAAGTCGATTGCAACCCATTGTGACTTCCACTGAGTATCCATGGTGGTATATCTTCACAGAAGTAGACTACCTGATCTTCCTTCCATGGAGCAACTGGTGGGCTTGAGCCACCAACCATCTGGTTGGCAGTCAAATGCCTTAGGCACTGTGCCACCAGAGCTCCTGTCCCTAATGGCTAGTGAGGTTAAAAAAAAATAAAAACCTTTTCATATGCTTAATTACCATCCAGATACCTTTTCATAAAATGCCTCTTCTTGTCTTTTACTCATTTTTCAAAATAGATCATGTGTGCTTTACTGTTATGAGAGTTCTTTATATATTCTAGATGTGAGTCCTTTGTCAAGTATGTTATTGTTGTTGTTGTTATGTGCCGTCGAATCAAACCCGACTCATAGCGACCCCTCCTTGGGTTTCCGAGGCAGTATCACTATGGAAGTAGGATTGCCCAACCTTCCTTCCGAGGAGTGGCTGGTGGGTTTGAACCGCCAGCCATCAGGTTAGCAGGCAAGTGTCTTAGGCACTATGCTACCAGAGCTCCCATCACTGCCAGTGGTTCTTTTCTTAGGTTAGATGAAAATTTTAATATGCAAACTTAATTTATCAAAGTACAAAATTAATATTTTTATTTTCTACATGAATAATATGAGGACCTTAGAACATCTTAATGCCAACCAGCCCCTCTACAAAGACAGTCTTATGGTTATTTTATACAGGCAATATTCATTTATAGCTATCCACTTACTTAATATATTTATCTTATTTTTCATTCCTTGTTACCTTTCATTAATTTCAGTGAAGGTCTGTTAATCAGGCAAAATCTGTTGTTTTTTTTTTTTTTTTTGGTATGAAAATGTGTTTTCTTTCATTCTAAATTCATCATTGACAAATGAATTTCTTAACTGATATCATGTAATTTACAAAGATCTGGAGCTGTGATGGTGTAGTGCCTAAGGCATTTGACTGCTAACCAGAAGGCTGGTGGTTCAAACTGACCAACTACTCCTCGGAAGGAAGATTGGGCAATTTACTTCTGTAGTGATACTGTCTCAGAAACCCAAGGAGGTCATTATGAGTCAGCTCTGACTTGATGGGAGTGAGTTTTCACCAGTAATAACCGGGTAAATGAAACTAAGAACCAAATTAAAGTAACTTTTATCACTCCTCAAAGAACTAGCAATAATTAATGCTGAGTTCTTCATCAGTATATATGAGTTAGTATTATGAGCTTTCATACACATACTTTATATACTCTATACACACAGTGGAATACCACGTAACCTTTTAAAAAAATGTATGACAATATACCATCATCATCATCTCGTCCCAACATAGATATTGAGCATAAGAATTTTTTAAAATCTTCCCAGGTATATTAATCATGACTCTTGCTTCCAAATAGTAGAAATAAAACAGTCTCCATTAAACAAGAGAATAAAAGGTCTTAGTGGTACGACTACAGATAGGAATGTCTGGATCTAGGGATTTGGTGATGTCATTAAGACTGTCTCTGTTTCTTTCGACGCTGGCTTCATGGTTAGGAAGGCTTTCCTTACATGGTGGAAAAGAAGTCTACAGGAATCTCCTGGCTCCCACCATCTATCTGTACAGCTAGCGATTCCAAGATAAAAGAGCTGGGCCCTCTTTACCTCAATGTGCACACTATATACTAAAAAGACACTGACATATGCCTGCTTTTGGACTACTCACTATATCTAGGGCATAGATGTTTTCATTGTACAGACAGGGACATATCTTATTTGCGATGTGGAAGGTAAGATCACATAATTGTAGGTCTCACCAGAATGATATGCAGTAGAAGAGAGGCAGCTTTCAGAAGGAAAAAAGATATTATGTCACCATAAGAGGAAAAGCAGTCAGAACCAGTAACAGCCTACTGTACCAATGATTTTGATGCACAGTCTGGGTTGACAACCTTGATCTATACCTTTCCTTGGAGAAACATTTATTCTCAGGGCTTAAACTTTCACTTGTGCCAGAAGGATTCTCAGACATACATCTTTTTTTTTTTTAATTGTGATTTGGGTGAAGATTTACAGAGCAAATTCACTTTCCATACAGCAGTTCACATATGCTTTGTTTCATGAAATTGACCACAGTTTACCACAATGCAACAGCTCCCCTCCCACTTCCTCCCCATAGTTACCTCTTCCCAGTGTCCATCCCTCCATGCACTCATGCCACCTGAGCTGTCTCCCTGTGCATAGGCAGCCCTTCTTTCTCAGTGATTGTTCTCTCCAAGGAGTGTATCTACCTCAGGTAAATGTTCATCTTATATGCCTGTCTTCTGTTTGGCTGGAAACCACAGGTGTGGGTTCAATTCCAGATCTGAAGGGCAGCTAGGGGCCATAGTCTCATTGGTTCCACCAGGCTCTATTGGACCAGCAAACCTGCTCCCCACCCCCTTTTTTTTTCTCCAAATGATTTTGAGTTTTGTTCCACATTGTTCTCCCTCTCTATCAAGTATCTCCTACATAGATCCCCTTCCAAGTGGATGACAGTGGTAGCCAGGCACCATCTAGTTCTTCTGGTCTCATAGTTGTATAGGCTGCAGATCAGATGGTGTATCAGTCACTAGGACTAACTGTTTCCATGAATTTTGGTTTTCTTCATTCTTCTTTGCTCTGGAGAAGAAGAGACCCATCGTTGCATCTAAATGGCAGCTTGCTAGCTTTTAAGATCCCAGTTGCTACTTGCCAAAGTAGGAGGTGGAACAATGTTTTATATAATATGTTATGCTATGGTCCCAAGCCCTCAGGTTCAACTACTCGGTCCCTCTGTGTAGCTGGCTGTGACCAAGCCGTTACCACAATCTTCCCCTCGTCAACTCTACTATACACCTGGGAATGCTGATCATTCACATAAACTTATAGGACCATTGTCTGCCAACCCTATATATGTTCTGGGATACACTCCTCATTTCATAGACATACCTAATGTCTGTTCACCCATCTATCCACCCATATACCCATGTTTGCCTTCACTGACAATGCAGTACTGTATGTGCAAAAGGGTTCATATTTGTTGTCTGTACCTCCCATGTACCTCTCTATGTCAGACATACATCTTGAACCTTAATCACTTACTTGAATTTCAGATTTGTCATACAGAACTATCTATAAGACTTCTTTAAGAAATCTTGTTTATTATCAATTTAACACACCTAAATTTAAACTAATTATTTCTCTGATCCAGCTAAACATGTACCATGTGCATTTGAACTCTTCTTTTCTGCTTTTTGTTCATTTTTCTTCCCCTTCCTTGAATACTTTCCCCATTCTTTTCTGCTTACCAAATTCCATCTCCTTTCTGCAAGATCCACTTCAAATCTCATTTCTCCTTCAAACCTTTCTTTACACCTTGAGTAATGTACTGACTTCCTCCTTCAAAATGTTGTACTCTGGCCCTGTTTGTTTAGTAACAAACTATGAGTCCTTTCTTTCCCTAGCTGTAGTAACTAAATCACAGTGTGTGCCACATGATGGCTTAGCTCTAGCCCTAGCTCACAGGCCACTCTTTAAGGCAGGTGGTGCATTGGAAAATTCCAGATATAAAATCAATCTTGTTTCCAAAGAACAGGAGCTGGTGTGGATGAGTCTATATACCTCTGTACTCATTGAAGGTGTTCCTAGCTAGTACAGATGATTAAGTGCTTGAACCCCCTCAGAAGAAAGGCCTAACTAGTGATCTGCTTCCAAAAGTTTATACCCTTGCAAATCCTGTGGAGCACAGTTCTACTCTGCAACCCATGGAGTTACCATGAGTCAGAATTTACTTGATGGCAACTGTTTTTCAGTTTTTGTTGCTCATTGAATTTCAGCCTTTCTCTGCTTTTAAAGAGTGTTAGTATTATCTGTATCACTGAGCTCTGCTTCCAGTTTCTCATCAGCTCTCCAGTTCCTTTGGAAAAATGGGGTCCAGCTCCAAATTACAGCCTACTTCTCTATAACCTCAAGAATTTGTTGAGTTCTCATCTTGGTGAAATGCTTAAGTGCTAGGCTGCTAACTGTATCATACCTACCAGAGGCTCCATGGGAAGACCTGGCAACCTGCTTCTGTAGAGATTATAGCCTAGAAAACTCTATGGTGCAGTTCTGCTCTGTCCTTTAGGGTTACTATGAGTTAGAATACAACAATAGTAACAACAGTGGTAAAACAAAGGCCTTTTGAATTTCTGGATTAGTTGACCTTTATTTCTGTCTTATCTATTTTATATCTCTTTTTAGACCTAGTCTAAAAGTCTATTGTTACATCTTTTTTCTTGCTAATGTCATATAGTATAAGAATTATTTTATCTTTTATCTGTCACATGGGCCACAAAGTCAACATAGATCGTTAAAGCAGTAGTTTAATTTTGAAAGCAATTATTGTACTCTCAGTGTATTAGTTTAATTATAATCTGCAGGTACAATAAAGTACTTTTACTTCAATCAGATTATTACTAGAGACTTTATAGACATAAATCTCAATTATTTTGAAATAACAAAAATATGCCCAGATGAGGGAAAAGTGGAGGAAATAAATTACTTTTGTCTGAAGGAAAGGACCTGGAATGTGATTTGGGATGAATATTTAAGGCCGTAAGCGTTCTTGTAAACAGAATATTAGGCTCATTTTATCCATGGTCATGTAACAAATCAGTAACTGGTAGTCAATCCTGCAGTGGCAGTTCTGAAAAAGCCAGAGATACTGCGCTTGCATTTACCGCCAAATCGGAAGTCTGACACATTCCACTTCTACCAGACTACCAGAACAGAGATATCAGATTGGTCCTTCTAACCGCCATAGAAATGGAGAGAGTATAGAATGAGCCAGACAGAGGGGCTGGTATGGATCTTAGTTTGATGTTGAAACTTCTGTCCCTGAGCCCCTGGAAAGGCTCTTTATTCCCCAGTTCCTTCAGGAAGGGAAAACCCTAGATCATCCATTCTTTAGAGTAAAAAGAACCTCTCCCAACCTAGTTCTCTCCCCCTTCTGTCAGTTTAAAACACAGCTACACCATCATTTTGAAAAACCAGTTTCAAATGTAACTATATCTGTCTTCCTTTTGGTCTGGCAATAGAAGCTATTTATTTCTTGTATTCATTAAATAAATGAAATTCAATTGCTCCTGGGAAAATTTTGGAAGATACATAAAGAATGTTCCAACTGCAAGATTTGTTGAATGCTAGAACAGGTTATTGAGAGGAGCTGTAAAATATTCTTCTAGAACCAACCTTAAAGAAAAAACACAAGCTAGGTTTTAAGATGGTTTTCCTAGTGGGAGACTGAATATCCCTTACCACCCTCTGAGGCAAAAGAATTCAAGTAATTAGATTGAAAACTCAAAAGATCAAATGCCTTGATCCCCAATGCCATCTGATGGTGTTATTTTCTTCAGTGGGAGCTCTGGTAGTGTAGTGCCTAAGGCACTTGACTGCTAACCAGAAGGCTGGCAATTCAAAGCCACCAGCCACTCCTTGGAAGGAAGGTTGGGCAATCTACTTCCATAGTGATATTGCCTCGGAGACCCAAGGAGGGGTTGCTATGATTCAGGTCTGACTCCACGACAGTGAGTTTGGTTTTGTTTGGTTTTTGTTCAATAGATTATTTGATTAACATATTCAGAGGACCTGACACTTTAAACTTAGATTGTAATTTCAGTATTCAGTTGAGATCTACAACTCTTATTGTGGACTGTTGGGAGATTTCCAGACTTCCCTTATTTGCAAAAATGTCAGTAGATTTCCACTCATTTGTACATTGGACCACATCCTTTCTTCTCTCCTATAATTATGCTTTCATATTAAAGCAAAATTAATCTTGGTGTATCCACTGATTCTTCTTTTTCAAATATGTCCTTTGAAAAACAAGCAAACAAACATACACTTATCAGAACCTGCCATTCCTGTCTTTTTCCTTTCCTCGCGCTTGTGATCTCTACCTACTTCTACTTCTAATCCTTATTGCTCACTTACAATTTCGGTTTTGCTGCTTCCACTTATTTTATCCACACATGTTCCCTCAATGACATTTTCTTTCCAAAAAATATCTGTCTAAGTCCTTTTCCTCCTTGATACCTCTGTGGCAAGTAGCAGGTTACCCCTGTCCTTTGCTTTTTGGATACTGCATTCAGCGGAATCTTCCTCTATTTTCTGGCTGTGCTTCTCCATTGTTCTGCAGATCTTTCACCTTCATCCCACATGTTGTCTGTTTCTATGCTTTAGGACTGAACCCTTATCCCTCTGGGTTTCCCTCCCCTCCTCTTATACTTATTTTTTCTGGGAAACATCCATTCTCAAAGTTTCATTGACCACTTTTTGCTTCTAACTTCTAAATTTACATTCTTAACCCTAGACTGTTCCCTTGTCTAATATTTCCAATTGCCAAGTTATATCAGGAAGTTCCATGTTTACAGTTTCTCAGCCTAGGAAGTTTTAATTCATTTTTCACCCTTTTCTCTCATCCATGCCCTGCTTATATTTGCTAATACTAAGCAATTTGGAAGCCTACCAAGTTTAGAGATGGGCTTTACCCACTCAAGGCCACTTATGTGAATGGAAGTCCTAGGACCATGCTGTGCAGGGATTAATGTGTGAATGTGTGTGCCTGTGAGGGTGGGAGGAGATTACTAGATTTCAATTCATAAAGATTCTGTGTTAAGAAAGACTAAATCAATCAGTGGAAGCCTAGGAAGGGAACAGAGTTAAGAATATAATGTGAACCTGGAGTTCTGGCAATATGGCAGAATAGGGGGGCAAGCTACACACTCTCTTCAACAAAGCCATGAGAAACCAATTGAAATCAATATAGAAGACAATCCTGGAGCCCTGAGCTTTGAAGGCAAGGTTACAGAAGTGGATTAAATACCAACTAGTAGAAGAACCTGAATGAAAAGAGTGAGCAAGGAGACAAATGGAGCTGTGGACTGCAGGCTGTCCTGAGAGCACAACCTAAGAATCAGCTCTAGTCACTAAAGACTGCATGGGCAAGGACTGCATTGGTACCTGACAACCAGAAAGGAAAACAAGGAAGAAAAATGGATAGATGACAGAATTAGTGAGATTGAAGGCAAATACCTCAATACTCTTTGGAAAGGGATCAATCAGAAAAAAGATCAAAACAAAATGAAGAAAGCCTAAGGTCCATGTGGGATACCATTAAAAGGAATAACCTACATGTAACTGAAATTCCAGAACAGGAAGAGACAAAACCACAGAAGAAATTATTGAAGATTTGTTGGAAGAGAATTTTCCTGGTATGATGAAAGATGAGAATATATCCATTCAAGAAGTCCAATGAACCTCAAACTGGATAGACCCCAAAAGAAAATCACCAAGACATAGCATCATCAGACTCACCAAAATCAAAGACAAAGAAAAAATCCTGAAAGCAGCATGGGAAAAATGAAAAGTTACCTACAAGGGGCAAGCAATAAGACTAAGCTCAGATTTCTTGGCAGAAACCATGGAGGCGAGAAGATAATGGGATGGTATATATAAAACCCTGAAAGAGAAAAATTTCCAACCAGGAATTATATACTCAGCAAAGTTGTCCCTCAAATATGGTGGTGATATTAGGACATTTCCAGATAAGCAGAAATTAAGGGAATTTGTTAAAACTAGACAAACCTTATAAGAGATGCTAAAGGGAACCCTTTTGACAGAGAAGCAACAACAGCCAACAACAACTGACCATTAACACAGATGATGATATAACCCAGAAACCAACCAGCTATGGAAGTATCCAAAGAAAATAAGCCTACAAGATTGTAAACAGGGAACCAGAGACATTGATTGACAAATGAGGACAATTATAAACCAAATAGAGGGAAAAATTTGTGTAGTTACAGAAGTTCTAAATGGTAGGGAAGTCAAGACAACTACAAGATAGAACAGGCTGTTCTAAACATGGAAAGAAAATGATAAATCACAGGGTAACCACAAAGAAAAATGATAAATCTTCACATCAAGATAAAAAAGAGGACCAGCACAAATACTTAGCAAATATTAAAACAATAGCAACAAAGGAAGTGATAACACGATTCTTAAACAAAGCGAGCTCAGCACAGAAAATTATATGGAACAAAGCAACCAGCAACACCATGAAAAAGCACATAACAAAATGACAGCAACAAATGCATACTTGTCAACAGTTATATATCTGACAAGGAACTTATCTCTAAAATTATAGAAAAGTCCAATACCTCAACAACAAAAAGATTAACAATCCAATTAAAAAATGGGCAGAAGACATGAATAGACACTTCACCAAAGAGGATATTCAGGTGGCCAGCAAATACATGAAGAAACCATCAGGATCATTAGCCATCAGAGAGATGCAAATCAAAACAACAATGAGATACCATCTCACCCCAGCACTAATGGCAAAGTTCAAAGAGACAGAAAATAACAAATGCTGATGAGGATGTGGAGAGATTGGGACTCTCCTATAGTGCTGGTGGAACTGTAAAATGATACAACGGCTGTGGAAAACAGCAGGTGATTTCTTAAAAAGCTGGAAATAGAAATACCATTTGACCCAGCCATTCCATTACTAAGTATATATCCTAAAGAAGGGAGAGCCAGGACAAGAGCAGATATATGCACACCCATGTTCATCACAGCACTATGTACAATAGCAACAACCACAACAACAAAAAATGGAAACAACCTACATGCCCATCGACAGAAGAATGGATAACCAAACTATGGTACATACACACAATGGAATACTATGGAATACTAAAGAATAATGTAGAATCTGCAAAGCACCACATAATGTGGATGAACTTGGAGGACATATGCTAAGTGAAATAAGTCAATCAGAGAAGGACAAATATAATATTAGTTCATTGTTGTAAAAAGTCAAGGAAAGGTTTCTATATGGAAGGAAACTTTCTTTTGTTGGTTACCAGGGGTGAGAGGGGA
>NW_006921949.1:509131-516942 GCF_000298275.1 Orycteropus afer afer
ACAGTAGTCAAAACAGCCTGGTATTGGTACAATGACAGACAAACAGACCAGTGGAACAGAATTGAGAACCCAGAAATAGATCCATCGACCTATGCTCAGTTGTCTTTGACAAAGGACTGAAATCCATTCAATGGGAAAGGGATAGTTTCTTTCACAAATGGTGCTGGCAAAACTGGATATCCATTTGTAGAAAACAGAAACAAGATCCATACCTCACACCATACACAAAAACTACAGATGGATCAAAGACTTAAATATGAAATCTAAAACTATAAAGTTCATGGAAGAAAAAATAGGGGCAAACATAAGGGCCCTAATTTATGGCACAAGTAGATTACCAAGCATAAACCAAGATGCACAAATAGCAGAAGATAAACTAGATGATTGGGACTTTCTAAAAATTAAATTTTTTATGTGTCTCAAAAGACTTCTTCAAAAGAGTAAAAAGGGAACCTACAAATGGGAAAAAATATTAGCAATGACAAATTGGACAAAGGACTTATCTCTAAAATTTATAGTAAACTCCAATACCTCAACATGGAAAAGACAAAAACTCCAATTAAAAAATGGGCAGGATACATGAACCAACACTTCACCAAAGAAGATATTCAGACAGCCAAAAAACAGATGAAGAAATGTTCACAATCATTAGCCATTAGAGAGATGCGAATCAAAACAACCATCTTACCCCAGCATTAATAGCAAAGTTCAAGAAGACAGAAAACAACAAATGCTGGCGAGCATGTGGAGAGATTGGGACTCTCCTACACTGTTGGTGGGACTGTAAAATTACACAACCACTGTGGAAATCAGTGTGGTGCTTCCTTAAAAAGTTGGAAATAGAAATACCAATTGATCTAGCAATCCCACTACTAGGTATATATCCTAAAGAAGAAAAAAGGCAGGGCATGAATAGATATGTGCACACCCATATTCATTGCAGCAGTATTCACAATAGCAAAGAGATGGAAACCACCTCAGTGGTTTGGATAAACAAACTGTGGTACATACACACAGTGGAATACTATGCAACCCTAAAGAATAATGTAGAATTTGCAAAACACCACGTGACATGGATGCACTTGGAGGACATTATGCTGAGTGAAATAAGTCAATCACAGAAGAACAATTATTGTATCAGTCTGCTATTGTAAAAAGTCAAGGGAAGGTTTATACATAGAAGGAAACTTTCTTTGTTGGTTACCAGGGATGAGAGGGTAGGGGAGGGAAAATTTCTAGATATGTTTGGGAAAAAAAGATCTATCTATCTATCTATATCTATCCATCTATCTATCTATCTATCTATCTATCTATCTATCTATCTATCTATCTATCTATATCAAAGATTATTAGTGGCTACCAGGAGTAGAAAGGAGGGAGGAAAGGGGAAGCTTTTGTTTGTGGAGCATTGAGCTAACAGGTGGTAGAATATTTTGGAAAAGGATAGCAATAATGGTGGCACAACATGAAAAATGTAATCAGTGTCCCTGAGCTGTACATGTGGAAGTTGTTATGTTGGCAATTATCTTGGGTATGTTTTCACCACAATAAAAGTGGAATAAAAAGAATATTACATGAACCTAATCCAAGCCCCAACAACATTCTTTAATGAAATGGAAAAACTAATCTCCAACTTTATATAGAAAGGAAAGAGGTCCTGAAAATCTAAAGCATCATTGAAGAAGAACAAAGTAGAAAGCCTCATACTTCTTGATCTCAAAACTTCCTATACAGCCACGGTAGTCAAAATAGCCTGGTACGGTAGTCAAAATAGCCTGGTACTGGTACAACAACAAACACATAGACCAATGGAACAGAATTGAGAACCTGAAAGTAAACCCATCCATCTATGGACAGCTGATCTTCAAAAAAAGGTCAAAGTCCATTCTGTGGGAAGGAGTCAGTCTTTTTAACAATGATGCTGGCAAAGTTGGATATCCATTTGCAGAACAATGAAAAAGGACTGTACCTCACACCATATACTCAAAAACTAACTCAAAATGGATGGAAGACCTAAATGTTAAACCTAAAACTATAAAGCTCTTGGAAGATTACACACAAATAAAGCCAGGAGTCCTAATTTATGGCATAGATATACAATTAAGCATAACTAAAAATGCACAAAAAGAAGATAAGATAGATAACTGGGACCTCCTAAAAAATACTTACGCTCATCAAAAGACTTTACCAAAAGAGTAAAAAAATAGCCTACCAACTAGGAAAAAATTTTGGCAATGACATATCTACAAGAATCTAATTCCTAAAATATATATAAAACGTCACCACCTCAACAACAAAAAGACAAATAATCTAATTTAAAAAATGGGTAAATGACATGAACAGATGCTTCACCAAAGAAGACATTCAAGCAGCTAACAAATACATGAAGAGATGCATATGATCATTAGCCATTGCTGTTGTTAAGTGACATGGAGTCAATTCCAACTCATAGGGACCCTCTGTACAATAGAATGAAACACTGCCCTGTCCTGCACCATCCTGGCTATATATGAGCCCATCGTTGCAGCCACTGTGTCAATACATCTCATTGTGGGCCTTCCCTTTTTTCTCTGACCCTCCACTTTACCAAGCATGATATCCTTGTCCAGAGACTAGTTGGTCCCTTCTGACCACATGTACAAAATAGGTGAAAGGAAGTCTGGCCATTCTCACTTCTAAGGAGCATTCTGGCTGAACTTCCTCCAGGATAGATTTGTTCATTCTCTGGCAGTCCATGGTATTTTCACTATTCTTCAACACCACAATTCAAAGGCATCAATTCTCCTTCAGTCTTCCTTATTCACTGTCCAGCTTTCACATGCGTATGAGGCAATTGAAAATACCATGCCTTGAGTTAGGCACACTTTAGCCAATAAAACAAAAAACTCACTGCCATCGAGTCCACTGATTTATAGCAACTCCTCCTTGGGTTTCTGAGGTGGTATCACTACAGAAATAGATTTCCCAACTTTCCTTCCGAGGAGTGGCTGGTGGGTTTGAACCACCAGCTTTCTGGTTAGCACTCAAATGCCTTAGGCACTATGCCACTAGAGCTCCCACTTTAGCCAGTAGAGACATATAAATCAAATCTACAATGAGATACCAACTCATCCATGGCACTGATCAAAAAAACAACAAATAATAGTGAGGTTGTAGGAAAATTGGAATGCTTATATACTTCTGCTGGGATTATAAAATGGTGCAAGTACTATGGAAAATAATATGACACTTCCTCAAAAAGGTAGAAAGAGAAATACCTTATGATCTAGCAATCAAGTTCCTAGGTATATATCCTAGAGAAATAAGAGCAGTGACACAAATAGACATATGCATACCCATGTACATTGTAGCATTATTCCCAATAGCAAAATGATGAAAACAACCTAAATGTCCATCAATGGATAAATGGATAAACAAAATGTGGTACATACATGCAATGGAATATTATGCAATGATAAAGAATAATGATGGTTCTATGAAACACAACATGGGTGAATCTGGAAGACATTATGCTGAATGAAATAAGTGGATCACAAAAGGACAGGTATTGTACAATACCACTTTATAAAAAGTCAAGAATAGGTTTACATACAGAAAGCAATATTTTTTTTATGGTTACCAGGGATGGGAGGGGAAGGAAGGAAGAATCACTTACTATATAGCAGATGTGTTAATTCTGGTGAAGAGAAAGACTATTCACAACATGGCCAAGGTAAATGAAGACACTGAGAGATACTCAAGAATACAAGGGGGTGGAGGGAAATATATACTGGAAAGATAAAGAGTTAAATTGGCAAAAATTTAATGATGTAAAATTGGTCAATACATGAAGAGGTCTGGTGGTATAGTGGTTAAGGCATTTGGCTGCTAACCAAAAGGTTGCACTAGCTGCTTCATAGAAGAAAGATGAGGCAATCCACTTCCATAAAGATTTGCAGACTTGGAAACCCAATGGGGGTTGCTATGAGTTGGAATTGACTCGAGGGCGGCGAGTTAGGTTTTTCTGGTTTGGCCAATATGTGGAGAAACAAGTGCTTTCGTGAATAGCCAGCATGCATGTCAGATGATATAGCTACTTTGGAGAGAAATTTCAGATTTTCTCTTAAAAATGTAAATGCTCATATCCTATGACACAGCAGTTTCACTTTACATATATATTTATATAATACATATTTATGAAATATATACCCTCATTTGAAGAAGAAGTCATGCTTAAGAATTTCATTGCAGCATTATCAATAATATTAAGACACTGGAAATAGTCTAAATGTGCCAACTGGGAAGTGGTTTAATGAACTATGATACATCTATTATTGTGGCATACTATTTAGAAGTTAAAAAGATTGAGGTACATGTGTACTAATATTGAAGCCTCTCCAAAAATATAGTGTCGACTTGAAAGAAAAAAGACATGTTGCAGAATGATAGATATATCATTTCCAAAAAAACATACACATGCCTAAACAACACTAAAACACTTCATATTTTCTTAGGAAGACATAAGTATTCAATTATGTAATAGAAAATCCAGGAGATCTGCATAACAAACTGATGACAAGGATTATTTCCTGGGAGGTATGAGAGGACTGAGGTTGGGGTTGATAGTCAAAGAGGATGTAGTTTTACTTGCAATGTAATTTTGTAAAATAAGGACAATATATGTATACAACAGTTGTGTAGTTATTAAATAAATAACAAAAAGGAGCTGGAGAATGAAGTAAAGATAGGAAATAAAATGGCCAGAAATGAAAAGGACAGAGATGGGTCGAAGGACACTTAAGGAACTGGTACTGCAGACACAGCCTGTCCACTGTGGTGTTCCTCCAACATGTGTTTCAGCATATTTGGCAGGCTCAGAAGTGTCCTCAAAGGAACCAAGTTGTGTTGGAAGGAGTAGGAAACAGCAAAGCAGTGGCTGACTGCTAAAACAATATGATGTGGTGCAGATTAAATTTAGTTCAGAGCTGTGGTTATATAGAAAGAAAGAGGTCTAGACAAAAGGACAAAAGGTCTCAGTAGAATTTACAGACAAGGTAGGTTGAAGGGCTGGTCAATCGGTATATATCCTCTGTACAAATTGTTGTTTGTTGTTAGGTGCCATCCAGTCAGTTCCAACCCTCTGTACAACAGAACGAAATATTGCTTACTCCTGTGCCATCCTCACTATCATTGCCATAGTGGAGTCAGTTATTGCAACCAAAGTACCAATCCATGTCACTGAGGGTCTTACCCTTTTTCACTGACGCTCTGCCTTACCTAACATGATACCCTTCTCTAGGGATTGGTCCCTTCTGACAATATGACCAGAGTATGAGAGACAAAGTCTGGCTATTCTGTCCTCTAAGGAGCATTCCGGCTGTACTTCCTCCAAGACAGATTTGTTCATTCTTCTAGCAGTGCATGGTACATTCCATGCTGGAGAGTCTCAGTAGAGCCAGGGTTAGATGCAATATTCAGGCATATTTATCAGTGAGTTTGGTTATTTTAAGGAAATTGAAATTTTACTTTGGATAGTCCAAATTCTTTCTAGTCAATCCTGTCCCAAAGTTCTCAGATGTTAAAAATATAGGTACTGTCAACTTGATTCTGACTCATGGCAACCCATGTATTGCAGAATGGAACTGTGCTCCACAGGGTTTTGAATGACTGATTTTACAAAGTGGATCACCAGGCCTTTCTCCCGAGGCTCCTGTGGGTAGACTTGAACATGGAACCTTGCACTTAGCAGCCAGGGCTGTTAGCCATTGGCACCACCCAGGGACCCCTTCTTTGACACTGAAACCCTCTTCAATTTCTCCTGATTGTTACCAGCATAATCAGGTTCCTCTTCTACCTGAATTTTCATAATAGCTTAAATAATGGCTTCACTGAGTCTTCATTCCAACGTACCCTGCATATCACTGCCAAATTAATTTTCTTAAAACTTCACTTACCTCTTATTAATTCACTTAATCAAGATGTGGCAATGGTCCCATTTGCCCTGGTCTATCCCAACCCAGCATTAGGATCAAACTCCTCTTTTTTGTTCTAAAAACTCTAAGTGAACCATGCCATTTTACTTAACATTATCTCCCACTCTGCCTATAACAGGAGCCCTGTTAGTTCAGTGTTTAAGCGTTGGCTACTAACCAAAAGTGGTTCAAACCCACCAGCTGCTCCATAGGAGAAAGTTGTGGTAATCTGCTTCTGTAAAAATTATAACCTTAGAAATCCTATAGGGCGGCTCTACTGTGTCTTACAGAATTGCTGAGTCAGAATCGAATCAATGGCACACAATTACTACCCATACATTGCATCATCTGTTGGTCATAACACTGGAGTTCAACCTCCAAGCACATTCCTTCAAAAATGCAAGAAGTCAATGTTGTTGTTGTTATGTGCTGTTGAGTCGGACCCGACTCATAGTGACTCCTCCTTGGGTTTCCCAAGCGGTATCACTACAGAAGGAGATTGCCCAACGTTCCAAGGAGTGGCTGGTAGGTTTGCTCTGCCAGCCTTCTGGATAGCAGTCAAGTGCCTTAGGTACTACGCTACCAGAGCTCCTAAGAAGTCAATAGTAGGTATCAGATTAGTCCTTTGGGTGTACCAAAAAAACCAAAACCAAACTCACTGCCATCGAGTTGATCCCGACTCACACCATCCCTTCCTTGGGTTTCTGAGACAGCATCTCTATGGAAGTAGATTGCCCAACCTTCCTTCCAAAGAGTGGCTGGTGGGTTTGAACCACCAGCCTTCTGGTTAGCTGTCAAATGCCTTAGGCTCTATGCCAACAGAACTCCCCCTTTGGGTATATCTACTTCTTCCTGTGGCCTAAAGTCATGTACAGTATTGTCATCCAAACAACATTGTTTTCCCTGCTTTTCACCTCCTGTACTCCTCTCCTTTCCTGCCCAAAGGACCCAGACAATTCACCTTACCTCTGTGACCTCACCCATATCCCTTTCACAGCATCATCTCTTCCCTATCTTGTGTTGAAGCCACTCTTATGCCTGTGTTTCTGCTATTAGCCAACCCCTAAAAAGCTCTCCACACTCCTCCATCCATCCAAATCATACATATACTTCAATTCCTAACTTAAGTTCCATCTCTAATATGCAGCCCTGTACAATAACTTCAACCTACAGAGAATAATCTAATTTCTAAATCCTGCAGCATATACAACAGAAATGACACTATTATATATGTTGTTACCTTCAAGGTTTCATGTATGTATATTCATCTTCCAGTGCAAATGCCTTAGAAGAAAGAATCATATCTTTATTTTTATTGTAACCCCTCTTATCCTTTACACAGTGCATTGTTCATAGTGGACATTCGGTATTGCATAATGGATTGATTGGACGTTATTGTGCTTTTGCACAATAATGCCTTACATATTAATTTTATTAATCATACAACCATTTGCCATCAAGTGGACTGTGGTTCATGATGAACTCATGTGTGTCAGAGTAGAACTGTGCTCCAAAGCATTTCAGTGGCTGATTTTTTGAGGTGGATTGCCAGACCCTTCTTCTGAGGTGCATCTGGGTGGATTCCAACATCCCACCCACGGGTTAGCAGCTGAGTGAGTTAATCATTTACACCACCCTGGGACCCCATTATATTCAGGATCCTTTTGATTGCAAATGGTAGTAATCTATCAAATTGACTTCATTTACAAAGGAATTTCTCAGTCAGCCTAACTGAAGGAGCTCAATTTAAGGCAGAAGCTGGATTCATGTGCATAATAATAACACTAGGAATCATTCTTTCTCCATCTCTTTATTCTGCTTTCCTATAGGTTGACTGTTAGGAGCTCTGGTAGAATAGTG
>NW_006921949.1:517842-523572 GCF_000298275.1 Orycteropus afer afer
TGTGAAGGGAATGAATCCTAAGCTTCAGGGAACCTCACTTCCATAGGCTCTTTCTGAGGCCATGTGTTTGGTTTCAATTTAAAATTTTGGATTCTTTTCCTTAAAGAGCGATCCCCAAACTGTATAAGCTTCAGGACCAATAAAACCTGGATGTGCTGCTAAAACACTCAAAAATGTTTATGAAATTAGTAAAAAAAAAAAAAAAAAGTTCCCAATATATTGTACTTTCTCCTGTTTTTAGTGGGCATAAACCATTCCTTGGTTTATTCACTAAATTCTTCATAATAATGTAATCTCTTCTCTCTTGAAACCAACCAAAAACAGCTTCGTCATCCTTTTCAAAACTCCCCAACTTCTCAGGACCCACCATCTAACTGTGTTTTGCTCTCCCCACACAGATATGGTGTGTTTCATTGTTTTTCCCCTCCTGGAGAAACCTGCCTCCCTGTATTTCTTTTCACAAGAGACCACCTCAGTTGGAGGTGTTCATCTCTGGGTCCCACTATGGTTTCTTATACCACCAATTCAAAAAAATTTAACATGTTCACTCTAAATTAATAATCCATTTTTTTAAATTCCAAATCAAAATTTATGATTCTCTATAACTAATGTAGAAAGAACATAAAATGAAAGGTGGACCTTAGATCAGAGTTGAATCAAGGATGTGACTTGGGTCAAAGCCACTTACTTATAAAGGACCCATTATTAGAATTATACCAAAATTGGGTCTGGATAACAAGCAAATGTTCCCTTATAGTTGGGATTTCCATCTGCACTTTACCCCTCTACTTGGCAGTCAGACAGCCCCAGGAATGTAAATTCGTGCTGTTGTGAATGTGGGGGAAGGTGAGGGAACTAAGCCTGCCTGCTGCTATTCTGATTACAGCATTTGTCGCTGGGAGAGACAGCTCTGGGATTGATGCTATTTTTTCTCCTATCTCAGGAAAATGGCTTGGACTGCATATCAGCGAAGGCCAAGGGGCACTTGCAAATGACAATTTCTGCTTAATCCACCAGCAGGTTTCCAAGTCTGTAGTCCTTCAAACTTGACATTGCATTTGACCCATTTATTCCCTTTCTTCTTCCCTCCTCCCACCTCCTGCAAGTACTATGGCATAGAAACAGGGCAGTGAAATTTTTTTTTTTCTTTTAATCTGTTGAAATTGTCTCTAGGCAGAAGAAAGAGGGAGTAGATACCAGATGGTTGTAGCTAGAGTAGAAACCTACTACTGAGAAGCTATGAAATGCTCAAATCTGGTGGCAGTCACTATTTTCCTGCAGGAAAGGGGGATGACATAAAAGAGGAGTGGGAACTGATTTCCAGTAGTACCTCCAGTTTCCCGTTCTCTCCATCCTCTGTCGATGTACACATGGAACACAGCCCCTTTTCTTCATGCTCTAAAGCACACCAATCATGGGGTATAACAGGATTTTCTTGAAGGTTTGGGATGGTGACCAGTCAGTGGTAATAAGGGGTTTGTATCATAGGACTTCACACAATTTTTAAATGAACATTATCTACCCCTCCTTGGAAGGAAGTTTGGGCAATCTAATTCTGTAGTGACACTGCCTCAGAAACCCAAGGAGGGGTCGTTATGAGTCAGGTCTGACTCGATGGCACCTAACAACAACAACAACAACATCCCTCCTCAAAGTCCTTTAACTTTAAAGTTCTTACCATTCCCTCCACCTCCATCACTCTCCAAGTCCCAACCTTCTGATATGTTCCTCATCTTCCCCTTCTCCTTCTACACACATGAAATAGAAAATTGATGGAAAGATCAGTCAAAAAGCTGGCTGGGCTGACCTCTTTTATCTTCCTACCTTTGGGGAGATTTGGCCAATCAAAGAGCCCTTCCACCCTGCTGTCTGTGCCATCGGAACACCTGGAGGACAGCAGCACACTGGGGTCTGGGGTTGGGGTTGGGGGCTGATCTCCTGAACACACTTTTTGATAAGGACTGTCCATCTTTTGTGAAGTACTATGCAGTATTGAAGGAGCTCTGGTAGCATAGTGCCTAAGGCACTTGACTGCTAACCAGAGGCTGGTTGTTCAAAGCCACCAGCCACTCCTTGGAAGGAAGGTTGGGCAATGTATCTCCGTAGTGATACCACCTCAGAAACCCAAGGAGGGGTCACTATGAGTTGAGTCAGACTCGATGGCACTTAACAACAACATTAAAAACTTGTCTATAACTAGTTCTTCTGTGGAAGACCTCTTTATCTGTCCCCTTCAAGCAGATCACTGATGGGAACAAGTGTTCTCGGAGCCTTAGAGCTGAATGCCCACTGCACTCCCTCTTCCTCCCTGCAGGTTCTTAGAATGTTAGTAGTAAAGTTGGCCTTAAATGTCCCAGTATCTGACCCCATTGCCTTTCAGGCAGGCATCCTCTTCACTTTTTCCTAGGACACCTCCGTTGGTCTCTGGGTCATTGATGGCCCCATAGAGGAGACAGGGTCGTTTTGAGGTCCAGGAATGCCTGCTGGCTCTTACTTGCTCAAGTTTCCATTGGGAGACTCTTGGGGCTGGGTCCTGAGATCCTAGTATTCAAGATCAAGAGCTTTATTATTTGAAGTGGAATGGGGATGAGGACTAATTTAACTGAACTTCTGTGCATTCTGCCTGTCCCACACACCCACCCACATTGAACAAAGACAAACAAAACAAAAAACAGGGGAACAAATCTTCCTTTTCTGTTACCAAGAGATCTTCTATATGAAGCAAAAACTTCCTTCCCTCCTATGTCTGGCCTTTGATAATCTGTGGCCCCAAATGGTTACAGAACTCAAGGAAGGTTCTCAAGTCCACACTGGTTTATTTGAAATCCATGTTTAGGTCCCAGCATGTGGCAATGTGCTCCACTCTGATGACACTTTTCCTTTCTAATAATAGAGCAGATGAAGTAATATTGCAATTGATGTTCCCGGGCATTTGATTGGATAAGTACATAAACTGTGGGGGGTAGGGGGGCTGTGTGGACGGATCACATTAGTATTTCTGGTCCTATCAAAGTGCTGGGCTAAGAACAACGTCAGTCGGACCGATTCTCTGCGTCTGCCAGTCCCGCCACGGATTCATTTGGGATCCTCAAACAGATGAGCCCGTGGAGACGCGGGATCAAGGCAGCGGATTAGAGCCAATTGCTTGCTTCAGAGACGGCCAGCCTTCCAGGCCTGGCGACGCGGGAGGGAGGGGAAAGACAAACCGAGCGCCGCTGCGGAAAGACACTTAAAGCAAGAGCGACACCCTTCCACCTCGCACCTTACAGCGCAGGCTTTGGAAGCTGCTGCCCCATCTGAATGGAAACTCGGAGCCGCCGGGCGGCGCGTTCCTTCTCGCCCAGCCTTGCAATCCATGCCGAGGGGAAGGCGCGAGCCCGCGCCAGCGCCCAGAGCCCCGGACAGGGCCGGCAATGCTGCTGAGCAGAACTTGACCGAGCCCCGTCCTCTCTGCTAGTGGGAGCGATGCTGCACCGCACAGCCAACTCTTCCCCCGCTCTCCTTCAGGCTGAAGGTTACCCACCCGCTCAGCCAGCCCCAACCCTTTGAGCCGCGCGTCTCGGGTCCCGGCTCCGGCTGCTAGGCGGCGGCGCGCAGGGCAACGACCGGGCCGCCCGCGCCGGGGCGCACTGCATCAGCGGCTTCGGCTTAGTGGATGTGTATGCATGAGTTCTGCACCGAATGGGCGCAAAAAGCGCCCCAGCCGGTCCACCCGCTCCTCGATCTTCCAGATCAGCAAGCCCCCGCTGCAGAGCGGGGATTGGGAGCGCAGGGGCAGCGGCTCCGAGAGCGCCCACAAAACCCAGCGAGCCCTGGACGACTGCAAGATGGTGGGTGAAAGCTGCGCCTCTTTTTTTTTTTTTTGGAAGAGGGGGTGGGAGAGTCATGTATGTTAATCGTTTCTTGAGTGCCAGCCACTCCTCCACCCTAGGCTCCTCTGTGCCGATCACGTGCACATGCACTATTTTTAAATCTGTAGTCCTCTAAATTCAGGGTGACACCTAGGTCGTAATGGCCCCGCGGAGGGAAGTGCCACGGCAAGGGTCTTGGGGATCAGCGGCTGTAGGTCGTGTTTCTTCCTTCTCCGAGAATGGTGCATGCAAAGAACCCAGTGAACTGGCTCGCTCACTCGAGAAGGAGGGGGTGGGGGTGCTGCCTTTGTGGGGAGACAGTAGCAAACAAACCCAAACAGAGCTCACGGGGCGCTGCGGTGAGGACGAAGGTTCCGGCTCAGAGGCTGTGGTGGGTCTTTCCTTCAGTCGCCTAAGTCAAAGCGCTTTAGTGGCCCAGCAGGAGGTGAATGGCTTGTTTATTGTATCCTCCTTTTGGATTTTATCCCCACGCAACTTCAAATACATATACAACCTCCTAACAGTAGTTGAGGGGAACGTCTACGCGGGAGTCCCCAGAATCTTTCTCTGGAGATCTGGGAGTGGCATGCTGGCTCTCCAAATATGCCCTTGTTCTTTAGAAGCAGTCTGAACCGATGGGAGAAGTAGGTCTGGAAAAAGAGCTTCCATAAGCAGACTTCCTGTGATGAAAATCAACACTTGCATGGACAAGAGAACTTGCCATCTTGTGCCTTGGGCTTTAAAAATTTGTGGGCTCCTTAGCCAGAGATCTGGGGAGATCAATTCAGGAGTTAGTGAAGGCCCATGTTTAGGCACACTGAGGTAGGAAACTTTCTGATAACAAGTGTTTAGTGAAAGAAAATTTCTTTCTTTCTTTTCCAGCTTGTCCAAGAGTTCAACACGCAAGTGGCCCTGTACCGAGAGTTGGTCATTTCTATCGGGGATGTCTCAGTCAGCTGCCCCTCACTTCGTGCAGAAATGCACAAGACAAGAACTAAAGGCTGTGAAATGGCCCGTCAGGCACACCAAAAACTTGCAGCCATCTCAGGGTAGGAGACTCTTTGCATTATTTGCTAATTTATGTATATAATACATGATGTTGGCAGATCTTTATGGTGGGGAAAGCCTCAGGGTGCGTTTCTACCAATAGAGGTTATGAAAACCTCACTGCTCATCCTGAGATTAAGGTTCTGTGAAGCGCTGAAAACAAATTATATGCCAAACCATAATCCAAAGACCCTGTGATTTTTGCATGTATTTTGAAGATTTTAGTGACTTTTTAAACACTGAAATTTTGGGAGGCTTACCATTCCTTGCTGAAACTAAAGTTAAACCACCATTCCTCAAGATGATTTTGTCATATGCTACTGAGCAAAAGGCCTGTGCAGTAGAGAATGAAATCTTTGCTAAATCTCAGATTTAGTAAACTGTTTATGCCATCAGATAAACTTCTATAATACTGCTTAAAATAAAATCCTTAAATTCTTGGCCATAAATATTGTCTTCAGTGGTGTAGTGACATGAAAAGTAAGTTTAAATATTAAAAAAGTATTATTAAAGACTGGAGAAATTCACAAATCAAAGTAAACCTAAGCTATTGATGTACCCCAAATTATTTTTGTTTTTATCATATTTATGGATTTAGGTGATAACATAGTGAGTAAGTGAGTAGAAACTTGTCTTCTGGGACCCCATTCATTTCTTCTCAGTCTCTCAATCTCTGGAGAAAAGTTAGCCATTAATTTTGTTAACAGTTCCTATTTTCAAGATAAGTACTTGCAGCAAGGAAACACAGAAATCCTAACATTAGAAGATCCTGGATAGAGTGAGGGTAAAATGTGGGAAAAAAACTCAAAATCATAAAAAAAAAAAAAAAAAA
>NW_006921949.1:523672-547046 GCF_000298275.1 Orycteropus afer afer
AAAAAAAAAAAAAAAAAGACCAGCCTTACTGATAGTAAAGAGACTGATGAACCCCTGAGACTATGGCCTTTAGTCATTCTTCATATCTGGAACTGAACTCACTCTGGTGGGTCACTTTTCAACCAAACAATAGGTCTACAAGATGAACAATAACACTAGGGAGTTATGCACTGCTTAGAACAACCAACTATTCAAGATCAAAATGGCAGCATTTGCCCAAGGAAAAAGTTCAGAAGGTAGAAAGGGTTAGGAAAGAAGGAGGAATGGAAAGAGAAATACAGGGAAGAAGTAGGAAGAATGAAGTTATATTGAAGAGATTACAGTCAACAAAATGTGTACAAATTATTGAATGGAAAACTGATTTGCCCTGTAAACTTTCACCCAAATCACAATAAAAAGTTAAATAATAATAATCATAATAACATATTTCATATAGGTAGAATCATAAAAAAGAAATCCTTGTATAAGTACCTCAATGTAAGTACTCAGTTTAGTCTGTATAGCCCTCATCTGTTTAACTGTGTGAATATGACTTATCATAACTGAAGCCCAAATTAGTCAGACACACCTGATAATGTTGCAGACTGATCACTAGTAGGGAATGTATCTAATTTACCATTAAAAGCATCACTCTTTGCCTCATTTAATGTCAATAGTATGTACAGTGACTATATTAGTATGTAAAGATTACAAAGCTATTTGTTGCCTCTCCTGATAACTAGTTTATATTTGACAAGTTATTTTATGTCATGGATAAAGATACACTTTGCTAATCTCCTTGAAGGAGCTCTGGTAGCATAGCGCCTAAGGCATTTGACTGTTAACCAGAAGGCTGGTGGTTCAAACCCACCAGCCATTCCTCGGAAGGAAGGTTGGTCAATCTACTTCCGTAGTGATACCGCCTCGGAAACCCAAGGAGGGGTCGCTATGAGTTGGGGCCAACTAGACAGCACACCAGAACAACAACAACAATCTCCTTGAAGTGGATAAACAAAATATGCTACAAATCAATTTTATTTAGTAGAAATATTGAGGAGCCTTATCCTTTTCTGTTTTTAACTGTTACACTGTACTTAACAGAAAGTGAATCTGAGAGTGTCACTGGAAGTGGAAGTGGAGGGGAATTCAGGTAGAAATGCAGCTGTGATAAATTCCAGACAAGAAGGTGGAGAAACAGTCAGAAACATGAAGGGGAGCAGTGGCAGATTAAGAACTGTAGAGAAATAAAGATTCAGAAGGAAGAACAGATTTAGAATAGAAAACTTGACACTCAGGGCTAAGGGTAAAATCTTTCTCAACACTGCGTCTAGGAGTTACATCCAGGATCCTTTTAAGTTGAGACTCAAATGCATGACAGAGAAGATGGACTAGAGATATGAACAAGCACTTCAATTCAATCTCATTGCCTACACACTTAAAATTCAAGTTCTCCCGATGGTTTAGGGAAGAGAAAGTCTGACACGATTGGTTAAAAGGGAGTTTTGAGGAGCTGAGGTGGATTTTATGTACCCGTGGGATCGTGGCCCTTTGCCGTTTGGTTGTATCTTGTCTGAGAGTTAATGAGGGAGTTATATAAGAATGAGTGGGAAAAATACAAAGTTTTAGAACTTTGGAAAGTAAAACCATAAAGTGGTATAGGGTAGAATTTGACACATTTTCCTCTTTAAAATGTAGTTAAATACAGTTTAACTTTCTTTATGAAAAATGACAGTCATTGGAGGAAATCCCTTTAGTCCTCACCATCTGGGCTCCATTAATGAAGTTTGTGGTTCTTCTTGAACTGTTCCTGATATTGCTTATTATGAGGTCTCCCATTTCAAACTCAATATGGTGGCTGGTAGGTAGGCTGTAAGAATCAGTTTAAAGTTTGAACAAGAGGTGAATTTTAGGAAAGCAAAGTTTCTTGGGGAATGCAGGGAGAATGAATGATTTTCTTGAATGCTGGCTCAATCCAGCTAACTCACAGGACAATCCTCTGAGGGAAGGATTGTTATCCTTATTCTACAAAGGAGACAGAGAAATTAAGGAACTTAACTTCAAAATCACATAGCTAAGATGTGGTAGAGCTGTGATTCAACCCCAGATGTGTATGATTCTGAAGTCTCTATCCTCCATATAATGCTACCATTCAAAAAAGTGTTAATATGAAAAGGAACAAAGTCCTGACACATGCTGCAACATAGATGCACTTCAAAAACATTACACTAAGTGAAAGATGCCGGTCACAAAAGGCCCCATATTATATGATTTCATTTATATGAAATGTTCAGAAAAAGAAATCTAGAGACACAAAGTACATTAGTGATTGCCTATGGCTGGGAGTAGAAACAGGGTGTACCCAAAAATGAGCTTAAGGGATTTTGGGGGGGTGATGGAGATGTTCTCAAATTAGATTGGGGTGATGGCTATACAACTCTGTATATTTACTAAAATTATTGATTGAAACACTTAAAATGAGTGAATTTTGTAGTAGGTGAAGTGTATCTCAATAAATCTGCTTTTAACAAAAATGGTTTGATCACCATCACTATGATTAGCATGTGGCTTTTCATTAGCTTTCCTCATTTCTATGTATGTCATCTTTGATTAAAGGAATGTGATCTAAAGAGATAGAGGGAAATAAAACTTGGCTTTCCATGCATCCATGAAGATGCCAGCCTGATAGTTATGATCTAAACACCAGTGCTCTGTCCTATACAGGAATACAGGTGGGGGGAAGGCAGGAGTCAGAGGAATTCACTCAATTCTTACCAACCCAGCCCTCTTCCTTTCTGTCTACCCGCTGACTTTGGGGCCAGAGAAGGGAGACAGGATGAAAGGAGGACAAGATAAAAAGAGGATTTGTCAAGATAAATAGAGGGGAAGAGAAAAATGACAAGTTAAAATTAAGTCACCAAATGCTGTGTCCCTTTCATCCCTGACAATTGAAATCCTCAAGGGATAGTGACCACAAGACAAGAAAACTCAGGCTGTGTTCATCACTAGTTGGCTCTGAGTAAGAAGTCTGTCTTCACAGACACAGTGAAAACATGTCCTCAAATTGTGTTTAGATCAGTGGAAGTTCAGGCCTTTTCTTTCAAAGGCACTAAATGCCATCTGGACAGGTTCATATAAGTGAATCTAATATCTCTTCTGACTGGCTTGATTTACCAAAGTTTTTTTGTCTTCACTACTCTGATCGTATCTTAGATATTAAAGCTTAGACAGGCCTTAAAGATTACTTGGTATAGTGGTCCCCAAACATTTTTAGCAGCAGAATTCTCTCTTCAGCATAAATGCGGAAAGCCAAATTGATAAGGCAGGTCAAAGTGGCATTGCCTTGCTCTGCCTGGTGCATATATAGGAGGAGGTGGGAGGTGGGGAGAGTGGTCTGGTGCCCTGTCTGCTTGGAATTCCTTTCCAAAGTGACATCTGAGGCCCCTTCCCTTCAAAGAATCTTTATGGCTACAAGGTACACAGACTACTGATTCAGCACAATCTCCCAGTTTTATGTTTGAGGAGCCTAAAGTTGCACATTAATACATACATGTATCTGGTCAGTGGTAAAGCCAGGATTTTTCGTGGTCTTATCTGACTTAAAGTCAAAGTTCTTTGCCATCATACTATACTGCCTTTCACATTTTGTTGTTGTTGTTATGTGCCGTCATTAGCACATTTAAACCTCATTTTTAAAATGTTTAGAGACAACTTGGTAGAGTAAGAGTGAAGACTTTGGAGTCAGGCAGATCAGGGCCGAATACTGGCTTTTGTTATGTTGGTGAAATTACTTATCTTTCTGAATGTCAATTCCTTCATCTATAAACTAGGTATTGTCACACCACTCATGAGGCAGTCGAGAGGATGATTAAGGGTGCACAGTACCAAGCACAGAGATGGCACTCTGCTGGTCCAAGCCTGCTTTAAGTCTAGTACCTGTTCCATCGCCCACACTATCTCCAGAGCATAGCACACAAGAGTAGGGGTGACCCAGATGAGCCAGCATCCTCCAGCAACCCCAGGAGTTTCTGCTGGTGGGCTAGTGGTTAGGATTTCTGTTCCAAAGCTGATACTGTAGAGATCAAATGTGTCTGCCTTGTACTGAGCTTCCTTACATTATCACCTTCTGTTAGTGACAAGTGAAGAAAGTAAAAACGTGGAAGGATTTACTCAGGATTTTTAAAATGAGGTTTAAATGTGCTAATGTGAAAGGCAGTATAGTATGATGGCAAAGAACGTTGACTTTAAGTCAGATCAGACCACGAAAAATCCTGGCTTTACCACTGACCAGATACATGTATGTATTAATGTGCAAATGTTTCACAGAGTGGTGAGTGGCAGTATTGCACAGTGGTTAAGTACATAGACTTTGAAGACTGACTCAAACTCACTGACATCCAGATGATTCCGACTCATAGCAGCCCACATTGGCTTTCTGGGGCAGTCAATCTTTATGGTGGGTTTGAACTGCCAGCCTTCTAGTTAGCAGCCAAATGCCTTAGGCACTGTGCTGCCAGAGCTCCTTTGAAGCCTGACTGCCAGTGTTTAAATCTTAGTGCTGCTATTCACAAACAGTATGACATTAGGCAAAGATATTTTCCCTCTGTGCCTCAGTTTCCTAATCAGAAAAAGAGAGTTGATAAATAACGGGACCAAGTCATATGGCATTGTGAGGACCGAACAAGTTAACATTCATCAAGCACTTAGGAGACTTTCTGTTGTTGTTGTTAGGTGCCATTGAGTTTGCTCTGACTCATGTTGTTGTTGTTGTTATGTACCGTCGAGTTGGACCCGACTCATAGTGACCCCTCCTTGGGTTTCCTATGGAAGTAGATTGCCCCATCTTCCTTCCGAGGAGTGGCTGGTGGGTTTGAACCGCCAGCCTTCTGGTTAGCAGTCAAGTGCCTTAGGCACTATGCTACCAGAGCTCCTTAGCTACCCTGTATACAACAGAACAAAACATTGCTTGGTCTTGCAGGCCAATACAGTATGACAAACTTATGGACGAGTGATGGAGAAGACTCTCTGTTGTTGTTATGTGCCCTCGAGTCGGACCCGATTCATAGCGACCCCTCCTTAGGTTTCTGAGGCAGTATCACTACAGAAGTAGATTGTCCCATCTGCCTTCCAAGGAGTGGCTGATGGGTTTGAACTGCCAGCCTTCTGGTTAGCAGTCAAGTGCTTTAGGCACTACGCTACCAGAGCTCCCAAGTTTAGATTAGTGTTACTATAATTATTAATAAGAAATTTGAAATTCAGATTGTCAAGTTACATTTATTTTTAAGATATTAATCTATCAAATATTTTTCAAAAAATACACTGGTTGGAATAAATCCTTGTTTACCTTGGTTTCTTATATTATGTTTTCAGGAATTTTCTCGACTGACGTTTCCCAGATGGCTATTGCTATAGATTGTATTTTGTCCCCCACAAAAAATATGTGTTGTAAATCCTAACTGCCATGCCTAGGGTTATAATCCTATTTAGGAATGGATTGTCTTTGTTATGTTAAATGATGCAGGATTCCTGTATCTTGGGTCAATCTCTTTTGAGATATAGAAAGAAACTGAACAAGAAAATGAGGAAGCAGAGATGGGGGAAAAGAGATACCAAGGCCCGTGAAGATAGTCCAGGAGCAGAAGCTCAGAGACAAGGGCTCTTCTCCAGAACTGCCGCAAAGAGAAAGGCTTCCCTGAAAGCCAGCGCTCTGAATACTGACTTCTAGCCTCCTAAACTGGAGGAAAGAGGTTTTTCTACTATAGCAGCACTAGATAACTAAGAGGGAGCTCTGGTAGCCTAGTACCTAAGGTACTTGACTGCTAACGAGAAGGCTGGCAGTTCAAACCCACCAGCCACTGCTCGGAAGGAAAGTTGGGCAATCTACTTCCGTAGTGATACTGCCTTGGAAACCCAAGGATGTGTCACTATGAGTTGGATCCCACTTGACGGCAGTGAGTTTGGTTTTTTTGGTTTTTATATAACTAAGAAATCTATTGAAAGGCCTTTGTTTGAATAACTTAAAATAAAATGGAGATGTGAGGGCTCAAAAGTAGTTATACTTAGAAACATTTTCTTTGTATAAATTTACCTAGATTCTTTATAGATCATATAATATTTCTCTTTTGACCTAGTTCTGGTAAAGACTGTGTGCCATTGGACAAGTCTAAAATTCTCTGTGCACCACAGTGAGAGGGTTGAATTGAATGGCTTCGGAATTTTCTGGCTTCATCTTTCCAGTGTTCTATATTAATTCATGTAGAATCACATATACTTTCTTTACAGAGCTGAGGTATGAAAAAATAAGCACCATGCAGGAAGTTGGATGCTTGAATTCTAAAAATAATTTGTCAGGATGTGAACATACTAAGGTCACAAGAAGAATCTGAATTTTCTAATGGTTTTCTAGAGCAATGTGATGAATTTCCTAGAGATCCAACACCACAGATTCAGGTTTTTATCTCCAGAAATTATTTTCCTGACCAGCCATGCCTATAAATTTCACTTCTTTTCCTTCCATCTCTCTCCTCTGTTTTTTTATTTTGTTTATTTTTATTTGTTTCTTGTTTGATTTTTCTGCTTATTTTTCTAGTTCGACTTCTAGCTGATATCTTGCCTGCTGCCTTGTTCTCTTTGCCAGGAAGTTGCAAGGTGGAAGGATGAGGAGGAGAATAAAGACTTGCATCTCCGTCAGTAACGTTCCCTTTCACCAGTTTGGCTGAGGCAACAGCAATTAAGATTAGAGGAGTGGTGGTTTAGTGGTAGAGTTTTCGTTTCCCATGTGGGAGGCCCAGGCAATGCACTTGGCTGTCAGTGGAGGCTTGCATGTTGCTATGATGCTGAACTGATTTCAGCAGAGCTTCCAGACTAAGAAGGACTAGGAAGAAAGGACTGGCAATCTACTTCTGCATATCAGCCAATGAAAACCCTATGGATCACAGCAGTCCAATCCACAGCCCCGCATAGGGATATTGCAGGTCCAGGAAGTGTTTCATGCAGTTGTGGTGGGGTCGACATGAGTCTGAGGCTGACTCCAAAGCAGCTAATGACAAGAGTAGGAGAAAAGAGCTGGATGACCATGAAGGCAAGTCTGTCAGCTTTCTTTGATACATAGGTGGAAGAGGCCTTAGTCAGGCAGCAACAGCCTTTGCTGTTAGTACAAGAGGCTTGCGGTTAGCACACATGCCATGCTTCCCACTGTTTCTTTATTTCCCCCTCGTATCACAGATGTTTTTGCTTTTAAATTGGTAACACTCACTACTAGTCAAATAGTGAAAGGCATAGTGCATGCACACAAAAAGTGCATGCTATCTATTAGAGACAAAGATAGAAGAACAATTTCTTTGTCCCACCTGCAGTAGAATTCGTACCTTGGGTTGTTTTGCCCAGCGTGGGTGGCGTTCTTTCCAGAACTATCCACATAATTCCCTACACTTTCTAACAAAAACTCCCAGTGCCCAATGTTTTATCAGTTGAAAGATTATAGCTCATATTAGGGGTGAGGCTTTCAACCCTATAATAGAATGTTTTCTGTATGAAATGGATGTATCCACAAAGGTCAGTAACCCTCAATATGCTTAGCATTCCACCATAACCAATTTAGTTATTAGTGTCTGAAGGTGGGAGGCCCCTGGGTGATGCAAATGGTTAACACATCTGTTAACTGAAATATTGACAGTTTGATTCTTCCCAGAAATGCAATGGGAAAAAGACCTAGAGATCTACTTAAAAAAAAAAAAATCATTGAAACCCCTATAGAACACAGTTCTGCTCTGGTAGACAAAGGGTTGCTATAAGTTGGGATTGACTTGATGGAAACTAGTTTTTATCTGAAGGTAGAACAAAAATCCAACTGAAGGAGAGAATACTGGGGAAAGGAGAAGAGACACATAGTCAATCCATGGGTGGAGGGAGGGCATTCCCTTTCTCGGATCTCAAAGGAAGAATTGAGCAGGTAGTGGTCCCTCAGTGGGGCTAATCCTGCCGTTGCTCAAGGACCCATAAGCATACTCTGGTGTAAGTGGCAAGGATCTGACTTACCCAGATGGTTGCACAACATGACAAGTGTGATTAATGTCACTGAATTTTATGGGTAAAAATAATGTGGAAATAGTAAATGTTTTGTTTCATGTATGTAAATATAAATATATATTTATCACAATTAAAAATAATTTTTTAAAAAAGTTTGGTACAATTTTTAAATTTGGTACAATTTTCTCCTAAAAGGTACCAGGGCAATAAGGAGAAACAGCTGTTAGTACTACTGAGATAAGAAATTCACAAGAGCCACAGACATTTTGTTGGGCCAGAAAGCAAGCAAGACACCCAATACAAATGGGGTCATGTCAAAGGGACACAGAAACTAACCTAAGGGACTCGCACTGACCAAAGATTGATAATTGATAATTGGATAAAAAGAATAAAATTTGTAGTATAAAAATTCATGTATTCATGATGAAATTAGAAGAATCAAACACTTCTTTGGTCACACACACTCACACACAAGAAGGTGCTATTAGCAACTGAACTAACTGTGATGTGGAATCTAGACAAGTGCCCTCCCATTGCCTATTGAAGTTTAGCCTTTTTATGTTTTGAACAGATCTAATGACTTTCACCTTGTTAGACTCTTCTTAATAGATGTTCCAATTAGAGGGAAAATTAAATCTAAACTGACTTTAGGACAATTTATTGTCACTCTATTATTTATACTGTGGATGTACATGAGAGTGAGACATGTTTAATTCATCTTTGCCTCCCGATTGCCAAGCTTAGTGATACTGCCTTTGTGTACCTTGTTTGTTCATTAAGTTTAGCATTTCCAAACCTTTTATTAAAAGAAACTGAGTTGATAATGAAGCTCTGGCAGCATAGTGGTTAAAGCATACGGTTGCTAACAAAAAGGTTGGTGATTCAAATCCACCGCTGGCTCTGTGGGAAAAAGATTAGGCATTCTACTTCTATGAAGATTTGCAGCCTGGGGAATCCTATGGACCAGTTCTGCTCTGTCCTATAGGGTTGCTATGGGTTGATTCAGTGGTGGTGGCTTTGGTTTGGTGGGCATCTTGATACAGCAGCAAAGCTGGTAGAGTAAACCCAGGAAATGATGACACAGAGCCAAATGTGTTTGGAAAAGAATGATTCATGAGGAGAATGGTGGGTGTGTTTCATTCATTTCAATTTTGACCCTCTGCTGAGAATTTGCCTTTTCACCCCAGATACACTGAATCAGAATAATTTTAACAAGATCCCCAGGTGATTTTCATGATTTTGATAAAATGTACATTCTGATTCAGTATATCTGGGGTAGAAATGCAAATTCTCAGCAAGGGGTCAAACTGAAATGAGCTGGTTCAAAGCCCCGCCTGCCATCTCAACTGTTCACTTTCCTTCTGCTCCACTACTCATCAGTGAGTGGGTCAGTCTCCAAGTCTATCTCATATTGGGCTCCCAAGATAGTCACAAGAGAGTAGAAACTTCTCCAACAACCTGTGATATAGAGAATATGTTTCTATCTGTGGTTAGAGTTACCTACCAGTTGTTCTTAACGAAAAAAAAAAAAAAAAAGAAAAGAAACTGTTTTGCCATAGGCTAGTAAAAATTGAGAAATCAGATTAGCTTATACTTCATGACATTTCTATTACATTTGATTCTTAATTTCTTTCTGGTTTGTAATTCTAAAAACCAATTTGATGTTTTTCAGGTAACAAAGAACTTGAAGAGTACAGCTAAAATCAATTTCTAAAGCACAAATGTTCATTATTACAATGAATCAGTGAGCAGTGTGTATTTTAGAGTTACTCATAAAATAGATATGCTGAATTGAGGTTATTTGATAAAACTATCACCATAACATCTGTCTGCATGGTCACTTTATATTAAATAATTAATCATTTGCCATTGAGATCACCTTTTAAAAAAACATTCTGTAAACTTTTAGCCCTTGATAGTTCAGTTATCTCATTACAGAGACACAGAGATACCTATCTATATATATGAAGCACATCCCTATAACAGTAACTATAATATCACCCAACTTATTTCCTTTGCTCTACAAAATTTTTTCAAAAGTAAAAATCTCATGAAAAATATTTAATTACTTGTCTGCATACATACATACATATATACACACATATGTGTATATATGTGTGTGTATATATGTGTACACAAATACTGAATTTATTTGTGAAATAGATTCTTGTTAGGATAAAGTATCTGCTGAGCCTTTAAATAGAAGGGCTGCTTTAGCAAATAATTGTTTCCAAACTAATGGAAGACTCTAGATACAATCAGATTGACAAAAATCAACTAAGCTGTTGCAGCTGTAGATACATACTACACTAGTTAATATCTTTGTCCAAAATTGAATCCCATCAGGCCATTAAGTATTTCAGTATTCCCAATTAGTCCTCTTGCCTGCAGGCTTGCATCTCTTGTTTCCAACCTATTCACTAAATTCCAAACCAAACTCACCGCTGTCTAGTGAGATGCAACTCATAGCAACCCCTCCTTGGGGTTTCCAAGGTAATATCTATACAGCAGTAGGTTGCCCAGTCTTCCCACTGCTCCTCCTAAAACGCTCCTCTGAGCATGTCATTTCTCTGCTTTAAAAACAAGGCTTCAAACCGGTTCACTCTGGTTTGACCTCCTGCTGAGAATTTGCATTCTTACCCCAGACATAGTGAATCAGGATCTATATTTTAACAAGATCATAAAAATCCCCTGGGGATCTTGTAAACATGCTTCAGTATTATCTGTAGTGGAAACGTAAATAACTTCTCAGCAGAGGGTTGAGCTTGAATGAACTGGTTTGAAACCCTGTTTAAAACTTCCAAAGATTTTCCATTGCCTTCAACCATGTTTCTTCAAATGTAATCCTGAGATCACCTGTATTGTAATCACTTGGGGTTATTCTCAGAGCTAAAGATACAAAAATCCCTGGGAAGTAAGTAAGGCCTGTAAGTCAGAATTTTTAACAAGCAGTACCACATGCCTCAAGAGATTTCCAAACATGCTAAATATGAAGCCTGTTGGCCTACAGCAATGATTCCCGCTTCAGCTGCACATTGAAATCATCTGGAGAGTTTTAAAAAACGTACTGATCTTTGAGTTCCATTCCTAGGGTTTCTGATTTAGTTGGTATGAGTTGTAGCCTAGGCAGTAGGAAACTTTTCAAAGCTTCCCAAGTGAGACTCTGTATCATAAAGAATCATTATTTGGCTACATTTAGCAAAAAGTTCAAAGTAGCAGTTACTTAAGGGTACTAGTGTGTATTTTCTCACAGAAAAAGCCCTAGAAAGGTGTGGTGGCTTTATGAAATCATCATTCTGTTGCCCATTCTTAGTTTATGCCTTCCATCCTCAGCCTCACTTTATAATACAAGATTACTACAGGAGCTCCAGCTGTCAGTCCGATTTCCAGAGTATAAGACGGTGGAAAGGCAAAAGGCCACACTTTCCTCCTTGGTTAGCTGTGTGTAACAATCCCAAACAAAGCTTCTTCCAAAATTGCATCACATGGTCACACCTATTTGCAAGGGAAACTGGGAAATGTATTCTTTTGTCATTGCCATCTTTATTACTAAGGAAAAGGGAGACAATGAACAGTGGAAGGCAAATCTGTCACAGTTCCCAATCTGCATTCTTGGACTTAATCTTCTATCTCGTAACTTTCAAACTCTCCAATTATCCAAACTGGTTTACTTTTTATTCTTAACATGTGTGTAATAGGATGACCATATTTTACTAGTCTACATAGATGATTTCTCCATTTAGTGGAATACTCTTTAGCCACTAAAAGAAAAAAAAAAAAAAAAAATTCACTGTCCTGAATGTCAGAGTCTTGTAGTCTCAGCAGTCTGTCATACTCTCAAACTGAAAGTCAGAACAGAGGAAGGGTCTCAAAAGGATTAAGAAGGTATTTTGTTTTTTTTTTAAATGTCTCCATGGAAAAGATACAAAGTTAGTAACCGCTTCTATTTAGAAAGACAGGAAGTTAGGCAAGGTGCCTTTGAAAGGGCTTCTGTATAATTTTCAGAGAAAAGTATGTGACATGGGTTAGGACTTGCAAAGAATGGAATAGTGACACTCAAGAAATCTATGTTTAAGAAATTTGAGATTGTGTGGACACTTAAGAAAACATTTTAAACCTCTTGATAAATGGAAGAAATATTTTGTAAAGGAGTTAAAAGCTAATGAGCTATTAACAATAAAATGTGGGGAGGCAGCTGGTCAACTCAGGGAGGCAATATTCTACATATGGGAACAAGCTACAAGATGATATGTGGTCAATGAGCTAATTAAAAGAAATTGAACTTGAATCTCATTAAGGCATATAAACAATGTTATATAGTGTGGTTAGGCCGTAAACAGTATTTATACACAATTAATTCCTTAAATTATAAACCTATTCAATATTTATGACACAATGCTGTTATAATAGGAATACCACAATCTTTGACAATCAGAAATTTTTTCTTTCACAGCTTAGTAAGTTAGAAGTCTGGATTCAGGGTACTAGCTCTAGAGAGAGTCTTTCTCTCTCTGTTCTCTCTGTTTAAGAGAAAGGTCCTTGACTCCTTTCAGCATCAGTGGGCCCAGTGTTCCTTGGAGATCTCCATGTGTCTTGGCATTAATCTTCCCTTGGGTCTAGAAGGTGCTTGGCACAGGGATCCTGAGTCTAAAAAGACACATTCCACTGCTAGCTCCTCTTTCCTGGTGATAGCCAACCCTGGATCTCTGCTTGTTTAACATTTTTTATATTTAAAAAGAGATTGATGCAAATACAACCTAATCCTATAGATTATATCCTGCTTCATTAACATAACTACTTCTAATTCTGCCTTATTGACATCATAGTGGTTAGGCGTTACAACACATAGGATAATTACATCAGATCACAAAATGGAGATAATTACATAATACTGAGAATCATGACCCAGCCAAGATGACACATATTTTGGGGAAACACAATTCAATCCGTAACATGGGAAATATATGTTTTTCAACTCTGGAAGCCATTTCCTTTTCTGTTGTTGTTGTTGTTATGTGCTCTCCAGTTGGCCCCGACTCATAGTGACCCCTCCTTGGGTTTCCGAGGCAGTATCACTACGGAAGTAGGATTGCCCAACCTTCCTTTTCTAGGAACCTATTAATAGAGCACGTACCATGTGCTGTTCTTGGTGCTGGAGATAAAACAGAGCTCTGGTAACCTAGTGCCTAAGGCACTTGACTGCTAACCAGAAGACTGGCGGTTCAAACCCACCAGCCACTCCTCGGAAGGAAGGTTGGGCAATCTACTTCCACAGTGATACCACCTCGGAAACCCAAGGAGGGGTCGCTATGGGTCAGGTCTGACTTGACGGCACATAACAACAAAATAGAGAAGAGCCCTGCATTCATGGTGACTGCGAGTTGGGCGGGGGGTGACTGAGAATAAACAACCAAAGAGAACATTTCAGATAATGACAAATACAGTGAAGAAAATAAACAGGATAATATTATTAGAGAATGATGTCCTGTGAGTAGTGTTTTTTAGATAAAGTAGTCAGAAAGGGCCTTCTAACTTGTCTAACTTGACATCTGACTCTGAGAAGTGAGCAGTTATGTGACAATCTGAGAGAAAAGCTTTTAGGCAAAGAAGACAGCTATTGTAAAGACCCTAAGATGAACTGACCTTGGCATGTCTGAGGAACAGAAAGATTAGATTGTCAGTTAGGAATTGTCTTCATCTTCAAGTAACAGATACCAGACATCAGTGACTTAAACACATGTGATTTATGTTTTTTGGTGTTTTTGTCCCACATAGTTTAAAATCCTGGGGATAGGGATTGCAAGCATTGGTTCATGAACTATTAAGGGTATCAGGGCTGCTGTTTCTATAGTGCTCCAAGGCCTTTTCTTCAGGTTGCAAGATTGCTACTGGAAGTCCAGAAATTGTGTCCATTCCAGGCAAGTAAAGCAAATAGGCAGAAACCAAAAGACAAAGACATAAACCAATTAAGCAAGTCCTTTTTTAAAGAATTTCCTCAGAAGCCTCTTCCATGAATATCTCATTTGCTGGGACTTTGTCATGTGGCTTCCCTGCCTACAAGTTTCATGATCTAATTTATATACATGTTTCTGCATACTGACTGTTTAGTGAGGTCAGTTGCAAGTAACAGGTACCAGACTTTAGTGACTTAATCACATATATATATATTTTCATATAATTAAAAATTATAAATTTCTAAGCCAAGTAATGCTTCCTGAGGCCTAGGACAGGATCTTTACCAAAATGGGGATAACGGGAAGGGTGGGGAGCTTAGACAGGGGAAATGAGGAAAGGGGTTCTGTGTAGGAGAGAAAGAAATTGAAGTTCCCTAAGTGCCTACCTCTCTGTCTTTTCAATTTCCTTCTTGGTTTGTTTGTCCATTCATTTCATTATTCAATAATGAATTCCTTTTGCAAGCAGTCATCTAAGATGCACCTGTTGGTCTTTTCTTATCTGGAGCAAAGAAGAGTGAAGAAAATCAAAGACACATGGAAGTAGTTAGTCCAAAAAACTAATGGACCATGAGAACCTCAGCCTATTTGACCCTGAGACCAGAAAAACTAGATAGTGCTTGGCTACCAATGCCAGCCACTCAGAAAGGAATCAAAATTGGAGATCCTGGATAGAGTGGGAGAAAAAGGTGGAACAAAACTCAAAATCATGAAAAAGACCAGGGTTACTGGTCTGATCGAGACTGATGAAACCCCCAAGACTATGGCCCCAAGTCTCTCTTCCAACCTGGAATTGAACTCACTCTCATGGCTTAACTCTCAGCCAAACAGTAGGCAGCCCTATGAGCTGAATACCTACACCAGGGAGATGCACTCCTTAGAACAAAAAACCATGAGAGATCAAAAGGGCAACAACTGTACAGAGAGAAATGAAGGGAGACAAAATTCCTAGTCAAGAAGGACACAAGGAAAGAGTAAACATAGGGAGGAAATGGGAGGAGAGCTGTTATACTGTGGGAAATATAACCAGTGTTACAAAACAAAATGTGTAGGAACTGTTGAATATAAAACCAATCTGCTTTGTAAAATTTCACCCAAATCACAAGAAAAAGTTAAATAAATAATGACCATCTATTGTGGGTCAGACACTGTGCTAGTCTCTGGAAGTATAAAGAATAACATGGCCCCTGCCCTTGAGGACCTTATTGCCTAGCATTTGTGTAGAGACAGATATGTAAATGAATCATTGCAAAACAGTGCTATCAATGCTGCACTAGAAATATTCAGATAATATAGAAGAGGTATAATGGAAGCAGCAATCAGCTTGTGGGTATAGCAAGGGAACACTTTACAAAGGGGATGATGCCACTTGTGCTGAGCTTTGAAGACCAAGTAGAAATGTCTTTCTCTTTTGTTTGTAGCCTTGAGTCTGCTGTCATGTAAGCCTCAGGAGACACTCTTTGTCTTGAGCCAAGGACAAATAGAAATAGGCGTTTAGATGGGTTGAGAACCTACTATGTGCTATACTCTTTGCACATATTACCTCATAATTAAATGAGTTCATCTGAAATAATTAAGATTTACTTACATCCCAATGAGATAATGTTTTTAAAACTGACATGTTGATTAGGAGAGACCAGCCTACAGTGGCCTAATCGTAAAAACCAAATGAGTAGCCTTGAAGTTAGTTCCGACTCGGGGTGATGTCAGGTGTTCCAGAGTAGAACTGTTCTCCATCGGGTTTTCATAGTTGTGACCTTTTGGAAGTAGATCACCAGGCCTTTTGTTGAGGCACCCTGGAGTAGATTTGAACCTTTAACCTTTCAGTTAGTAGTTGACCACTGAACATTTGTGCCACCCATAAACCAGAAAACCAAACTTACTGCTGTTGAGTCAGATCTGACTCATAGTGACCCCTCTTTGAGTTTCTGAAGCAGTATCACTACAGAAGTAGATTACCAGTCTTCCTTCTGAGGAGTGGCTGGTGGGTTTGAACTGCCAGCCTTCTGGTTAGCAGTCAAATGCTTTAGGTGTGCCAACTATATAGGTGAGATTGTTTCACTAGGTCCTTTTGATTCTTCTGATGTTTATATCATGATATCAAGATGATGGCCTTATCCAGAACAAGAGAGCCTCCAGGGCTACCTTTTGGATCTAAGTAAAGTACCCCATGCAAGCTTCCCTGGACAAACTAAAAGACTAAGTATTTTTTAAATCCTTATTTTGTGGTAAATTGAGGTTCCAAAAAGTAGAGATGTTTTCTCAACATATTTGGTGGAAGTAGGCTTTGAACACTGACCTATCTGGTGCCTGTATCTGTATTCTTGCCTCTGCACTGGACTGTTCCCCTTTCCTTTCTTGGAGTGGCTCAAGACTTGGCCTCCTGCTTTTCTACCTTTCACTGCCTTGAACTATTATTTCCATTTAGAGACGCTTTCCTCCCTTGGACATACTTTAGGACAAGGACCTCTTAAGCCAGCATACAGCCAATTTGAAGGTTTTTAAGGTTTCCTCAGCTAGTAACAAGAGGAAAACAGATAGAAAGGAAAAATAACAAATAATGGCCTTACTGAAGCGGCCAGTGGAATGTGAATGGATCTTGGCTCACCGTTCTTGTGGCCTCAACACTTCCCCTCATGTTCCAAATTTTTCAGATTTTCTTTCCCCAGATCATGTCTTCCCAATTTGTTTCAACCTTGAGAGTCTTCTTTCTTACTTTCTTGCCTTTGAAAACCCTGAAAATGACCCTGTGGGATCATTTTTTGACCCAGGCCTGAGTGAGTTGAATTCTGGGTGATTTAAAAACAACCACCTGTTTTTTTTCCGGAGAGGGACATTTTAGCAGGAGCAGGACATTGCATCACTGCAGTGACATTGGCCACCCCACCCCCACCCCAGGACACCAATGAGTACAGAGGTGAGAACACAAATGGGGTGAGGGTGAGGAATGATACCAAGTACTAAACCCATTGCCATCAAGTCAATTCCAACTCATAGTGACTGCCATTGAGTTTCCAAGGCAGTAAACCTTTACAGAGATAGACTGCCCATCTTCCTTCTGCAGAGCAGCAGGTAGGTTTTGAACTCGCTACCTTCTGGTTAACAGTTAAATGCCTTAGGCACTGTGCCACCAGAGCTCCTTGATACCAAGTACTGGAGAGGCTCAAAGGAATGACAGCTTTGCACTGGGATAGCAGGAAGACTCTTACAAGGGTAACATTGAGCCTGATTGAAAAGATGGGAAAAAATCAAGACAAGATTGGGATGAGGTTTCTAAACCAATATCGGAACACTACTTAAAATACCAAAATTCCTTGCCTATAAGCCAGCAAGAGCTCCTACTTTCCTAGGAAATGATGTTTGAAATCATAATGATAATTAGCTAAATTGTCACTCTCATGGGATTTCCAATTTTCAACTTGAATGACTGCCTGCCTGTTAGAGCTTCAGACTCTGAGTTTTAGTCTTTGAAGGTCTAATTTTTAAGTGTTTCAAGTTGGTTTGGAATTCTGATTTCTGTTCTTGTCATCCACTAACAGAGCTGAGAAAATAAGCAAATCTGATATTTCTTCTCTTGAATGTTAATTAGCCACTAATAATTTCTGATTTTTCATCTTCAGTATAATATTCCTATCATTTATTTCCCTGAACATTCCTATTTGTCTTAGAATTAAAGAATCAACTATCATCCATCTCTTCACCAAAATATTTCTGGTATGGGAAAAGTTTCAGTAGAAAATAGAAATTTATTCTTAAAATTATCTCTGATGCATAGTAAACACTTAATGTTTTAAGAATTGATTGTGTACCTAAAACATTTTGGGTTTTATGTCATTTCTGTTCCAAGGTGAATGTTTTAAAAAAAGAAAAAATATTTCCTCCTGTTCTGCTGTATCAAGAAGCAGGTAGGGGAAAAAAAAGGATTTTTCTTCAGAGCAAAAAATGAATAATGGGGAATAGAGTCAAGGATCAATCACCTTTCTAAGACTTTTTTCCCTGTTTTCGTACTAACACTTTATTAACTCTTCACTGTGTACTCATATATGTTCTTGAAAAGATAATCACAGACATTTAAAAATATAAAATTCTTTTGGTTTTCTAATAATCCTCCTTGAGGCCTTGCTCAAAAGTAGTCGTTATTGCAGGCAGAACTTTATGAGCAACACAATGGGTACTTTCATCCCCAAATGAACTGTTGTTGTTGTTGTTACGTGCCGTCGAGTCGGACCCAACTCATAGCGACCCCTCCTTGGGTTTCTGAGGCAGTATCACTATGGAAGTAGATTGTCCAACCTTCCTTCCGAGGAGGCAAATATGTGTGGTTGGACTTTGATTGTCATTTGGGAATGTAGAATTTGGGTGAGAACAGCTGTCCTTTCCATGGAATAGAGAAACTCCCTACTCAGCGGTGACTGGAAGTTTAGTTGCCTTGACCACACAGATGATGGAAAGCCTTAGCATCATAATTCTCAAAGATGTAGCTGTGGGGAGGTCACCTGTGGGTATTTGAGAAGATGAGGTAAATCCCACTAGTCAGCACAGAAATTCTGGTACCAGAACATCATTCTCCCTTCTCCAGGAGTAGTTAACTACACCAGGGTTTAACTCCCATGAATGTTTTTCATCATGAATCACATTTCCTTACTATCTGAAGTTCAGGCTTGAATAGTTGCATCTGTTTGAGTACTGTACCATCACTGAATAATAAAAACTGCTCAGATTATTTTAGGCCACAGTATAAACCATAATAAAAAAAATCACTCAGCAAACATTCCTTCCATAAATCAAGCCATATTAACTGCTATATATGCATAGATTCCATTTGTTTTCTTAGGATGAAATATGTTGTAAGCCACCATGTCTGTTCAGAGTCAGAATGACTTTAAATTTTTTGCTGAATTTTAATATTAGGTTATTATAAACACCGTTGTAGATCTCATGTGAAAATGGAAAGTGAGTTCACCTATCTGTTTAGGTATAATCTTTCCAAAAGAATGTGTTCACCATTCATTCTTAGAAATACTTGCTTCATAAAGGCATTCTCCAATTTGTGAGAAGGATATTCTGTGGGAGACAGGAAAGGAGGCATCACATGAGAATGATTTACCTGGAAGAGAGGAAAGGAAATGGAAAGAAAAGGTCCAACAGTACTTTTTGGGAACTATGCTGATTAAGATGTTGGTACTGCCAAGAGATAAAGGGATGAAGGAAGTTGAGGGGAGGGTATTTCCTGTGGATAGAAATATCCAGCCACCAGTGAGAGGCAGTGTGCAATGCAAGAGCTTAAAACTGAGACCCAGTAGCAGCCCAGGTAGGCAGTATGAGAGTGAAGGGAGCTAGTGGGGCTGTGGTGAGCTGGAGAGCACATGTCCACTGATTTAAAGCAGTGGCTGCTAACCAGGCTCCATTGATTGTTGATTTCCATGGGGAAATGTGGGCCAAGTGTTGCCAGATTTGTAGCCTTTTTTTTTTTTTCTTAAGAGAAGCCACGAAGTCATGTTTCTATGTGAAATACCACAATTTTCAAATGTTGGCGAACAGAAAGTCTGCCAACTGAAAATGGCCTCAGCCAATAGCATCTACCTCTCTTAATTAATCACCCGCTTGTTTCTTCAGAGTACTTGCAGGTTGTTGAATGTGAAAAATTAAGAGAAATGCCTGGATATGTTATCATTCTGTGTTTGGGGAAGCTCTGGTGGTGTAGTGCCTAAGGTATTTGACTGCTAACCAAAAGGCTGACGGTTCAAACACAGCAGCCAGTCCTCGGAGGAAAGATTAGGCAATCCATTTCTATAGTTATATTGCCTCAGAAACCCAAGGAGGGGTTGCTGTGAGTCAGAAATGACTTGACAGCAGTGAGTTTGGTTTGGCTTTGTATTTGTATTAGTAACTATGACCAGTATCATCTTCTTAATTTCTTTATTCCTTTCAGAATGGCACGTTATGAATTGTTAAAACTTGTCAACACTGGTCAGCTTATAAAAGACCTACCAAAAATTGAAAAAAAGGGAAATGTATTTTGGGTTATTAATTAATTGGGATTAAAACTGTTAATGTAGCCTTAGGAAAATGTTACGGAGTTCTTGGGTGGTACAAAGGGTTAATATGCTCAGCTGCTAACTGAAAGGTTGGAGGATCAAGTCTACCTAAAGGTACCTCAGAGGAAAGGCTTGGTGATTTATTTCTGAAAAATGAGCCATTGGAAACCTTATGGAGTATGATTCTACTCTGAGACCTCACCATGCATTACAGTCTCCTGCATGACACTGGTTTTAGCAATATATTACATATTTGTGAAGTTGAATCTAAGGAAAGGAATTATAATATTTGTACATTTGCCTCTGAGTCAAATTACTTGAAAGACCTTGTCTTTGTCTAAGAAGATAATTGTTTAAATTATCATATAGCACATATATTGTTTAAATTATCATATAGCACATATATAAATTATCATATAGCACATATATAAATTATCATATAGCACATATATAAACAATTGTTTAAATTATCATATAGCACATATATTGCTCACTTGCATCAAATCATTGATTTGTGCCATTGATTAAGACCAAGACAAATGACCTGTCAGGTTTATAATAGATTCTGTATGCATACTAAATATTAAAAAAAAAACAAAAACAAAAAACCTCACTTCCATCAAGTCGGATCTGACTTCTCCTTGGGTTTCAGGGGTGGTATCACTACAGAAGTAGATTGCCCAATCTTTCTTCCGAGGAGTGGCTGGTGGGTTTAAAGCACCAGCCTTTTGGTTAGCAGTCAGATGCCTTAGGCACTATGGCACCAGAGCTCCCATATCGAATATTGGGCATACATATTTCAGCTATGTCTAAATGAGATCCTAAGGGGAAATGTGAAAAATACTATCTTATCTTGATTTCTTGTTAGTTTTATGACAGGAATTAACTGAAAAAGTACATTACACATGAAATACTGACAGATGCCAATTCTACAGAAGAGTTCTAGCCATTTCTAGGAATTCAGAAATAGCTGTCCTATTTCTGAATTTCTAGTAAACTATGATCAGCTCCTTTGTTTGCAAATATGGAACCTGTATCAAGCATATTCCCTATTTGAAAATCGAAACTTAATATAGCACAATGGATTATCCATTCCTCTCTCGTATGTCCTGCTGCCTACTTTTCCATCTCCCAATAAAGTGTTCAGGTAACTTGAGATGAAGGTGAAGGGGCTTGAGCTAGAAGGGCACAGGCTGGCATCTGTAGAGAACAAACTCTGGAAGGAAATGTATGTATTTGAAGGCAAGTTGGATCAAATGACTGACCTTTAAGTTCATCAAAACTCTAAGATCCTAGGATTCTCTGATAATGTTATATTTTCATGATAGTTTTTTCTAGTTATAGATTTAATATTTATGTCTATGATTCAGTATCAGTATTTCAAACTTCAGAATTATATTCCTAATGTGATTATATCTTCTGGGGCTTTTGAGGTCTGTAGGGTCCCCAACTCCTAAACTTTCAGTGTACTTTAAAAATTTTTATTATTATGTTATCTCATTTCAGTTTATTATTAGTTTAACAAATATTATTTCATTTATTATTTAATTTATTATTTCTACTGTTTCCTATCTCTCCCCTCATGTGCAAAATAGGTAACTTCTTGCTCTCAATGTAGCCTAACAAACATACTCGTCATTAACCCAAGTGTCTCAACCTGGACCACAAATATATCTATATTTTTTATAAGCAAATGATGATGATTTGAATTTCTATTAGATTAACACAGAAAATTTATTTTCTTCAAAATGTCCACAGCTTTTTCTGGAAGTTCTCAAAAGAAAGTACACATAAGCCCCGTATCAGTCTGCCGTCACAGGCACAGTGCAGCAATTTCTAGCCCTGCTCTCCCAGTCCTGTTTCTGATCCCACCAGTCTATATCCATTGCCCACAAGCTCCCTTAGTGTAATTCACATGTTATCATTGTTCACCTTGAGAAATCCGGGTGAGAGGGGCTGTTGTGAGATGTTCTGAAAGCTACTCCCCAAAGAAGCAGAAGGTACTGAGTTCCACACTGAAATGGGGAGAATGTCCTTCTTTCAAACTCTGTGCCATACTAAGTAGGTTGAAGCAGCTCTGCTCATAAAATAATGATCTGCTTCTACCTCTACTACATTTCTCCACAGAGGTTTGAATTTATTCTATATTTCAGATAGGGATCAGACCGCATTCTACCCACCACAGTTATCTTCTTTTTTTTTTTGGGTCTGTGCCCCACCCAAATTGATTCCCTATCTCCTCCAGGCATAAAGAGATACTTCCAGGAATATCTACAAATGCAAATACCAGTAATAGAGGTGGAGATGTGGATAGCAAAAGAGAAAGAGGTAAGAGAGCGTATTCTTTATGGAGGCATCTCATCTTAGCTCAGCAGTCTAAAAAGGCCATATTAGATTTAAAGTCATTCATAACACAAATATTGATTGTATTCCTATTTAATGCAAGGCCCTGTGAAAGGCCACTGTGGAACATATGGAAAAAGATATGATATATAGTTTGTGTTTGTTTGTTTACAAAGGAATCCTCTATAGCTCCTTTTTCTGCAAAATACCATTTAGGTAAACACTAAATTTTAAGAATTTTCTAAAACTCTAAAGTTTCTCAAGGAAAAACTAGGGTCAAATTTAGGGGCTCTAATATATGGTATAGGAGCTCTGGTAGCATAGTGCCTAAAAGCACTTGACTGCTAACCAGAAGGCTGGTGGTTCAAACCCAACAGCCACTCCTCAGAAAGAAGGTTGTGCAGTCTACTTCCGTAGTGATACTGCCTCAGAAACCCAAGGAGGGGTCGTTATGAATCGGGTCCAACTCGATGGCACATAACAACAATATAGGGCATAAAGAGACTATCAAGCATAATCCAAAATGTACAAACAACAGAAGAGAAACTAGATGAATAGGAGCTTCTAAAAAGTAAATTTTTATGTGCTTCCAAAGACTTCTCCAAAAGAGTCAAAAGAGAACCCACAGATTGGAAAAAAATATTCAGCAATGACATATCTGACAAGCGACTTATCTCTAGAATTTATGGGAAACTCCAACACCTCAACAACAAAAAGACAAATAATCCAATTAAAAATGGACGGAAGACATGAATAGACACTTCACCAAAGAGGATATTCAGGCAGCCAACAAACGTATGAGGAAATGCTCACAATCATTAGCCATTGTTGTTGTTGTTATGTGCCATTGAGTCAAACCCGACTCATAGCGACCCCTCCTTGGGTTTCCGAGGCAGTATCACTACGGAAATAGGATTGCCCAACCTTCCTTCCAAGGAGTGGCTGGCATTAATGCTTAGGATATTGATTTTTATGTGTTCTGTTTCATTTTTGACAACTTCCAATTTTCCTAGACTCACTTCGGACAGAAGCTCTGGT
>NW_006921949.1:547281-555143 GCF_000298275.1 Orycteropus afer afer
GTGACTTGAACTCCTCTGCCGTGCATGCGAAAGCCAGACGGCCCTGGGCCCCATCCCCCTCCAGAGACGAACTTTTCAGCTTGAACTTGTCGGCTTCTACACGCTTGTGAGCCATTTATCTAAGATAAATTTCTCTCTCTCTCTCTCTCTCTCTTTCTCTCTCTATAAATATATATATATATACTTTACTGGTTTTTGTGTTTCTCTAGAGAACCCAATCCAACACAAACCTCCAGCCGTCGGGTTAGCAGGCAAGTGTCTTAGCCACTATGCTACCAGAGCTCCCTATTAGCCATTAGAGAGATGCAAATCAAAACAACAATGAGATACCATCTTCCCCAGCACTAGTAGCAAAGTTCAGCAAGACAGAAAATAACAAATACTGGCAAGGATGTGGAGAGATTAGGATTCTCATACACTGCTGGTGGGACTGTAAAATGGTACAAACACTGTGGAAAGCAGTATGGTGATTCTTTAAAAAGTTGGAATTAGAAATACCATTTGATCCAGACATTCCATTGCTAGGTATATATCCTAAAGAAGTGAGATCCAGGAGAAGAACAGATACATGCACACCCATGTTCATCACAGCATTATTTACAATAGCCAAAAGATGGAAACAATCTAGGAGTCCATCAACTGAAGAATGGATAACCATACTATGGTTCATACACACAATGGAATACTATGCAACCCTAACGAATAATGTAGAATCTGTAAAACACCTCAGAATGTGGATGAATTTGGAGGACATTGTGCTGAGTGAAATAAGTAAATCACAGAAGGACAAATATTGTATTGGTCTGTTATTGCAAAAAGTCAAGGAAAGGTTTATATTTGGTAGGAAGTTTTCTTTCGTGGTTATCAGGGGTGGGAGGGTAGGGTAGGGAACACTGTTAGGTACGTAGAGACAAGTATTGATTTGGGTGAAGAGAAGGGCAATGTACCAAATGTGAGTAATCAACATGGTGGCATGGAGGAAGAGGAATACATAGAGGGGTAGAAAAAATATTAAAAAAAAAAAAATCTTGAAAATTCTGGTAACTTTCTGTAACTGTCTCTTGTTGAACTATAGACAACTATAAGAACAGCTACTGAGACTCATATTTTTTTCCCAGGTAATCTCATGAAATTCCTTAACCCTTCCTACTATTCATTTCAGAGGTTGTTTGGACCTATGAGTTGCAAGCTCGAGTAGGTACTGCAAACAAGTTCTTGATTTCTTGGGTCTTAAAAGCCCTAGAGAGATTTACTTCTTACGCAGTAAGTAGAGCTAGCTTTCACAATGGATGTTCTAGACTTTATAGGATGCAGTCTTTCCACAAACATTGTGTCACTTAATCCTTTCCACATATCTGTGGGCTGGGAAATATTCCTATTTTACATATGAAGAACGGTTCTGAGAGGACAACTGATTTACCTTCCACCACACAGCCTGGTAGCAACAGAGCTGGAATAAGAGCCAAGTCTTCTGATTTCCAGCCCACAGCTCTGTCCATTGGCACCTCTTGCCAGTCAGGCACTATTCTTTGCCTGTAAGGAATTTCTGGGTAATGGTAGGCAGAGACGTGTATTTTTTCATCTCTTGCAATGGACAACTTTCTCCACCATTTGTATTCACTCATTTCCCTTCTGTTGGGGTTCTGATGTATTATTCAAAATTAAAGAATCCAGTTCACAGGAGAGACAGAAGGGAGCCCTCAGTAGCAAATCTATCATACATGGGAAGAAGGACTTTTCATAATTTCCAAGAGAGTAGTTTTCTGGTAGCATGGTCCCTGAACTCTCCTCAAACTAGGCTCTCAGGTGGAACCTATGGCTATGGGGTGGAAGCAGAACACTAAATGTTAGTTAGAGCTTTGTGCCAATTTACTTGGCCTCCAGACCCTTATTTTCCAACTAAATGTAATACACAGCAAGCAGTCTTTTTTCTAACTTGTAGTCTCTTGCCTAGAGGTTGTTGTTGTTATGTGCCATCAAGTCGGACCTGACTCATAGCGACCCCTCCTTGGGCTTCCGAGGCAGTATCACTATGGAAGTAGATTGCCGCATCTTCCTTCTGAGGAGTGGCTGGTGGATTCAAACCACCAGCCTTCTGGTTAGCAGTCAAGTGCCTTAGGCACTACGCTACCAGAGCTCCCTTGCCTAGAGGAGTGGTGGGTAAATTCTACTTTCCCCAGCCTTAGCTAGCAGTCAATTTCCAGTTCCACTGCAACCAGAAAGAGGCAATGGCAGTGATAGCCAAGTTCCAGTCCAATGGATACCTCTGCGGTACACTCAGAACCTGAGGCTGCATATGCCCAGGCTAGCCTTATGTGGTGGTGAACAACTATTGGGACTATTTAGACATCTACCAGTATTTTTACAGAAAAACAACTCCAGGATTCCTAGATATGCCTGGGGAGCCCAAGCAGGTGGAGGCTCAGAGCCATTGAGATCTGAGGGCTAATGCTAAAGGGCTTTGCAGCTGTGAGTACAAAATGAAGAGCCTGAAACACTCAGATTTCCCTTAAGCTGCAGCTCCTCATTTGCCCTCCAGCTTTCTCCGTATCAGCTCTAAAGCAAACAGTCAAAGCTCTCTAAAGCCTGAACGCTTACAAGAATGTACACTTCTCTTTCAACTTTAAAGACCAAATACCCCATGAAAATTGACTAACATATTCTGGTGCTGTTATCTCAGGAAAGAATAATTGTAGAGCATTTGCAGAGGCTCTATTATACAGTTCTCTCCTTAGCTTGCAAAAGTGAATGCTGAGGAAGTCCCAGGACATTTCTATGCATGGTCTGGATTCCAGCAGTAGCATGGTGTAGAGCAGTGTCTGTTAAGAATGTGTTTATGCACATTAAAACCCATGAGGAGTTTTCAAAAATACTAATACCTGGGCCCCACCCCATATTTATCAAATCAGAATGTCTCATGAAGTCCTTTTTTTTGTCTTTTGCACTAACTCATACATGACTTATGGCTTTAAGTAACTAAACAAGAAGAGAAGAGACAGGCTATTGTTTTTGGTCAAGACAATCTGCAGTGTCACTCCAAGGTTCACCAGTTGCATCTTCTTAAAGCCTTAAAATACTTTTTTTTTTTTTTTTAATTGTACTTTGGGTGCAGATTTATTGAACAAAATTGGCTTTACATTCAACAGTTCTTGTACATTTGATTTCACACCCCAATTAGCATCCCCAGCCCTATACCTCTCTCCTCCTCTCCCCTCCCTGTAACACCCCCCACACCCTTCTTAACTGTGCACTCCTGTCTGCACAACTTTCCCTCCACATGAATGCTGCCCCTCTGGTGTCCCATGGCTGATTGCTCCAAAGGGTGTATCTCTGTACAGTAGGTGGGTGCATCGCCCTCGGTTGGGTGTTCTGCATATAGGTTTTTCTGCTTTTCTGCTGAGAGCCAATCCTTGGGAGTAAGTTCCATCCCAAGCCCAAAGGGTATCCCAGGGCCATAGTCTTGGTGGTCCCACCAGACTCCATCCAGCCAGTAATTCTGGTCATTACTGTGTTTTTGAATTTCATTCCACATTTTCCCTCCCACTCTATCCAGGATCTCTAGTTTTGATCCCTTCCCGAATGGTTGACATTGGTAGCCAGGCACTATCTAGTTCTTCTGGTCTTGAGGTCCATCATATCCGTGGACTAATAGTTCCCAAATGCCCTTGATTTTCTTCATTCTTTGCTTCAGATGAGAGGAAACTATTAGGTTCATCTTAGATGGCCGCTTGAAAGCTTTTAAAACCCCAGTTGCTACTCACCAACACACATTATAGAATAAGATTTTTATGTACTATATTGTGCCAATTGAGCTTGGTGTCCCCTAGTAATACGGTCCTTAGTCAGCAGGCCTGGTGGTTCTCTCTCCCAAGGTGTTTGGTTGTCTCTGAGGGATTATTCCATCTTCTCTTGCTTCTGTAATGATTGTGGTTATATGACATAGCTAGTATCTATGAAAGATTATCTTAAAATACTTTCTTGACAATATAAACATGCGACAGATACAACATATATGGTAACAACTTGACACTGATTAAAATAACACACAACAAGGGTACCCACCTAATTGGGATGTCTTGAAATGACATGAAGTTATGCGAGTTCATAGGATGTTCTGAATATAAAATCTTTAACATTTTTTGGCATTAGAGCTAATATAGAATATTTTCTTGGGCATTCTGCAAAAGCACGTATGCAAGCAGAATTACCTCTTAATTTCCAGATTACCTGTATCTGTGGTGGTGACATTTAAAAAAATCTCCACAGGTGATTTGAGAACCTATAGCTGTGGTTGAGAACCACTGGTATAGAAGACAGAGACTAGACTGGTCATTATAAGCCCCTAGGTAGATTGTCAGCCAAGGCTTCTCCCCCTTTTTTAAATTTTTCTTTTTAATGCAATTTGGGGGAACATTAATAGAGCAAATTCATTTCCATTCAACTGTACATACATATTTTATTTCGTGACATTGATTGCAACCAACACAATGCAACAGCTCTCTTCCCGCTTCCTCCCTATGGTTACCTTTATCCTGTGCCCTTTTTTCTTATTCATACTGGCACTCTGACCTATTTGCCTGCACAAATGCTGCCCTTCTGATCTCCCATGGCTGATTGTTCTAAGGAGTGTAACTGTTCTGTTGTTATGTGATGTCACGTTGGCTCTGACTCATAGAGATCCCATGTACAAACAGAATGAAACGCTGCCCAGTCCTGCACCATACTCCGAATCCCTGCTGTGCTTGAACCCATTATGGCATAGTGCCAAAGGCATTTAACTGCTAACCAGAAGGCTGGTGGTTCAAACCCAGAAACCACTCCTTGGAAGGAAGGTTGGGCAATCTACTTCTGTAGAGATACTTCCTCGGAAACCCAAGGAGGGTTCGTTATGAGTTGGATCCGACTCCACGGCAAGGAGCTTGGTTTGGTTATTTTGGTTTCAATCCATTTCATTAACAGTCTTCCCCTATTTTGCTGACCCTCAACTTTACCAAGCATGATATGCTTCTCTAGGGAATGGTCCCTTCTGACAAAATGACCAAATTAAGTGAAATGAAGTCTGGTCATGCTCACTTCTAAGGAGCATTCCAGCTGCACTTCTTTCAGGACAAATTTCTTCGTTCTTCTGGCAAACCGTGGTATTTTCAGTATTCTTTGCCAACACTGCAATTCAAAGGCATCAACTCTTCTTCTGTCTTCCTTATTCATTGGCCAGTTTCCACCTGCATATGAGGCAATTGAAATTACCATGGCTTGGATTAGGTGCACCTGATTCTTTAAAGACACATCCTTGCTCCTCAGCACTTTAAAGAGGTCTTTTGCAGCAGATTTGCACAGAACAATACATTGTCTGATTTCTTGACTGCTGCTTCCATGGTTATTGATTGTAGATCCCAGTAAAATGAAATTCCTGGCAACTTCAATCATTTCTTCATTTATCATGATGTTGTTTATTTGTCCAGTGGTGAGGATTTTTTTTCTTTTTTTATGTTGAGGTATAATCCATAGTGGAGATTGCATTCTTTGATCTTCATCAGTAAGTGCTTGTGTTAGACTGGGTCCTCTAGAGAAACAAAATCAGTAAAGCTTAAATATATGTTGTTGTTGTTGTTATTTGCCGTCGAGTCGGCCCCGACTCATAGCGACCCCTCCTTGGGTTTCCAAGGCAGTATCACTACAGAAGTAGGATTGCCCAACCTTCCTTCCGAGGAGTGGCTGGTGGGCTTGAACCGCCAGCCTTCTGGTTAGCAGTCAAGTGCCTTAGGCATAGAGAAAGAGAAATTTATCTTAGGAAAATGACTCACACACTTACAGAAGCTGGCAAATCCCAAGTTCTTGGATCAAACATCAAGCTGGAGGCTTTTCCTGACTCACGCAGCTGCAAGGGCTGAGGAGCTCAAGGTTGGCAAGCAGTATACTGGCTGTTGACTCCAACAAATGACAAACCCAAGATCTCCAAGCCAAATGGTGCATTATTCGCTCATGGACAGTTGTAGGCAGAATCCCGATCCACAGAAGAGTGTCTCTTTTACCAGGATGTGTATAAAAATACTGGAAGCAGGCCACATGCCTAGGGAAACTCCCTTTCAACAGAATGGCTGCTCAAAACATATACATCTGATCCCATCATTGGAACAACCCACATCACAATTGCTTAAACCACACAGAATTGTGGCCCAGCCAAGTTGACACACAGCTCCAATTATCACTGTCCACCCCTTGTCAACTTGACAGTTGTACACATCTTCTTAACCATATATAATCTCTAAATAAGGGCAATTATAAAGTCATATTTGCACCTAACATGATATGCTAACACATGTAAAACCAAAATGCATTAACCTTATTTACATTTCACAGTTCATAACAGAAGGAAACAAAAATATCTGATGCACATATACAATGAAGAAATATAACAATCACAGTCCTTGTTTCTGCAACTGGTCATGTGGTCGTAGCTGATATGCAGAACTACCTTCTTCCACCACCCATGCAAAGTGAACAGCCATATGCACAGCTCGAAGTTCTGCCCATTGGGAGGATTTCCCTTCACAACTGTCTTTCAAGGAAGTCCCAGAAAGGGGCTGTAGTGCCGCTGCTGTCCACTTTCAAGTGGTGCCTGCATATCTTGCAGAACCATCTGTAAACAAGGCATGAGTTTTCTCTTCCTCAGTCAACTGATCATAAGGAAGTCCCCATGCCATAGGTACAGACTGGGAGAGGGAGGGTTATGTGACTGGAGTGGAGACTATAGGCATTTGGACCACTTCCTCATGCAATGTACTTGTGCCTTCAGGTCCTGCTCGAGCCTGATCTCTGATATACCACTTCCAATTAATGATGGAGTGCTGCTGTGCACATCCAACTTTATGACTCTGTGGGTCAGACAACATGCAGTTCATGACGTGCAGCTCAGGCCTCGTGGTCACTTGGTGGCCCATGGTTAGGCGTTCAGTCTCTACTAAAGCCCAGCAACAAGCTAAAAGCTGTTTCTCAAAAGGAGAGTAGTTATCTGCAGAGGATGGCAGGGCTTTGCTCCAAAATCCCAAGGCTCTGCATTGCGATTCAACGATAGGGACCTGCTGAAGACTCCAAACAGCATCTCTATCTGCTACAGACACTTCAAGCACCATTGGATCAGCTGGATCATATGGTCCAAGTGGCAGAGCAGCCTGCACAGCAGCCTGAACCTGTTGCAGAGCCTTCCGTTGTCCTGGGCCCCATTCAAAACTAGCAGCTTTCTGAGTCACTGATAAATAGGCTGCAGCAACACACCCAAATGAGGGATTGTTGCCTCCAAAATCCAAAGAGACCCATCAGGCATCGTGCCTCCTTTTTAGTTGTGGGGGAAGCCAGATAAAATAACTTATCCTTCACCTTAGTAGGAATATCTTGACATGCCCCACACCATTGGACCCCTAGAAATTTCACTGAGGTGGAAGGTGCCTGAATTTTTGTTGGGTTAATTTCCCAACCTCTAGCACACAAATATCTCACCAATAAGTCTAGAGTCATTGATACTTCTTCCTTACTAGGTCCAATCAGCATAAAGGCATCAATATAATCAACCAGTGTGATGTCTTGTGGAAGGAAAAGGTGATCAAGATCCTTATGGACTAAATTATGACAGTGCTGGGAAGTTGATATACCTCTGAGGAAGCTCTGTGAAAGTATACTGTTGGCCTTGCCAGCTGAAGGCAAACTGCTTCTGATGGTCCTTTGAAATCGGTATTGAGAAAAAGGCATTGGCCAGATCAATAGCTGAATACCAAGTACCAGGAGATGTACTAATTTGCTGAAGCAATGAAACCACATCTGGAGCAGTAGCTGCAATTGGAGTCACCACCTATTAAGTTTATGAT
>NW_006921949.1:555243-556559 GCF_000298275.1 Orycteropus afer afer
GTACTGCTTTTGGTTTACTATTTTTGTAGGTAGAGGCAGTTCTATTGGCTTCCACTTGGCTTTTATTACCATAATAGCCCTTACTCCACATGTCAGGGACCCAATGTGGGAATTCTGCCAATTGCTCAGTATATCTATTCCAATTATGCATTCTGGAACTGGGGCAATCACTACAGGATGAGTTCGGGGACCCACTGTGAGATGCACCTTAGCTGTGACTCCATCAATAACTTGACCTCCATATGCCCCTACTCTGACTGATGGGCCACAGTGATGTTTTGGGTCTCCTGGACATAGTGTCAGTTCAGAGCCAATGTCCAGTAATCCCTGAAGAGTCTGATTATTTCCTTTTCCCAAATGAACAGTCACTCTCATAAAAGGCCTCAGATCCCTTTGGGGAAGCCTGGAGGAAAGACTGACATAAATTTTTGGCAATGTAGTGGGGTCCTTCCTCAAAGGGACCTGGCCTCCCCTTCATTCAAGGTGTTGTGGGTCTGTAAACTGACTCAAGTCTGGGAATGGATTGAGAGGCCATGACTCTATATTCTGGCGATTCAATCTTGGCTGCTGTTCACGTGACCTAGAATTCTTTTGTCTATACAGATCAAGTAAATATTTAATAGGTTTTCCATGTATTTCACTACTAGGATCACCATGACTAAGTAGCCAATGCTATAATTCCACACAAGTCAGATTATTCTGATTACTGTTCTGACTCTGCTGTCCATTATAATAAGCATGCCCGCCTTACTTTTGTTTTTTAACTGCTGCCACTTGGCCCCTACTACCACGGGATCCAGTCAGCCCCATTGTAGTTAACTGTCTCAGTTCAATTAGGGCAGTTCTCACTGTCAAATCTGGCTTACATAAAATAGCAATCACAACAGTCTTCAAGGATGCTGGAGCTCCCTTCACAAATTTATTCTTCACCATACTGGTAAAAGACGTGTCTTCTGGACTCTCCATCTCTGGCTCTAGGAGTCTAATCTGATAAATCCATTCTAACAGGCCAATTTCCCTAAGCCTCTGGATATCTTCTTCTACGTTATACTGAGGCAGGTCTGGTATTTCAACTTGACTTAAGATAGGCCACCACATAATCCATGCTTCAGTAAAGCAACCAAATAAACTATTAGATCCTTTCCTAACCTCTTGAGCTGAAACATTGAATGAAGAGTCCATACTTGTTGTTGTTGTTGTTAAGTGTCATCGAGTCATTTCCAACTCATAGCGACCCCATGCACAGCAGAATGAAACACTGCCCGATCCCGCGCCAGCCCCACAATCCCTGCTATACTTGAGCCCATCATCGCAGC
>NW_006921949.1:560126-561303 GCF_000298275.1 Orycteropus afer afer
CAATGCTACATGTCGTCTAATATCCTGACTGCTGCTTCCGTTGGCATCGATTGTAGAATCAAGCAACATGAGTCCATACTTAGTGGGCCTAAATCAATAAACTTAGACTGATCCAATGTTACCATTATCCCATACCCTCAGTAGTCATTCCCGTACATATTCTCCAGGTTTCTGTCTGTACATGTTAGCAAAATCAAGTAGGTCTTTTCAGGTGTAGCATACCACCTCCTCAGTCACACTTTGTATTTCACTTTTTGGGGCTTGGTTGGACTTAACTTTAGTTATAGGTCTAGCAGCCACAGTGGGTGGTTGGGGCAGTTCCTGAGAACATTCAGCAATGTTTTCTGTGGCCTCTGCCTTAGGCAATGACCCAGCAGGAAAGTTGGGTTAATCCCATCAAACCAAGGTGGAGGGGATAATGGTTTTACAGTAATCCCTTCAGATGGGAGGGAGTCAACAGAATTTACAGGCTCCATATCCCGATCTTCCTGACTATCTGCCCATATGTCCCCATTCCAGGTTTCAGGATCCCATTTTTTCCCAATCAATACCCTCACTTTAACTTCAGACACCATTCTGGGTTAGTAATTTAATTGGCATTGTAATTCAGCCACCCTTACAATAAGACTCTGGGTTTGGCTTTCAGCAGTATCAGCTCTGTTACTAGAAGAAATAAGGCTTTCATTCAGAGCACAACTGAAAACATTGAGGTCTTTTATGCGGCACTTAAGCTGTGACTCAGCAGCCCTGAGTTCATCTTGTTCTTTCACCACTTTGTCTAGTGTAAGCAGAACCAACTAACCAACTTCCTTATACCCCCCATGCTGACCAAATTGCAGAAAAGTATCAAATGCGATCACCCAGAGGCTCACTTCTCAAAAGTACTTGATCTATTGGTGGTGCTATTTTGCATATTAATGTTGCCACCTCGTGCCATGGATTAGCAGGGGCCCTCTTTACTAATGGAGGCAGAGTCATCACTGCCTTTACGATTAATCAAATTGGAGAACCAATTTAGAAAGCCCATCCTTATGATTTTGTCTCTCTAGAACCACTCTCAGTACCAAATGTGTTTGACTGGGTTCTCTAGAGAAACAAAATCAGTAAATCTTATATATATAGAGAAAGAGAAATTTATTTTAGGAAAATGGCTCACACACTTACAGAAGCTGGCAAG
>NW_006921949.1:561488-576663 GCF_000298275.1 Orycteropus afer afer
CTCCAGATTGAATGGTGGATTGTTCACTCATGGACAGTTGTAGGCAGAATCCTGATTCACAGAAGAGTGTCTCTTTTCCCAGGATGTCCATAAATATACTGGAAGCAGGCCACACACCTAGGGAAACTCCCTTTCAATGGATTGGCTGCTCAAAACATATACATCTGATCCCATCATTGGAACAACCAATATCACAATTGCTTAAACCACACAGAATTGTGATCCAGCCAAGCTGACACACAGCTCCAACTATCACAGTGCTTTATCTTCACTTTCAGTAAGCAAGATTGTGTCATCTGCATATGGCAGGTTGTTAATGAGTCTTTCTCCAATCTTGATACTGCATTCTTCTTCATATAGTCCAGCTTCATGGATTATTTCCTCCGCATACAGATTGAATAAATACAGTGAAAAGGTACAACATTGATGCACTCCTTTCTTGTTTTTAAACCATGCAGTATCCCCTTGTTCTGTTTGAACGACAGTCTCTTAGTCTATGTATAGGTTCCTCATGAGAACAATTAAATGTTCTGGAATTCCCATTTTTCATAATGTTATCCACAATTTTTTACAATCCACATAGTTGAATGCCTTCACATAATCAATAAAACTTAGGTAAATATCTTTCTGGTATTCTTTACTTTTGGCCAAGATCTATCTGACATTATTAATGATATCTCTCATTCCACATCCTCTTCTGAATCCAGCTTGAATTTCTGGAAGTTCCCTGTCAATATACTGCTGCAACTGTTTTTGAATGATCTTCAGCAAAGTTTTACTTGCATATGATATTGTTTAATAATTTCCACATTCTGTTTGAGTGTGTGATTATTAGGTAGGTGTAATTGTTCACTTCACAGACCTATTATCTGGCTAGAAGTTATGCCACAGGAGTGAGTTCAATTACAGGCCCGAAGGGTGAGTAAGGGGGTTTCACCAGTCTCTATCAGACCAGTAAGCTTGGTCTTTTTTATGATTTTGAGTTTTGTTCCATATTTTTCTCCAACTCTTCCCAGGATCTCCAATTTCCATCCCTTTCTGAATGGCTGGCAGTAGTAGCTAGGTACCATTTAGTTCTTCTGGTCTCAGGGCCATGTAGGCTGAAGATTCCATGGTCCACAAGTCGCTTGGCCTAATTATTTCCATGTGTGTTTGATTTTCTTCACTCTTCTTTGCTCTGGATGAGGAAAGACCAATTGTTGCTTCTTAGATGGCCTCTCACAAGCTTTTAAGATCTGAGTTACTCTTCACCAAAGTAAGATGTAAAACAGTGTTTTTGTTTAGTATGTTATGCCAGTTGAGCTTGTTGTCCCTCATGACCATGGTCTTGAACCTGCAGGCTCAGGGACTCACTCCCTCAAGATGTTTGGCATGGCTAAGAAGTTATCATAACTTTGCCTCTGTAAGCTCTATTATATTCATTCTTAAAGCACATACAAATACATATGTAGAAATATCATCTGCCAAACTTATATATGGCCATGGGTATATACCCTTTTGCCTATTCATACCTGATCATTTTTCTTGTCTATCTATGTATTCACCAATAGATTAATGTTTGTTATTATTGATAATGTATTATTGGCTGTGTCAGACAGAGTGTTTACCTTTGCTGTCTGTACCTGTTGTACACCTCTTTGTGTCTTTCTTTTTCTTAGTGTTATTGTGCTGGTCACTTGCTTTTCATATATTGCCTCTCCCTTTACCCAAATCACTATGTGTCTCTTACCCAGCTGGTAATTTTCCTTCCCCTCTCCTCCTATCCCTGTAACCAGCAAAGAAAGTTTCCTTCCATGTGTAAACACTTCCTTGACTTTTTACAGAAGTGGACTCATGCAATATTTATCTTTCTGTAATTGACTTATTTCCCTCCACATAACATCCTCCAAGTTCATCCATGTTATGGAGTGCTTGTGGATTCTTTAATATTCTTTAGTGTTGCACAGCGTTCCATTGTATGTATGTATGTACCACAGCTTAGTTATCCATTCATCCGTTGATGGGTACTTAGGTTGTTCCCATCTGTTTGCTATTGTGAATAGTGCTGTGATGAACATGGGTGTCCATATATTTATTCATGTCCTGACTCTCATTTCTTTAACATATATACCTAGTCATGGGATTGCTAGTTCAATTGATATTTTTATTTCCAAATTTTGAAGGAAGTGCCATATCATTTTCCACAGTGGTAGTACCATTTTAGAATCCCACCAGCAGCAAATGAGAGTTCCAATCTCTCCACAACCTCTCCATTTGTTGTTTTCTGTCTTGTTGACTTTTGCTATTAATCCTGGGGTGAGATGATATCTTATTGTTGTTTTGATTTGCATCTCTCTAATGACTAATGATCGTACACACATGTGTTCTTTGGCTGCCTGAATATCTTTGGTGAAAGGTCTGTTCAATTCTTCTGCTCATTTTTAAATTGGATTGTTTGTTTTTTTTATGTTGAGGTGTTAGAGTTTTCTTTAAGTGTTACAGATAAGTCCCTTGTTGGATGTATCATTGCCAAATATTTTTCCCAATCTGTGGGTTCTCTTTTAACTCTTTTAGAGAAGTCTTTTGATGCACATAAGAATTTAATTTTCAGAAGGTCCCAGTCATCTAGTTTATCTTCTGCTCTTTGTGCATTTTTAGTCAAGTTTGATAGTCTATTTTTGCCATATGTTAGGATCCCTAAGTTTGCCCCTAATTTTTCTTTAGTCAACTTTATACTTTTATGTTTTACATTTAAGTCTTTGATCCATCTTGAGTTAGTTTTTATGTATGGTATGAGGTGTGGATTTTACGTCATTTTTCTGCAAATGGATATTCAGGTTTTCCAGCACCATTTGTTAAGGAGACTATCTCTTCCCTTTTAATGGATTTTTGCCTTTTGGCAAAGATCAGCTATTCGTGGGTGGATGGATCTATATCTGAAGTACCAGTTCTGTTCCCCTGGTTTATGTGTCTGTCATTGTACCAAGACTAGGCTGTTTTGACTACCATGGCTGTATAATAGGTTTGAGATTGGGGGGTGTGAAACCTACTATGTTGATGTTCTTCAGTAGTCCTTTGGTTATCTGAGGTCTCTTTTCCTTTCCATATGAAAGTAGTGATTTGTTTTTCCATGTCCTTAAAAGAATGATGATGGAATCTGAATAAGGATTGCATTGAATCCATGGATTGCTTTGGGTACTGTTGACATTTTCACAATGTTCAGTCTTCCAATCCATGAGTATGGTATGTTCTTCCATTTATGTAGATCTCTTATAGTTTTTTGCAGTAGTGTTTTGTAGTCTTCTTTGTATAGGTCTTTTGTGTTTCTGGTAAGATTTCTTCCTAAATATTTTATCTTTTTGGTAGCTATTGTAAATGGGATTGTTTTCCTTCAAATATTTCTTTGTTAATGTAGAGGAATCCAACTGATTTTTATATATTGATCTTATATCCTGCCCCTATGTTGGATCTTTCAATTAATTCCAGTAGTTTTCTTGCTGAGTCTCTGGGATTTTCTATGTATAGGATCATATCATCTGCAAATAGGGATAGTTTTACTTCTTCTTTATCAATTTGGATGTCTTTTATTTCCCTTTCTTGCCTTATTGCCCTGGCTAGGACTTCCAATATAATGTTGAATAGAAGTGGTGATAGAGAGTATGCTTTTCTGGTTCCCATTCACAAGAGGAATGCTTTCATTCTCTCTCCATTGAGAATAATGTTGGCTGTTGGTTTGGCATATATGCCATTTATGATGTTGATTAATTTTCCTTCTCTTCTATTTTGTTGAGAGCTTTCATCAGGAATGGGTGTTGGACTTTATGAAATGCCTTCTCAGCAACAATTGACATAATCATGTGTATCTTTTCCTTTATTTTACTTATGTCATGGATTATATTGTTTGTTTTTCTAGTGTTGAACCATCCTTGCATACATGGTATGAGTGACACTTGCTCATGATGTATTATTATTATTATTATTTGGTATGATGTTCGAGTCTATTGACTAGGAGTTTGTTGAAGATATTTGTGTCTGTATTCATGAAGGCTGTTGGTCTGTAGTTTTCCTGTCCATTGATATCTTTGCCAGTTTTTGTATCAGGATTATATTTGCTTCATAAAATGAATTTGGGAATATTTTATCTTTTTCTGTGTTATGGAATAGTTTGAGTAGGATTGGCATACACTCTTCTCTGAATGTTTGGTACAATTTTCCAGTGAAACCATGTGGGCCAGGACATTTTTTGTTGGTAGTTTTATTTTTTACCTGTTCAATTTCTTCTTTTGTTATGGGTCTGCTCAAATTTTCTACCTCAGTCTATGTTAGTTTAGGTAAGTAGTGTGTTTCAAGAAATCAGTCTAGGTTTTCAAATTTTTTGGAGTACAGTTCTTCATAGTATCCTGATACTATCCTTTTTATTTCAATTGGTCCTTTTGTGACATCTCTCATTTAATTTCTTTTCATGTTATTTGTATCTTCTTTTTTTCCTTTGTTAAGTTTGTCAGTGGTTTGTCAACTTTGTTAATCTTTTCAAAGACCAAACTTCCAGTTTTGTTGATTCTTTCTTTTGTTTTTCTGTTTCCTTTATTTCTGATAGAGTCTTACTATTTATTTTCTTTTGGTGACTGTAGGCTTTTTTTTTTTTTTTTTTGCACTGCTCTTTTTCTAATAGTAGGTGATAATTGGGTTAACATGTTGATTTTGGCTCATTCTTCTTCTTCTTTTTTAAAAATTTTTATTGTGATTTGGATGAAAGTTTACAAAGCAAATTCACTTTCCGTACAGCAGCTCACATATACTTAGTCTTATGACATCGATTGCAGTTTTCCACAATGCAACAGCTCCCCTCCCACTTCCTCCCCATAGTTAGATCTTCCCTGTGTACTTTCCTCCCATGCACACCTGCCACCTGAGCTGTCTCCATGTGCATTTTGGCTCATTCTTCTTCTATTTTTTCTTTTTTAAATTTTATTGTGATTTGGATGAAAGTTTACAGAGCAAATTCACTTTCCATACAGCAGCTCACATATACTTAGTCTTATGACATTGATTGCAATTTTCCACAATGCAACAGCTCCCTTCCCACTTCCTCCCCATAGTCTTCCCTGTGTCCTTCCCTCCCATGCACTCCTTCCCCCCGAGCTGTCTCCATGTGCATACAGAGCCCATTCTCCCATGATTGCTCTCTCTAAGGGGTGTCTCTACCTAATATAAATGCTCAGCTCATATGCCTATCGTTCGTTTGGCTGGAAACCACAGGAGGGGGTTCAATTCTAGACCTGAAGGGCAGCTAGAGGCCATAGTCTCATTGGTTCCATCAGGTTCTATCAGACCAACAAACCTGGTCCTTTTTTGTTGTTGTTGTTGGTTAATGATTTTGAGTTTTGTTCTACATTGTTCTCCCACTCTATCCAGGATCTCCTCCATAGATTCCCACTCAAGTGGTTGACAGTGGTAGCCAGGCACAATCTAGCTCTTCTAGTCTCATAGTTGTATAGGCTAAGGATCGCATGGTGTACTAGTCACTTGGACTAATTGTTTCCATGAATCTTTGGTTTTCTTCATTCTTCTTTGCTCTGGACAAGGAGACACCAATTGTTGCATCTAGACAGCTGCTTGCAAGCTTTTAAGATCCCAGTTGCTGCTTGCCAAAGTAGGATGTGGAACAATGTTTTTCAGTAGTATGTTATACCAATTGAGCTTGATGTCCCCTGCAACTATGGTCCCAAGCCCACAGGTCCAATGACTTACTCCCTCTAGGTAGCTGGCTGTGGGCAAGAAGTGACTACAAACTTGTCCCTTGTCTGCTCTACCATACACTTGGGAATTCTTACAGAACATACAAATACACTTGTAGAAAGATTGTCTGCCAACCCTATACATGGTCTTGGGCACACTGCCCACTGCATAGACATACCTAATAGTTCAGCCTGTCCACCCATCTATCCATCTGTATATCTGTGTTTGCCTTCACTGACAGCACAGTACTGTATGTGCAAAAAGTTTCATCTTTGTTGTCTGTACCTCCCAAGTACCTCTCTATGTCTTCTTCTTCCTCAGTGCCACTGTGTTGATCACTCACATTTGGTACATTGCCCTTCTCTTCACCCAAATCAATACTTGTCTCTACGCATCTAACAATATTCCCTCCCTTGCCCTCCCACCCCTGGTAACCAACAAAGAAAATTTCCTTCCATATAGAAAATTTTCCTTGACTTTTTACAATAATGGACCAATACAATATTTGTCCTTCTGTGACTGACTTATTTCTCTCACCATAATGTTCTCCACGTTCATCCATGTTCTGCAGTGTTTTGCAGATTCTATGTTATTCTTTAGAGTTGCATAGTATTCCATTATGTGTATGGACCATAGTTTGGTAATCTATTCTTCTGTTGATCGGCACCTAGTTTGTCTCTACATTTTTGCTCTTGTGAAGAGTGCTGCAATGAATTTGGGTGTGCATATATCTGTTCTTGCCCTGGCTCTCACTTCTTTACGATGTATACCTAGTAATGAAATGGATGGATCAAATGATATTTCTGATCCCAGCTTTTTCAGGAATCTCCATTCTGCTTTCCACAGAGGTTGTATCATTTTACAGTCCCACCAGCAGTTTATGACAGTCCTAATATCTCTGCATCCTTGCCAACATTTGTTATTTCCTGTCTTGTTGAACTTTGCCATTAGTACTGGGGCAAGATGGTATCTCACTGTTGTTTTGATTTGCATCTCTCTAATGGGTAATGATTGTGAGTTGGCCACCTGAATATCATCTTTGGAGAAATGTCTATTCATGTCTTCTGCCCATTTTTTAATTGGATCATTTGTCCATTTGGTGTTGAGGTATTGGAGTTTCCTATAAATTCTCAAGTTAAGTCCCTTGTCAGATATGTCATTGCTGAATATTTTTTCCCAACCTGTAGGCTCTCTTTTGACTCTTTTGGGAAGTCTTTGGAAGCACATAGATATTTAATTTTTAGAAGGTCCCATTCATCTAGGTTCTCTTCTGCTGTTTGTGCATTTTGGGTTATGCTTGAAAGTCCATTTATGCCATATATTAAGGCCCCTAAATTTGCCCCTAGTTTTTCCTTGAGGAACTTTCTAGTTTTAGGTTTCACATTTAGGTCTTTGATCCATCTGGAGTTAGTTTTTATGTATGGTGTTGTGGTGTGTAGTAAATTACATAATGTAGCTTTTCTAGCCATAAGTCTTTGTAAATTCCATGGCGGAATTTGCTATGAGCAACTGAGTAGCTCCTGATTGTTTAAGTTATCCACCTGGGGTATTTCTGTTGGGAGCAGCACAGAGAAATTTTCTGGGAAGTTGGCTCTCTCTCAGGTGTATAGAATTCTGATGTTGGGATTGGTTAGTTTGGCCACTCTACCAGGCTCAAAAAGGAACCCTCCTAGAGGGAGATGAAGTCTTTCTGACTGCTGGCTGAGAAAGATGTGCTGCTGAGAGAAACATGCTCCTGAGAGACATGCACTGCTGAGAAAGAGATGCTGAGAGACTAGCAGTGCTGGGAGACGGACTGTCAGCTGAGAGACGGCAGGCTGAGAGAGACCGAGCGTGTTCCAGAACTTGAATTGTAATCTGTTTCTTCCCTAATAAACCCCATAATCTGTGAATTCTATGTGGCCACTGCTGTGAATTTTTGAACCCAGCAGAGAGGTGGTTTGTGCTTTGGGTGGCATGTCTGGCCTTGCAGGAATAGGCCTTGGGCTACTGGGTGATTCTGTCCTCCTCTTGTATGGTTAGAGAAGGTCAGAAGATTGGCCTCCCTCCTCCTTTGGCAGGTGTGAGGTATAGATCTTTTTTCATTTTTCTGCCAATGGATATCCAGTTTTGCCAGTACCATTTATTAAACAATCTCTGCTCCATTTAATGGATTTCAGCCCTTTGTCAGAGATCAGCTGACCATAGGTTGATCAATTTATTTCTGGGTTCTTAATTCTATTCCATTGGTCTATGTGTCTATTATAGTACTAGTACCAGGCAGTTTTGACTACTGTGGCTGTATAGTAGGTTTTGAGAGCTGGCAGTGTAAGACCTCCTACTTTCTTCTTCTTCTTCTTCAAAAGTGCTTTGCTTATCTGAGATCTCTTTCCTTTCCATATAAAGTTAGTGATTGGTTTTTCCATATCCTTAAAGTGTGCTGATGGGATCTGGGTTGGGATTGCATTGACTATATAGATTGCTTTGTGTAGAATTGACATTTTCACAATGTTCAGTCTTCCTATCCACAAGCATGGTATGTTCTTCCATTTATGGTTTCTTGAAATAGTCTTTTATAGTTTTCTTTGTACAGGTCTTTTGTGTCCCTGGTAAGATTTATTCCCCAGGTTATATATATATATTTTTTTTGGTAGCTATTGTAAATGGTACTTGACTGCTAACCAGAAGGCTGGAAGTTCAAACCCACCAGCCACTCCTCGGAAGGAAGGTTGGGCAATCTACTTCCGAAGTGATACTGCCTTGGCAACCCAAGGAGGGGTCGCTATGAGTCGGGGCCGACTCGACAGCAAACAACAACATTGTAAATGGTATTGATTTCCTTATTTCTTTTTCAGAAATCTCTTTGCTGGTGTAGAGGAGTCCAACTGATTTTTGGATGTTGATCTTGTATCCTGCCACTATGCTAAATCTCTCAATTAGTTCCAGTAGATTTTTGACTGAATCTCTTGGGTTTTCTATGTAAAGGATCATATCATCAGCAAATAGGGATAGTTGGACTTCTTCCTTACTAATTTGAATGTCTTTGATTTTCCTTTCTTGCCTTATTGCCCTGGGTAGGACTTCCAATACAGTGTTTAAGAGAAGTGATGATAGAGAGCATCTTTTCTGGTTCCTGTTTACAAGGGGAATGGTTTCAGTCTCTCTCCATTGAGAATAATGTTGGCTCTTGGTTTTGCATAGATGCCCTTTATTATGTAGAGGAATGTTCCTTCTATTCCTAGGTTGCTGAGAGTTTTGATCAGGAATGAGTGTTGGATTTTATCAAATGCCTTTTCTGCATCAATTGATATAATCATGTGGATCTTTTTCTTAGTTTTATTTAGGTGATGGATGATGTTGATTGTTTTTCTAATGTTGATCCCTCTTTGCATACCTGATATGAACCTCACTTGGTCATAATAAATTATTTTTTTGATATGTTGTTAGAGTCTATTGGCTGGAATTTTGTTGAAGATTTTTACATCTGTATTCATGAGTGATATTGGTTTGCAGTTTTCTTTTTTAGTGATGTCTTTGCTTGGTTTTCGTATCAAGATTATGCTTGCTTCATAAAATCAATTTGGGAGGATTCTGTCCTTTTCTATGTTGTGGAATAGTTTGAGTAGGATTGGTGTCAGTTCTTCTGTAAATGTTTGGTAGAAATCTCTGGTGAAACTGTCTGGGCCAGGACTTTTTTATTGGTAATTTTTTATAACCTGTTCAATTTCTTCTTTTGTTACATATCTGTTCAACTTTTCGACCTCAGTCTGTATTAATTTAGGTAAGTAGTGTGTTTCTAGAAATCTATCCATTTCTTCCAGATTTTCAAATTTGTTGGAATTCAGTTCTTCATTGCATCCTGATATTATCCTGTTTATTTCAGTTGGTTCTGTTGTGATGTTACCCATTTAGTTTTTTATTTGTGTTATTTGTATTCTCTTCCTCTTTTCCTTTGTTAAATTTGGCAGTGGTTTGCCAATTTCATTAATCTTTTCAAAAAACCAACTTTGAGTTCTGTTTATTTTTTCTATTTCATTGATTTCTGCTCAAATCTTTATTGTTTCCTTTCTTCTGGTGACTGTAGGCTTTTCTTGCTGTTCTTTTTCTAATTGTTGGAGATACTGGTTTAAAGTGTTGATATTGGCTCGCTCTTCTTTTTTGATGTGTGCATTTATTGCTATAAATTGGCCTCTGATCATTGCTTTTGCTCTGTCCCAAAGATTTTAGTATGTTGTGTTTTCATTCTCATTTGATTCAAGGAATTTTTTAATTTCATTTTTTATTTCTTCTATTACCCAGTCATTCTTAAGGAAGGTGTTGTTCAGTTTCCATGTATTTGCTCTTTTTCCATTTATCTTCCTATTGTTGATTTCTAATTTGATAGCATTGTGATCTGAGAAGATGCTTTGCAATATTTCAATGTTTTTAAATTTATTAAGGCTTGGTTTATGGCCTAACACATGGTCTCTCCTGGAGAATATTCCATGTGCATTGGAAAATAATGTATATTGTGCTGTTGTTGGGTGAAGTGCTCTGAAGTTGTATATAAGGTCAAATTGGTGCTATTGTTTAGCTTTTCTGCATCTTTGTTGAGTTTCTTTCCAGTTGTTCTGTCTTCCATTGAAAGTGGTGTATTAAAATCTCCCACTATGGCTGTGGAGTCATCTGTTTTCCTTTTCAGCTCTTTTAATGTCTCACTTATGTATTTGGGGGTATATTGGGTTCATAGATATTTATTATAGTTACATCTTCTTGTTCAATTGGTGGTTTTTGTCTTAAAGTCAATTTGATCAGAACTTAATATTGCCACTCCTCCTCTTTTTTTGTTGCCATTTGTTTGATATATCTTTTTCCATCATTTGACTTTTAGTCTATTTTTGTCTTTGTCTCTAAGGTGTGTTTCTTATGATGGCATATTGATGGGTTGTTTTCTTATCCAGTCTGCAATCTCTGTCTCTTGAGTGATGCATTTAATCCATTGACATTTAATTCATTGACACCGAATTGACATTCAGTGTAATTATTGACAAGTATGAATTTGTTGCTGTCATTTTGTTATGTGTTTTTTTGTGGTGTTGCTGATATCTTTGTTACATATAATTTTCTGTGCTGAGCTTATTATGTTTATGAATCATGTTACCATTTCCTTTGTTACTATTGTTTTAGTATTTGCTAAATATTTGTGCTGATCCTCTTTTTTATTGTGATGTGAAGGGTTATCTTCTTTGAGTTTACCCTGTGATTTATCATTTTCTTCCTGAGTTTAGAACAGTCCATTCTATCTTGCAGTTGTCTGGACTTCCTACTATTTAGAAGATCTGTAACTGCACAATTTTTTCCCTCTTTTTGGTTTTGTAGCTGTCCGCATTTGTCAATTGATGTATCTGGTTCCCTGTTTACAATCTTGTAGGCTTATTTACTTTGGATAATTGCATAATTGGGCTGGTTTCTGGGTTATGTCATCATGTGTGTTAATGGTCAGTCGTTGTTTGCTATCTTTGGTTCTCTGCCCAAAGGACTCCCGTGAGCATCTCTTGTAAGTTTGGTCTAGTTTTAACAAATTCCCATAATTTCTGCTTATCTGGAAATGTCCTAATTTCCATCATATTTGAGGGACAATTTTGCTGGGTATATAATTCTTAGGAGCTCTGGTAGCATAGTGGCTAAGACACTTGCCTGCTAACCAGAAGGCTGGTGGTTCAAACACACCAGCCACTCCTCGGAAGGAAGGTTGGGCAATCCTACTTTCGTAGTGATACTGCCTCGGAAACCCAAGGAGAGGTCGCTGTGAGCGGGGCCAACTCGACGGCGCATAACAACAACAACAACAAAATATAATTTTTGGTTGGAATTTTTTTTTTTTTCAGGGTTTTATATATACTATCCCATTGTCTTCTCACTTGTGTGATTTCTGCTGAGAAATCCGAGCTTAGTCTTATTGTTTGCCCCTTGTAGGTAACTTTTCATTTTTCCCATGCTGCTTTCAGGATTCTTTTTTTGTGTTTGTTTTTCGTGAGTTTGATGAAGATATGTCTTAGAGATTTTCTTTTGGGGTCTATCCTGTTTGGGATTTTTTAGACTTCTTGAATGGATATATTCTCATCTTTCATCATACCAGAGAAGTTCTCTTCCAACAAATCTTTGACAGTTTTCTCTGTGGTTTTATTTGTCTCTTCCTGTTCTGGAATTCCCGTTACATGTAGATTATTCCTTTTGATGGTATCCCACATGAACCTCAGGGTTTCTTCATTTTGTTTTGATCTTTTTTTTTTTTTTTCTGATTGACCCCTTTCCAAAGAAATATTCAGGTATTTGTCTTCAATTTCATCAATTCTGTCTTCCATTGATTTGATTCTACTTCTTTGCCCTTCCAATGTGTTATTTCTGAAAATTTAGTATTTATCCTCTGGAGATCTATCATAGATTTTGTATCATTTCTAATTATTCATTTATTTTGTCATTTTGTTCTTGTATTGTTTTTCAAAATTGTTCTAGGGTTTTGTCTGTATTTTCCTTGATCTGTCTCTCAATCCTGTGAAGATACCTAAGCATAATTCTTTTGAATTCCTTATCAGGGTGTTCCAATGCTGCTTCTTCCTCAGGGATATGATCTGGGTCTGTATCCTGCTCCCTTGTTCCTACTGCTTTATCTTGCTGCTTTGTTTGGACTGTGATGGTCTGTTGTTTCCGAGACATTGTGACATTGTTGTATTTAGATCTCTGTTTGTGAAGAGCAGTTAAATGTGAGTCAGGCTTCTCTTGGTGGTCATGTGTCATTGGCCTGTTGGTGCAGAAGGAAGTGGTGGATCCCACTCAGTAAGTGGAGCAGCAGGAGGTGTGGGTGTGGTTGTGTCATGTGGTCACAAAATACAATGTTAAATAGAAGTGGTCACAGAGTGCATCACTGTCTGGTTCCTGTTCGTAAGGGGAATGCCTTGACTCTTGCTCTATTAATAATGATGTTGGCCATTGGCTTTGCATATATACCCTTTATTATGTTGAGGAATTTCCCTTCTATCTCTATTTTGCTGAGAGTTCTGAGCAGGAATGGATGTTGGATTTTATCAAATGCCTTTTCTGCATCAATTGATATAATCATGTGGTTCTTCTCCTTTGTTTTATTTATGTGGAGAATTACATTGATTGTTTTTCTGATGTTGAACCACCCTTGTAAACCTGGTATGAATCCCACTTGGTCCGGGTGTGTATTAGTTTTTTGATATGCTGTTGGATTCTGTTGGCTAGGATTTTATTAAAGATTTTTGCATCTATGTTCATGAGGGATATTGGTCTGTAGTTTTCCGTTCTAGTGTTGTAATTCCCTGGTTTTGGTATTACTGTTATGCTTGCTTCATAAAGTGAGTTTGGGAGTATTCCATCTTTTTCTATGTTCTGGAATAGCTTGAGTAGCATAGGTGCCAACTCTTCTCTGAATATTTGATAAAATTCTCCAGTGAAGCCATCAGGGCCAGGACTTTTCTTTGTGGGAAGTATTTTATGACCTGTTCAATTTCTTCTTTTGTTGTAGGTCTGTTCAAGTATTCTATCTCTGAGTGGGATAGTTTAGGTAGATCTTGTGATTCTAAAAACTTGTCCATATCTTCTAGGTTCTCAAATCTGTTGGAGTTTTTCATAATATTCTGTCAGTATCTTTTCTATTTGTGTTGGTTCTGTTGTGATGACACCCATTTCATTTACAATTCTTGTGATTTGCATCTTCTCTTACTTTTCTTTTGTTAGATTGGCCAATGTTTTCTTGATTCTATTAATCTTTTCGAAAAAATAGCTTTTTGTTTTGGTGATTTTCTTTATTTTTTGTTTTGGTGATTTTCTTTACTTTTTGTTTTTGTTTTTATTTTCTGCTCATTTATTTCTGCTCTGATCTTTATTATTTCTTTACTTCTAGATACTGTAGGATTCTTTCATTGTTCTATTTCTAGTTGGTGAGTTAGTGTTGATTTTGTTTCTTTCCTCTTTTTTGATGTATGCATTTATTGCTATAAACTGTCCTTTGACTGTGTCCCACAATGAATCTTCATTCTCATTTATTTCTAGGATTTTTTTTTCTTTTTATTGTGATTTGGGTGAAAATTTACAGAGCAAATACACATTCCATACAGCAGTTCACATACACTTTGTCTCATGACATTGACCACAATTTACGACAATGCAACATCTCCCCTCCAATTTCCTCCCCATAGTTACCTCTTCCCTGTGTCCATCCTTCCATGCACTTCCTGCCAACTGAGCTGTCTCTCTGTGCATAAGCAGCCCTTCTTTCTCCCATGCTTGTTCTCTCCAAGGAGTGTATCTACCTCAGGTAAATGTTCAAATCATATGCTTGTCTATTATTTGGCTGGAAGCCACAGGCATGCATTCAATTCCAGACCTGAAGGGCAGCTAGGGGCCATAGTCTCAGTGGTTCCACCAGGCTCTATTGGGCCAGCAAACCTGGTCCCCCCCCTTTTTTTTTCCGAATGATTTTGAGTTTTGGTCCACATTGTTCTCCCTGTCTATCCAGGATCTCCTATATAGATCCTCTTCCAAGTTGTTGACAGTATTAGCCGGGCACCATCTAGTTCTTCTGGAATCATGATCATATAGGTTGCAGATTGGATGGTGTACCAGTCGCTAGGACTAATTGTTTCCATGAATTTTTGTTTTTCTTCATTCTTCTTGGCTCTGGATGAAGAGAGACCCATCGTTGCATCTAGATGGCAGCTTGCAAGCTTTTAAGATCCCATTCGCTACTCATCACAGTAGGAGGTGGAACAATGTTTTGTGTAGTATGTTATGCCAATTGAGCTTGATGTCCTCTGTGACTATGGTTCTGAGCCCACAGGTTCAACTACTCAGTCCCTCTGGGTAGCTTACTGTGACCAAGCAGTGACTACAACCTTGCCCCTTGTGAGCTCTATTATACACCTGGGAATTCAAATCATACACATAAAGTTATAGGGCCAAAGTCTGCCAACCCTATACATGTTCTTGGGTGCACTCCCCACTTCATAAACATACCTAATATTTAAGCCTGTTCACCCATCTATCCATTCATATACCCGTGTTTACCTTCACTGACCATGCTGTACTATATACACAAAAGGGTTCTTCTTTGTTGTCTGTACTTCCCGCGTACCTCTCTATGTCTTTCTCTTCCTCAATGACACTATATTGATCACTCACATTTGGTACATTGCCCTTCTCTTTACCCAAATCAAAACTTATCTCTATCTGTTTAACAGTATTCTTTACCCTACCCTCCCACCCATGGAAACGAACAAAGAAAATGTCCTTCCATAGATAAGTGTTTCCTTGACTTTTACAATAACAGACTAATACAGTATTTGTCCTTTTGTGATTGACTTATTTCACTCAGTATAATGTCCTCCAGGGAGCTCTGGTAGTATAGTGGCTAAGACACTTGCCTGCTAACCAGAGGGCTGGCGGTTCAAACCCACCAGCCACTCCTTGGAAGGAA
>NW_006921949.1:578429-578953 GCF_000298275.1 Orycteropus afer afer
TAGCCTGTCCACCCATCTATCTATCCATATACCTATGTTTGCCTTCACTGACAACGCAGTACTGTATGTGCAAAATGGTTTGTATTTGTTGTCTATATCTCCCATGTACCTCTCTATGTCTTTCTCATCCTCAATGGTGCCTTATTGGTCACTCACATTTGGTACATTGCCCTTCTCTTCACCCAAATCAATACTTATCTCTATCTACCTTAAGAACCTTCCCTCTCCTCCACTCCCACCCCTGGTAGACAATTTCTTTCTATAGATAAACCTTTCCTTAACTTTTACAATAACAGACTAATACAGTATTTGTCCTTTTGTGATTGACTTATTTCACTCAGCATAATGTCCTCCAAGTTCATCCACATTATGCAGTGTTTTGCAGATTCTACATTACTCTTTAGCGTTGCATAGTATTACATTGTGTGTATGTACCACAGTTTGGTTATCCATTCCTCAGCTGATGGACATCTAGGTTGTTTCCATCTTTTGGCTATTGTAAACAGTGCCGTGATGAACATCGG
>NW_006921949.1:586688-587683 GCF_000298275.1 Orycteropus afer afer
TTTCTGGGTTATGTCATCTTGTGTATTAGTGATCAGTTGTTATCTGCTATTTTTGGTTCTCTGTTCAAAGGACTCCCTTTAGCATGTCTTGTAAGGTTGGTCTGGTTTTAACAAATTCCCTTAGTTTCTGCATATCTGGAAATCTCCTGATTTCACCATCATATTTGAGGTACAATTTTGCCGAGTATATAATTCTTGGTTTAAAATTTTTCTCTTTCAGGGTGTTTTATTTACCCTCCCATTGCCTTCTCACTTGCATGGTCTCTGCTGAGAAATCAGAGCTTATTTTTACTTACTGTCCTTGTAGTTAACTTTTTGCTTTTCCTGTGATGCTTTAAGGATTCTTTCTTTGTCCTTGGTTGTAGTGAGTTTGATGATGATATGTCTCAGTGATTTTCTTTTGGGGTGTATCCTGTTTGGGGTTCATTGGAGTTCCTGAATGGATATGTTTTCCTCTTTCCTCAGAGATTTTCAGGGAAGCTGTCCTCCAGCACATCTTGGACAGTTTTCTCAGTGGTTTTATTTTTCTCTTCCCGTTTTGGAATTCCAATGACATGTAGATTATTTCTTTTGATGGTATCCTACATGAACCTTAGGCTTTCTTCATTTTGTTTTGATTTTTTTCTGATTGATTCCTTTCCAAAGATGTATTCAAGTATTTGTCTTCAATCTAATTATTTCTGTCTTCCATTGCATCAATTCTACCACTTTGCCCTTCCAATGTGTTGTCTATTTCTAACAATTTAGTATTAATCTTCTGGATTTCTATCTGTAGATTTAGAATATTTTCTAATTTTTCATTTATTGTGCCATTTTCTTCCAAAATTCTTCTAAGTTTTTTTCTGTGTTTTCTTTGGTCTGCCTCTCAATATTTTGAAGAAACCTAAATATAATTCTTTTGAATTCCTCTGTTAATTGTTTGTGAAGAGTAGCCAAGGGTGTTTCAGGCTCCTCTTGGTGGTTTTTTATCATTGGCCCATTGGTGGAGAAGGAGG
>NW_006921949.1:588434-590214 GCF_000298275.1 Orycteropus afer afer
GGAGAAGGTGGGAGCAGAAGAAGGAAAGCTTAGTGTTGCTAGGGTCAGTTTCTAGGGCTTTGTGCAGGCTATTATTGATGATGTAATTATTTACAAGACTGCAGCTCAATCTCAGAAAAGATTCCTGTTGTTACGGAGTCGCATCTTTCTGCCAGTCTCAGGCACAGTCAAAGACCCCGCTTCCGAGGCCCCTCAGTGCCAAAAGCCGATACAAGGCAAATTCCTGGGACCACACTCAGCCGTGGCTTCCTTTCTCTCCCCTCCCCATAAGCCCGCAGTGCTGACGCAATCCCTCCAGACCGCTAAAGGCTCTGGAGTTCGTCTGTGATACCACCCACCTGAGATGCCAAAGATCCACGCAATTTCAGCTCTGTTGGGGTCAGCGAAGTGCCTGCTATTAAACTATGGTCCCGATATCTGTGACAAAGATAAGGATGATGTCTCACAGGCTGACCCAAGCCCACTCAGTGACCCGCTGAGAGGGGAGGGAGCTCACCTTCCTGGCACAACAGTGAACTCTCTGCTTGAGTTTCAGCGGTGGTATGCACGCCCACCTGCACCCAGACAACCCAAGTTACCAACAAAATCAGGTGCTGGAGGCAGATCCCTGGGGCTGCCTGCTGGGGTATTGGAGTGGTCGCTGGTATGCTGATATAGGGTGTCTTCTTTCTTGGCTCATGGGGATCTCAGGTGGCAGCCTTCACCTGCCAGTCAGTGACTGCCCCAGGGAAGTTTCCAATGGCCTCTCTCGGCTGCCCATCCATCCTCCGCCAGGTAGCTCTTTCTTAAATAATCTCCCTGTTCCTTTCCTCTAATTCTGCTCTTCTGTGTTTTGTGCACTCTGATTCAGTGAGCTACTCAGAGCACCAAAATCCCTAATTCAAACTGCTGTACCTAGTTTTTCAAGCACTTAGATGCTAGAGGGAAATAGTGTGGTGCCTACTTACAGGACTCCATTTTGAATTTTCTATTTCTAGGAATTTTTTAATTTCAGATTTATTTGTTCTATTACCCAGTAGTTTTTAATCAGTGAATTGTCCAGCTTCCATATGTTTGATGTTTTTTCCTTTCTCTTCCTATTATTCATTTCTAATTTTATAGCATTGTGGTCCAAGAAGATGCCTTGTAGTATTTGAGTGCTTTTGAATTTATTGAGGATTTTTTTATATCTTAACATATGGTCTGTCTAGAGAAGGATCCATGTGCACTGCAGAAGAATGTGAATTGTGCTTTTGTTTCATGAAATGCTCTGTATATGTCTATGAAGTCAAGTTGGTACATTGTACTGTTGAGTTCTTCTGTATCTTTGTTGAGTTTTTTTTTTTTTTTCTATTTGACCTGTCCTTCTTTGAAAGTAGTGTGTTAAAGTCTCCTACTACTATTGTAGAGTTGTCTGTTGTCCCTTTTAAGTCAGTTAATATTTGCTTCATGTATTTTGGTGCACTTTCATTGGGTGCATAAATATTTATTATTGTAACATCTTCTTTGTCAGTTGATCCTTTAAGGGTCATATAATGTCCTTCTTTGTCTCTTATGAAGTTTTCCCCTTAATGTCTATTTTGTCAGAAATTAATATTTCCACTTCTGCTCTTTTTTGGTTACCATTGGCTTGGTTTATATATTTTTTCATCCCTTTACTCTTTTTTTTTTTTTAATTTTATTTTGCTTTGGGTGAAGATTTACAGAGTAAATTCATTTTTTATACAGCAGTTCACATATACTTTGTCTCATGTCATTGACCAAAATTTACAATGCAACAGCTCCCCTCCCACTTCCTCCC
>NW_006921949.1:591369-605849 GCF_000298275.1 Orycteropus afer afer
CACTTCTCTAGGGTATATACCTAGTAATGTCATCCCTTTACTCTTAATTTGTTTTTATCTTTGTGTCTAAAGTGGGTCTCTTGTAGGCAGCATATTGATGGGTCTTCTTTTCTTATCCAGTCTGCCACTCTCTTTCTCTTGATAGGTGCATTTAGTCCATTCACATTGAGTGTAATTAATGACAGGTATGAATCAATTGCTGTCATTCTATTGTGTTTTTTTTGTCATGTTGTTGGTGTTTCCTTGGTGTACATACTTTTTTGTGCTGAGTTTGGTTTGTTGGCTAATGCTTCCTACCTTTTCTTTATTGTTGTTTTTGTGCTTATTATACCTGTATGTTTTCCTTCCTTCTGGATTTGCTTAGGGGGATTGTTACTTTTCTCTGTGGTTACCTTGGAGTATATTCTTGTCTCTACATTTTTTAGAATAGTGCATTCTGTGAAGACATTGTCTTGTTTTCCTCTCCATTTGGAAGTTTGTACCTAGAAGTTTTATTCCTTCTAATAGGTTAGTTGCTGTTGTTGTGTGCTGATTGACTTCATTGGTTTTTAGTGTACAATGTTTTATGGTCTCATTTTGAGTTTCTAATTCTGATTTGCTTTCAGTGTTGATGACGCATATCCTGATTTTGTTTATCTCTATTGTGGGTTCTCTATTGGAAGGACTTGCTTAAGCATGGCTAGTAGGATTGGTCTGGTTTTCAAAAAATCCCTTAATTTCTATTTGTCTGGGAATGCCTTGATTTCTCCCTCATATTTGATGGATAATTTGGCTGGATATAGGATTCTTGGTTGGAAGTTTTTTTCCTTCAGTGTCTTATACATGCCATCCCATTGCCTTCTTGCCTGCATGGTTTCTGCTGAGTAATTGGAGCTCAGCCTGTTTGATTATTGTAAGTAATATTACTTTTGTCCCGGGCAGCTCTCAAAATTTTTTCTTTGTCTTTCTTTTGGAGAGTTTGATTATAATATGCCTTGCTGTTTTTCTGTTGGGATCTCTCTTGTGTGGGGTTCTATGAGCTTCTTGGTCAAGTATTTTTTTTTTATTATTTTTTCATCCTTCATGATATGGGGGAAGTTTTCTGTTAGTTGGTCTTCCATAATTTTCTCAGTGTTTTTTTTTTTTTTTTTTTTTTTTTTTGCCTCTTCATGTTATGGAATTCCAGTGAGTCTTATGTGGTTTCTTCTCATGTCATCCCATATAATTCTTAGGTTCTCTTCATTTCTCTTAAATCTTTATTCTGATTTTTCTTCATACTGGCTAGTGTCCAGAGATCTGTCTTCTAGTTGGTATATGTGTTCTCCAGCCAGTTTTTGTACACTCTTTTGTACTTATATTGTATTGTGTAATTCTTTAATTTTGGTATTCATCTTCTGGATTTCTAACAGCTGTTTTTGTATGAGTTCTGATTGTGCATTAATATTGTTATTTTGTTCTTGAATGATTTTCCTGAGTTCTTCCAGGGAACTGTCTGTGTTTTCCTTGCTTCTGTTTGGGGTTTCCTTAGGCTCTTATAAAGCTCTATATGTATATCTTCTAAATTCCTTCTCACATAATTCTATTGTCTCCTCTTCCTCCATGTTTAATGAGACCTTTGTTTGTGGTTTTGCTTCTAATTCCTTGTCCTATTTTTTTTGTTTGATTTGAGGTTGCTTCTTGTTTCTTAGACATTTGAGGTTGTCTTTAGCTATTGGTTATGTATTGATTTATTTTGTCTTGGTTTTATTATTTAATATTTGAAAAGGTGGAGCTGGTGTATTTTATTTTTTTAGTTATTAATTCAGGTATGTTGGGTTGCTCTGCAATTTTCTTTGTGATGATGGAATTACTGTGCAGGGTGTGGCTATGTGTTTCTTTTTGTCATAAAGAGGATTTGGAATTCGAACTGGGAGGTGTTATGGTGGCTGTGATTTCTTCTATTGGATGAGTGAGGTTATTTGTGGAGAAGGTAAGAGCAGAAGAGAGGAAGAAGGAAAGCTCCCCATTGCTAGGGGTGGTTTCTAGGGCTTCGAGCAGACTGCTAATGATGACATTGTACTGTTATTCACCGGCCCGCCACTCAAGTTCAGCAAGGAGTCCAGTTGTTAGGGGGTTGCCAGTTTCCACCAGGCTCAGACACATGCAAAAACTCTACCGCTGAGGACCCTCGACACCAAAAAGCCAATCCAAAACACATGCCAGGCTCTGCAATCCAGTGCCACTCTGCAATCATCTCTGTGCCCACCCACCTGTGGTGCCAAAGATCCACTTGATTTCAGTGGCACTGGAGTCAGGCCAGTGCCCTTTTGCACCCAGTGGCCCCAATATTACTGACAAAGTCAAGTGCGGGCCCCTCAGTGCCACAAAGCTGACCAAAGTCTGCTCAGTGATCTGTGGGGGCACCTCCCCAGGCCTGCCCTCTTGCAGCATCAATGGACTCTCTGCTCAGGTTTCAGTGGCCTTGGATGTGCCCGCCTGTGCCTAATGCTGTCACTTTAAATATCCAAAATGGTCAAACTGCTTGTAACCATTCAAAATGGCTGAGCCCTCTGGACAGTCAAAAATCCACAGCTCAGCCCATGTCCCCCTTCGCTGCTTCACCTTTTATTCACCAGCCACCAGTGCAGTCCTCCATGTGGTACCTGGCTAGCAAGGCTAATTTTTAGGTTGTTTCTTAGGTCCTAACACCACTTGGCAATATCCAAGATGTCCATGCTGTCAGGATCGCTGATAGACCATAGCTCCATTTGTCTCTTTTTTTGGTGTTTTCATGCAAGCTCTTCTACTGGTTGTAGTTTAGTCCACTTCTGTATCTTTCCTTTCAAAGGTCAGGGCTCCAGGACTATCTTCTGTATCTGTGTTAATTGGTTCCCTATTTCTTTGTTGAAGAGTCTGTGTCATTTGTCTACCTATTCTGCTGTCTTACTGGAACTCTCATTATTCTTTTCTGATGTGTGAATTTGTTGCTATAAATTGCTCTCTGGGCACTGCTTTTGGTATGTTGTGTATACCAAAGATTTTGGTATGTTGTGTTTTCAGTCACATTTGATTCAAGGAATTTTTTAAGTTCACTTTTTTATTTCTTCTGTTACCCAGTAGTTTTTAAGAAGGGTGTTACTCGGTTTCCATATGTTTGCTTTTTTTTTTCCTTGATCTTTCTATTATTGATTTCTAATTTGGTAGCATTGTGATCTGAGAAGATGCTTCACAGTATTTCAATATTTTTAAATTTGTTGGCACTTGCTTTGTGGCCCAGCATATGATCTATTCTGGAGAAATTTCCATGTGCACTAGAAAAGAATGTATACTGTGCTGTTGTTGGGTGAATTGCTCTGTATATGACTATAATGTCAATTTGGTTGGTTGTACTGTTTAGTTCTTCTGTGTTTTTGTTGAGTTTCTTTCTAATTGTTATAACCTTCACTGAATGTGGTATATTAAATTCTCATGCTATTCTTGTAGAGTCCTCTATATGTCTTTCAATTCTGTTAAAGTCTGAATTATGTATTTGGAGTTCTTTCATTAGGTACATAGATATTATGGTTATGTCTTGTTTGATTGATTCTTTAATATTAGATAATATTCTTTTTTGTCTCTTATGGTGGTCTTTTCCTAAAGTCTGTTTTATCATATTAGTATTGTCATTTCTGTTTTTTTTAATTGCCATTTTCTTGATATGTTTTCTTCTAACCTTTGATTTTTAGTCTATTTTTGTAGACAGCATATTGATGGGTCATGTTTTCTCATCTGTTCTGCAACTCCTTGTATATTGATTGGTGCATTTAATCCATTTATATTCAGTGTAATTATCTACAAATATAAATATATTGCTGTCATTTTGTTATGTGTTTGTGTGTGTGTGTGTGTGGTAGTGCTGATTTCTTTGTTCTATGTAATTTTTTAAGCTGAGCTCATTTTATGATTTTTTAAAATCTTTCCTTCATTGGCACTGTTTTAGTATTTGCTAAATATTTATGTCTTTCCTTTTTTTCATTTTGATGTGAAGTTTATTAATTTTCTTTCAGGTTACCCTGTGATTTATTATTTTCTTCCCAAGGTTGAAACAGTCTGTTCTATCGTTAAGTCATCTTCACTTCCACTCCATTCAGAAGTTCTGTACCTACACTATTTATCCCCTCTTTTTGGCTTGTAGTTGTCCTCATTTACCAATTGATGTCTCTGGTTCCCTGTTTACAGTCCTGTAAGTTTATTTTACTTTGGATACTTCTGTATCTGGGTTGGTTTCTGGATTATGTAGTCATGTGTTTTAATGATCAGTTCTTGTCTCCTATTATTGATTCTCTGTCCAAAGAACTTCCTTTAGCATCTTTTGTAAGGTTGGTCTGATTTAAGAAATTCCTTTAATTTCTGTTTATCTGGAGATGTGCTAATTTCTCCATCATACTTGTTGAACAGTTTTGCTGGTGTACAATTCTTGGTTGACAATTTTTTTCTTTCAGGGTTTTATATATATCATCCCATTGCCTTCTTGCCTGCTTGTTTCTGCCAAGAAATCAGAGCTTACTGTTATTAGTTGCCCTTTGTAAGTAACTTATCATTTTCCCATGCTGCTTTCAAGATTCTTTGTCTTTGGTTTCTGTAAGTTTGCTTATATATGGCTTGGTGATTTTCTTCTGAGGTTTATCCAGTTTGGGGTTTGTTGAACCTCTTCAATGGATATCGTCCATCATATTAGAGTACTTCTCTTCCAATAAAGCTTTAACAATTTTCTTGTGGTTTTATTTGTCTCTCCCTGTTTGGGAATTCTGATCATATGTCTTATTCCTCTTGATTGTTTCCCATGTAAATCTTAGACTTTCTTCATCTTTTTAAAATCTTTTTTCTGATTGACCCCTTAACAAAATAGTATTGAGAGTTTTGTTTTCAATCTCACTAATTTTGTCTTCCATTGATTCAATTCTATTCCTTTGTCCTTTTGATGTGTTATCTATTTCTGAAATCTAAGTATTTATCTTCTGGATTTCTCCTTGCTGTTTATGTATGGTTTCTAATGTTTCATTCATTTTGTTAATTTATTCTTGTACTGTTTTCCTAAATTATCCAGTAGTTTTGTCTGTGTTTTCCTTGATTTTGTCAATTTTTTTTTTCTTTTTTCCTATCAGTGCCCTGTCTCTCAATCCATTGAAGGTACCTAAATAAAATTCTTTTGAATTCCTTATCAAGTAGTTCCAAAGCTACTTCTTCCTTAGAGAGGTTTTCTAGGTCTGTATTCCAGTCCCTTGTTTGTACTACTTTATCTTGTTTCTTTGTGTGAGCTAAGATTGCCAGTTGTCTCTAAGACATTGTGATATTGTTGTATTTATATTTAATTGGTGATTGTACATTGGTGTGATTTGTCCTTTTTTTCCCCCCTTTGTTTTGATATATCTGAGTGAGTAGGGCTGTTGTACTACTCTGTTTACTGCTTTGGCAGCATTTGGGCACTTACCACCTGTCTCCTGGTGGGTTGATAGAGGATAGAATGTGCACATAGATCTGGGTACACTGTTCATGTAGAGTAGTTTAGAGTGAGTTGGGCTGGAAGTGGCCACTGTCTATCATTGTTCAATTGGTGCAGAAGCAGATAATGGCCCTCACCCAGAGCATGGGAGTAGGGTGGCATTCCCAGAAAAAAAGGTCTTGCTGTCACTGAAGCCAGATATATGTAGGGTGCCTGGTCTTTGAAAAAGTTCCTTGTGGATCAAAAGGTCACTGGGAACAGAGCATCTAGTGCTAGGACCAATTCCTTCTTGCCCACAAGGCAGCTGGGGGGAGGGTACCCAGACTGGGATGGAATTCCTGCCAGTCTAGAATGTGGTTGGGGTAGGGGATGGCCGCACCTTCATTCACCAATGGAGGTGTGGGTAAAAGAGGAACAAGGGGAATATCACACCTTTCTAGTCAGCTACCAGTGTGGTTGCCCATGTAGTCCTTGGCAAGCAGAGCAGATTCTTAGGTTGCTGCCCAGATTGGAACACTGCTTTCAAGTATTAAAAATGGCCATGCTGTCAGGCCAGCCAATAGTCCACAGCTCTGTTTGTCTCCTTATTCACTGTTTTCATTCAGATCCTTTTATCAGTTGCTGTTTAATCCACTTCTGGTGATGATAGTGCCTAAGGCATTTTGACTGCCAACCGGAAGGTTAGCAGTTCAAACTCACCAGCCAAATTGTGGAAGGAAGACTGGCCAATCTACTTCCATAAAAATTTACTGCCTCAGAAACCCAAAGGGGTCACTGTGAGTCAGAATTGACTCAATGGCAGTGAGTTTGTGTTTTTTTGGTTTCTCTTCAAAGTTCAGGGTTCCAGGATTGTCTTCTGTGTCTGTTTCAATTGGTTCCTCATTTCTTTGTTGTAGAGGGTCTGTGTAGCTTGTCTTCCTATTCCAAGCCATTCAACTGAGGGATTTTGACCAATTCCTTTGACCTCTCTGGGCTGTAGGTTTTACATCATTTCTAAGTTTTTTTTTTAAACTCCTAAAGGTTATATATGTATTACAGCATTGTTTATGGCAATTGGGAACGAGGAATGACCTAAAGATCCAATAGGAGATTAATTAAATAATGATATACATACAGCTGGCCCACTGTGTCTGAGGATTCTGCATCTGCAGATTCAGCAAACTGTGTATCAAAAATATTGAAGTGTAGGGAGGAAAACACTCCCTCTTAGCCTTTGAGGGATTGCTTTGACCAGTTAACTGTTTTCCCTCCCACCGCCCCCCCCACCAAAAAAAAAACTAACCTTATTTTGTGAGTTTTTTGGGGGAGGAAAACAGTTAAGTGGTCAAAGCAATCCCTCAAAGGCTAAAAGGGCATGCTTGGTGCTATTTACATAGCATTTACACTGTGTTAGCTATTATAAGTAATCTGGAGATGATTTAAAACACACAGGAGGATGCACACAGGTTATATGCAAATATTATTCCATTTTATATAAGGGACTTGAGCATTTCTGGGTTTTGGTATCCATGAGGGTCCTGGAATGATTACCCCCCTGATAGCAAGAGATGATTGTATACATTTGACCCAGAACAACATGGGTTTGAACTGCACAGGTGTGCTTATATGTAGATTTTTTTCAAGATATGGATATTGAAGAAATTCAAGAACTAATAAACACCACACCATCGGAATTAACAGAAGACAACTTGATGGAGATGAGTGCTTCCAAACCAGTACCAGTCAATAAGGAAGAAGATGTAGAAGAAGCAGTGCCAGAAAAAAAATGACATTAGACAATCTGGCAGAAGGGTTTTGATTATTCAAAACTGTTTTTGACATCTTTTATGACATGGACCCTTCTATGATATGGCCACTAAAACTAAAACAAAAGATGGAAAAAGAATTGGTACCATATAGAAACACTCTGCTGCTGTTGTTGTTGTCAGGTGCTGTCAAGTCAGCTCTGACTCATAGTGACTCTATGTATGACAGAACAAAACGCTGCCCAGTCCTACACCAGCATCACAATCTTTGCTATACCTGAGCTCATCATTGTAGCCACTGTGTCAATCCATTTTACTGAGGGTCTTCCCCTTTTTCACTGACCCTCCACCAAGCATGATATCCTTCTCCAGGGAATGGTCCCTTCTGACAACATGTCCAAACTAGTTGAGGTGAAGTCTGGCCATTCGTGCTTCCAAGGAACATTCCAGCTTCACTCCTCTAGGACAGATTTGTTCATTCTGGCAGTCCATGGTACTTATGGTATTCTTTGCCAGCACCACAACTCAAAAGCATCAACTCTTCTTAGGTCTTCCTTATTCACTGTCTAGTTTTCTCATGCATATGAAGCTATTAAAACACTTTAGAGAAATGAAAAAGCAAAAAAGTCAGGCAGAAATTACAATGTATTTCCATAAATTTATACCTAGTGTGCCTGCCTCTCCTTCCACCTCCTCCACCTCTTCAGCTTCTGCCACCCCTGAGACAACACAACCAACCCCTTCCCTTCCTCCTCCTCCTCAGCCACTCAATGTGAAGATGATGAGGATGAAGAACTTCATGATGATCTATTTCCACTTAATGAATAGTAAGTAATCATCATGCCACACAGTTAATAAAATTATCCATGTGTATGGGTGTGAATGTCTTTGTGTGAAAATCTAGTAACTGTACAGTAAGAACTATGTTAATTGACCTGTTACCTGGAGGAGGCCTGGTGGTGCAGTGGTACTTTAACTTCACTGGGTTACACTAAGAATTAAATTGTATAAAATTTGAATTGACTTCAAAGCAATAGGTTTTGTTTGGTTTTAGTTAATGTAAGTAAAACCAAACTAGTTGTCATGGTATGGCTCATGGTGATTCTATATGTGTCAGAATAGAACACTGTCCACAGGGTTTTCAATGGCTGATTTTTCAGGATTAGATCACCAGGCCTTTCCAAGGTGCCTCTGGGTGGACTCTAACCTCCAACCTTTCAGTTAAGCAGCTAAGCTCATTAACCATTTGCAACACCTAGGAACTCCAGTGTAGATAAAGCACTAAGCAAAATATCCAACACATAATAAGTGTACAACACCTAATAAATTTACAGTAACTGCTAGCTGTTAACTATTAGTGCACTTTTTCCAGTAGTCATTAACCAAAATATATTTTTATAATAAATAAGATTTTCATTGTAATCCAGAGGAAGAGAACAGTAAAAATTTGTAGTTTATGGCTTTACCAGTTTGAAATGGGAATGATAAAAATAGTTTGGAAGGTTACTTTCTTTTTCTTTTTTTTTTAAATAATAAAAGCCCCAACTAGCCCTAAATTATTTCCTCCCTTTCCCTCCCCATCCTGGTAACCTATTAGGTGAGTTCCCTTTCCCAAGCAAACCCTTCTCTGTCTTTTTACAGTAATGGGCTCATACAGTACTTGTCCTTCTGTGATTGACTTATTTCACTCAGCATAACGTCCTCCAGGTTCATCCACATTGTGAGATGATTTGCATATCCCTCATTGTTCTTTAATGTGGCATCTATTCCAATGTGTCGATAGACCATAATTTGGTTATCCACTTATCTGTTGATGGACATTTAGGTTGTTTCCATCTCTTTGCTATAGTGAATTGTGCTGCAGTGAACATAGGTGTACATATGTCTGTTTGTGAGCTCTCACCTCTTTAGGATATATTCCTAGTAATGGAATTGCTGGGTCAAATAGTACTTCTAAAGGTTACATTTTAATTGGAAATTTTTTTTTTTTTTTTTTTTTTTTACCATTTCAGAACTTAAGGGAAAAAAAAGGATAATTCAAATGTTCAAAAATAAACCTTCTGTGGTCTGATACTAAGTATAGAATGTTTTATTTCAGAAAGAATGCCTTAGAGAAATGATGAGCTGCAGATAAAGGCGGTTACACAGGAATAGAACTTTATAGGTTTAATGAAAGTATTTTTCTGCTATAAAAGTAATTAGGTCTTTAGGAATGTTTTTCAAAATGACACGGTCTATACATATAATGTAGGATCTCTGGTAGCATAGTGGCTAAAGCACTTGACTGCTAACCAGAAGGCTGTCGGTTCAAATCCACCAGCCACTCCTCAGAAGGAAGGTTGGGCAATCCTACTTCCGTAGTGATACTACCTCGGAAACCCAAGGAGGGGTCGCTATGAGTTGGGGCCGACTCTATGGCACATAACAACAACAACAACAACATACATATAATGTAATGAATGTATCTTGACTTTATTATCAGGCCTACGGTCAAGAAAACCAGAGCTAAGAGAGAAATGGTGAAAGGAAATTTTCATGCATTGATGGTTTCAGTTAACAAACTTTACTGAAATAAATATTTTGTGAAAGCAACACAGACTAGTGGTTCTCAAAGTTATCCACACGCTGGAATCACCAGGGAACCTGAAATACTGCTAATGCTTGTGTCCCACTCGCAGACTTGGTCTGTTGTGTGGCTTGGATGCAGAATTGTAAAAATAGCCCCAGGCAATTTTGACGGGCAGACAAATTTGGGAACCACTGACATAGACAAAGGATCCATCTGAACAACCTTGGCCCCAGATGTCTCCCTTCTGTTCCATGAGGGGATGTTACTAGGAATGTCAATGGAGCACAGCCCAAAGAGCAGTCTGCCCTTTTTCTCTGCCCTCTTTATCCTGCTCTCTGCTGGAAGAGTTACTTCAATGGCCCAGAAATATCCCAGATTTCATCTGCAGTCCCTGGTGTGCCAGCATTGTGCCAACTTCCGTTCTCTATATCTCTGCTTGAGTTTTTACATCCTTCCTTTAGTTGTGGCTGCATCACAAGACCAGACAACTTCCATTTATGTTCACTTTATCCATGGACAGGACTTTGATTCTATAACAAGTGATATCAATACACCTAAAAAAATATGATTTGATATGGTATGGTTTGATAGTGAAGTAGGATACAGTAAACCTTTAATTCAAAGAATGTGGTGATCAACAGGCAAATGAACTGTGGGCTGAATTTTATTCTGTGTGAGTGTTTCTGTTTGCAGTAGAGTGTGTTAAGTTGGGTCAAATATAAACTTAGCTTTTCAACTGAGAAAAAAGACACTAATAATCTACTTATCTTTCAAAGCAGATATAAGATACTTTTGCAACTAGAAGTTGAAGCAACAAGTATATCTCAGGCTACATTTAAAAATGAGATTGGGAAATACGAAGAGGATATGGATAGTGTCCATAATGTTATTGGTAGGTGGCGTTGAGTCTGTTCTGACTCATAATGACACTACATACAACAGAACAAAACACTACTCAGTCCTGCATCCTCATCACAGCCGTTGCTGTGTTTGAGCCCATTGTTGCAGCCACTGTGTCAGTCTGTCTCATTGCAGGTCTTCCTGCTCTTTTTTGCTAAGCCTCTGCTTTACAAAGCATGATATCCTTCTCCAGAGATAGATTTCTCCTTATAACATGTGAGATGAAGTTTCTCCTTCTTTACTCTGAGGAGAATTCTAGCTGTAGTTCTTCCAAGACAAATTTGTTCTCTCTTCTGGAAGTCCATGATATATTCAGTATTCTCCACCAACACCATAACTGAAAGTCATCAATTGTTCTTAAGCATTCTTTATTCATTGTTCAGTTTTCACATGCAAATGAGGCAGTTGTAAATACCATGGCTTGGGTCAGGTGCACCTTAGTCTTCGAAGTGACATCTTTGCTCTTTAACACTTTGAAAAGTTCTTTTGCATCAGATTACTCAATGGATTACATAATTTGATTTCTTGATGGCTGCTTCCGTGGGTGTTGAGGGTGGATCCAAATAAAATGAAATCTTTGACAACTCCAGTCATTTCTGCATTTATTATGATGTTTTGTTTAGGTCCAATAAATGATAAATGTCCTCAAAGCTGGACACTGAATAAGGAAGATCGAAGAAGAATTGATGCATTTGAATTGTGGCAAAGAATATTGAAAACGCCATGGACTGCCAGAAGAATGAACAAATCTGTCTTGAAAGTAGTAAAGCTGGAATTCTCCTTAGAAGCAAGAATGGCCTGACTTTTTCTCATGTACTTTGGTCATGTTGTCAGAAGGGAGCAGGAGAAGGATGTGCTGGTTGGTAAAGTATTTGCTTTAGTAGCATATCCTTCTGGTTAGCAGTCAAATGCCTTAGGCACTGTGCCACCAGAGCATCTTCAAGTATTTCCTTCAGCTCCTCTACGTTCGGGAGCTCTGGTAGCTTAGTGGCTAAGGCACTTGACTGCTAACCAGAAGGCTGGTGGTTCAAACCCACCAGCCACTTCTCAAAAGGAAGATGGGGCAATCTACTTCTCTAGTGATACTGCCTCGGAAACCCAAGGAGGGGTCGCTATGAGTCGGGTCCGACTTGACAGCACATAACAACAACAACACTCTACATTCAAGAGCAAGTTTCAAAATCTCTTTAGGCTTCCACTTTGGCCTTACCAATAAAGGGTAAGGTCAGTATTTGTACTCAAATCCCCCTGATTCAAAGAGCTCACTGAACTCTCCACTCTGCTCTGTCAAGAAGAACACAGATACTGCCTCAGTGTGGTTTATTAGATAATTGACAACTTTTTTTTTTTTTTTTTTTTTTTCCCTTCATTTAACAAGAACCAGTTGCCAGTGAGGCATTTCCACCTCACACACATAGCAACTTCACGTGTGTCAAAGTAGAACTATGTTCCATAGGTTTTCAATGGCTGATTTTTCAAAAGTATATTGCGAGACCTTTTTTTCTGAGGTGCCTCTGATGGACTCAAACAACTAACTTTTTGGTTATCAGCTGAGCAGATTAACTCCATACACCAGGCTCTCCATAGCTATACTATTGATTAGTAATTGGGGAAAATGGCAATCAGGAGTAGCTGGCTCCATACATATTAAACAAAAAATGGATTTATTGAAAGGCTATAGGGGGTTCATACAATTGAATGGATGGGGATGGAGAAAGGAATTAGAAAATGGATAGGAGCCAAGGTGACTGCATAGACTATGCAACAGAAACTGGCCAGGATACCCTCCCTGCCAAACACCACTGACGGATGCTGCTGTCCCAAATGAACCTTAACTATCTGTTCCTCTTAGATGATACACTCCAGCTTCAAAGCCCTGGTAGTTCATGTGCAGCATCCTGACTACAAGGAGTGGGAGAGAAAGACTCTCCCTATGTCAGCTTCCATAGTGGGAAGCAGAACACTGTGAACACTCAAGACCACCCATAATGGAAATCTCCAAGTAGAAAGAAGGTTGAATGTTGGACATGCAAAGAAATGGCATCAGTCTCCTGCAAAACAACTCTGGTTTTAAAAGATACATCTATATCCTTCTTTCTGTTTTCTTGCAATATTAGGAAATCTCTCTCTCTTTTTTAAATTGTGATTTGGGTGAAAATTTACAGAGCATATTGATTTTCCATTCAAAAATCCATTCATATTCTGATGATGACATTCACTACAGTCCCCCCCCCCCGCTGTGACAGCACTGTGACTCTTCTTCCCTGCACCCAACCATTCCCTTTGTCCTTCCTTCCCATTGCTTTGTTACCTCTATCCATGGGCAAATACTGTCTTGTTGATCTCATATGGTTGATTGTTATAGTGGTGCATACGCTCCTAGTATTACTATTCACATTAATAGACCTGTCTGTTGTTTGGCTGAAACATTTCATTATTCACTAGCTAGTATAAAAGGAATATCTTTATTCATTCTAAAAAATATGTAGTTAATAACTCAAAATCGTTGGAGATCAGTCAATTTACAAAAAATAAAACTCTGCATCTGGGGAGTTTGTTGTTTTGCCATCTCCCAAGATAGGAGGTCTATGGACTTATGTTCTCATTAACTTTCTAATCCAGCTGTGGGACTTGAAATTGCCCACATGCAATAGGGTCACAGCTACTCTAGACCAGAGTCTGGAAACACACTCCTTATTCATTCATTTGTTTGTTCATCCTTTTGAAGTATTAGCTACTTTCCGTGTATGAAGCATTGAGCTAGTACCAGTTCTGGGAATACAAAGATAAATATTCACTGATCCTGGGGGAAAAATAAAAACCAACAAACTTGTTTGTGCATGTGTGTAGGTCAGCTTATCCATGCATGCATATTGTATGTGTGTATGGATATTGCTTTGTAAGAATTAGAGATAATCTAAGTTTTCAAACTACACAAGGCATTTAGGTAATTTATTGATGACACTGGAGTGGAAGAGAGATGGTGTTAAAATTATTTATCATCTTGGAAATTCATCTCCTGTCCTGTCTTCTAGTCTCCTATCTGCTAGATTATTCTTTCTCTTTTGCTGTATACATATACATACAACTGAAGAATAAAGATTGCTCATTACTTATCAGTAGGTGTTATTTTTAGGGAGATTCTTAGGTCTTGAGAGATTTTCTTTTTGGCATACTGACCATCTTTCAGAAAAATGAGAAGGAGGAGCTCACCAAAGACAAATTTAGACTGAAAGTTGGGCTAATTTTGGTGATAAAAACTGAGCCGGAGCCATATATGGGAAGAGCTGAACAATAATTTCATGTTATCTTTGTTTTAAATCTTGTTCTAAACAGTGCAAGCACCACCACAATTTATTGTATATCCTTTTCTACTGGAGCTGTACCTGGGTTGTATCAGCTCAGCATCTGTTTTCATAAAACAAAACAGAAAGGACTTCTTAGAACAATGAAGATTAATCTGCAAAACACAGAAATGTAGAATGGATTTTATAAAGAGCATTTATTCTTAAGAGAAATTGTATAAATACTTTTTCAAATGTCAAAATACTCACCTTTTGTTTCTGAAAGTTAAATATAGGATCATCTAGGTTTGCTTTTTCAGGTATTCTGAAGGCCATTTCCATTCAAAAATAAGCAAAAAAAAATGATGATCTAGTTTTCCCCAATTCACAGAGAAACTCAGGCCACCCAGAGCAGCAGGCCAGAAGAGCAGGAGGAAGGGGATAAAAGCCAGGAACCTGGACAGAAGAGCAGTCAGCCCCAGGGTTACAGGTGAGGAGAGACAACTCAGGGACACCCAAAGCAGCAGGCCGGAAGAGCAGGA
>NW_006921949.1:608899-616420 GCF_000298275.1 Orycteropus afer afer
AAGAATGCTGAAAGTACTGTGGACTGCTCAAAGAACTAACAGATCTGTCCTGGAGGAAGTGCAGCCAGAATGCTCCTTGGAAGCAAGAATGGCCAAACTTCGTCTCACCTATTTTGGTCATGTTGTCAGAAGGGACCATTCCCTGGAGAAGGATGTCATGCTTGATAGGGTGGAGGGTCGAGGAAAGAGGGGGAGTCCTTCAACGAGATGGATTGACACGATGGCTGCAATGATGGGCTCAAGTATATAGCAGGGATTGTGGGGCTGGCGCGGGATCGGGCAGTGTTTCATTCTGCTGTGCATGGGGTCGCTATGAGTCGAAAACGACTTGACGGCACTTAACAACAACAACATCACAGAGAAAGTAAAAGCACCAGCAGATCAAATACCCATATAAAATAATGAAACAACGTTTCTCTACGTTCTTCAGTCCCTAAGGCTTGCTTTATTTTTAGTAAACGAGTAAAATGGCTTGAACCACCCCCCCACATGTGCTTTGGGGAGTCTGGTGACCCTGTAGCCCTACGTGCCTCCTTGCCAGACTATTCTGCTAGTATATTTGGGGGGTTTGTTCCACATTTGCTACTGAGTCAGCCCATGCTCTGCAGCCCAAATCACTGATGCTATCAGACTACCCATTTCAATATTATTCTTGGCTCTTCTGTCTCTGAAAGCACTGGTGTCTCAGTGGTTAAGAGCTTGACTGCTAACCAGAAAGTCGGTAGATCAAATCTACCACTGCTCCATGAAAGAAAGATATGGCAATATGCTTCTGTAAAAATTGATAACCTTGGAAATCCCATGGGGCACTTCTGTTCTTTCCTATAGGATCACTATGAGTTGGAATTGACTCCATGGCAGTGAGTTTGGTTTCATGGTTTCTTGTGTCTCTTGGCCTCTTTCCTCACAGCTTCATCCCATATACATACTGATTGAAATCTGGGCTACCACTCCTTCCTTAGCACCACTAACAAGGCTGTTAGCAATTAATCTTTCCTCCTGCCCAACCAGGAGCTCTGGTGGTGTAGTGCCTACGGTGTTTGACTGCTAACCAGAAGGCTTGCAGTTCAAACCCACCAGCTACTCCTTAGAAGAGATTGGGCAATCTACTTTTGTACCGATACTGCATCAGAAACCCAATGAGGGGTGGCTATGAGTTGGATCTGACTCAACGGCAGTGAGCTTGGTTTTTGGTTTTCCTGCCCAACGAATCCCTGAATACCAAATGCAAGAATTCTTCTATCTATTGATATGGGTGCAGGTGGTAACCATACCTGTCTCTCTTGAACCACAGCCCCTTCATTTCTTTTCTCTTTTTCCTCCACCTACATTCAATTCTCACTGCTTCTAAAATATCATCAGCCTTCTTGTTGTCTGGGTCCAACAATCCTCCCTAATTTCAGAAATTGTTGTGATTGGTGATACTGAAACTCAGCCAGAATTAGTTAGATTTTCCCAATCCTGACTGTATTAAGGAGTAAGAAGCTTAATTCTAAGTTCCAAGACAAATGACTCTATTTTCCTGATTTCATGGGCTTTGCAAAATATATTCCATAAGGAACAAAATTAATTCCTTGATCAAGGACCCTACACCTTGTCTGCATGTTATAATAGCCTGGAAGACTTTTTAAAATCCTGATGCTCAGGCTACACAACAGATTGATTACATCAGCATCTCTGGGGCTGGGACCCAGACTCTCTTGCTGATTCACAATTGGTAATCAAAGTTAAGAACCACTGCCCTAGAAAGTGTCAGGATGAGAAAATAAATGTAAAGACCACATCACCTGATACCTTTTTTCTTCTATAATTGAATTTATTTACCTCCTAGAGACCTGGAATTTAGAAAGCAATTTCCCACACATTCAAGGCTTCATGTTTCTTTTTTGCATTTAAACATATAACTCTGCTAGAAGTAAAGGTAGGAAGTTACCCCAACTTTTCTTTCTCCATACCTATTTCAGAGCTATAGTTATTTGTTCAACAAAGATTTATTGAGCATCTACTACATACCAGGCACTGAAGGTATCCCCAGGGAATAAAGCAGATATGATTTTCTCTCATGGACATGAGTGGAAATAAACTTAACAACAACTAACAGTAACAGAGGGGACAAGGATAAATAAGAAAACAAGTCAATAAACAAGACGAATACAAAAGTGATTTGTGTATAAAGACAAAATAAATGGATAATGTGAAAACAAGTGTGTTGTGTCCAGGGGTGGGGAAGGGAAAACTGATTTAGATGATCAGGGAAGTCCTCTCTGAGGGGGTGAGATTTGAGGTGTTGTAGTGAAAAACCCACTCAGTCTTTAAAATGAGACTAAGAGGATTTGTTCCAAAAAGGAAAAAATACATTCAGATGCAGGGAGACACCAGCCCACATAAGTAAGAACTGATGACTCCAACTAAAGAACTTCTAACAAAGACAGATACAGTCCAAGGAACAAAGAAATTATAATACAGTCATTTGACTGGCTATTTTTTTTTTTTTTTTTTAATATCACAAGGAAGATTGATTAGGGGTGGAGAATGAGCTTCAATTGGATAATTGAGTATAGAGGCTTATAGTGATTTATTTCAGGAACTAATGACAGAGCTTTTAAATAATAGTAATGTGTCCTTTACATTGGATCATAAGACATTACTGGTGGATGTGTAAACAGCTTTAACTAGGTGTATGAAGAATTTGTGAAAACCATCTTCATGTCAGGACCTCATTTCTCCAGAACAGCTTGTTAAACAGAAACCTTAAGTTGTCTGGGAAACTAGATAAAGCTGGCCCAAGATGCTTTCAAACAATTCTTTTTATTACATCCTTGTCAGGAATAAATATTTCTTATGCCCTCTTTATACAGAAGACAGCTGTGTCACAATTCCCTCCTTAGTGTGCATTTCTATCTTGACTATAGAGATAAATTACTTCTTAGTTTTTATGGCTTTTAGCAATTAACATGCCCAGATAACAAGAGCTTGTGAGAAGTTTTGCAATGACTTTGCAGTTTTGACTCTTCAGCTAGCAAACATGGAGTCCCATGGAGTCCCAAGGCTGATTCCTATGAGGCCAGACATGCCACCACCCTCCAACCTTTTTACCATTTCTGACACCAACTGTCCCTCCCACAGCACTCACTACTTCTCTGCTGGGTTTGATAATTCGTTGCAATGGCCACAGAGAACTCACAGACAACAGTCACAATTATGGAGTTTATTAGGAAAGTAAAAGGTTAGAATTCAGGTTCAGGAACACTCTGAATACAATTCTTCAGTCAGGACAGTCTCCCTTCTGCTATGCCCGCCGGCATGCCTCTCTTTGCCCCTTGGCCTCTTGGCCTGGCCTCTGCCCTGCTCAAGCAAGTGTTACAAAGCTCTTTTAGTTCTGCTGATAGGTGCACTTGCACTCTGCCAACAAGCTTCTTGCCCAAAGGCACTCAGTTTTCTCATACCATGGGTCAGCAAGTCCACTACTCTGTCTCGTGCTGATATCTCGGTCTGCTGCCACTGTCTTTCTGCTGCTCTCTCTGCTGTCATTCCAGCACAGGGATCTCAGGTCCAAGGATGCACTCTACTCCTGGTTCTCTCTCAGTGATAGTCCCCCTCTCTGCCCCTAGGAGGGCTCATTTTAAGTCTAGTGGAAAGACAAAACTGACCAATCCCCATCATAAAGTTCAATACACCTTATTTCTGTGGCCCCATCCCCACATGGGTGCCACATACCTTATTTACATTAATGAAAAGCCATCCAATCCCGATGGTGGGCCACAAGCACCTTCCATTTGCATAGATCCACCCAGTCATCTGGTAGGAGTCACAAAGACCATAGCTATAAGAGCCATACCAAGAAGTTCACTGTATAACAGCAGATAAGTAAAAAATAAAAAACAAAACAACAACAACAAAAAAAAACCAGTTTAATTCAGCAAGAATTGAGTTTAATTCAATAATTTAGTTTTTGTCAAAAGACTTTATAAATTTCTCCTTTACAGAGCTGAGACCTGAGTGGTAAAAGAAGCTAGACACAGGAAGATCTGGGGCAGAGCATTCCATGCAGAAAGAGAAGTGAGTCCAAATACCTCAAGGCAGGGACAAACCTGGTGAGTTCTAGAATTTAACAGACTGGAGTATGGTGAGGTGGAGAGAGCAGGGTCAGACAAGGTCCAGGAAGAAGTTAAGAACTAGCCCAGCAGGGCATGTCAGGTCATATGGAAGAGTTGATTTGATTCAGGATTCAAGAAAAGCCACTGGAGGGCTTTAAACAAAGAAATGGTGAGATTTATGCTTTTAAAATATGTGCAGAAAGTATAGCTTTGAACCGGTTTGAAACAGCTCAGTAATAGTTGATGAAGTGAAATCAGAACAGACCTCAATTTTTTAAATTTAGGTGATTCAGAACCCTAACCAGATGTAGAACAATGTTTTCATATGGTACGTTATGCCGATTGAGCCTGGTGTCCCCCATGAACATGGTGCCAAGCATGTGAGTCCAGTGCCCCATCAGAATTTGATTTATTTTTAAGTGTAAAAAAACAAGCAGGTTTTCTCTTGAATACTCTGGAGGTAACATTTTTATAGGTGGCTTAAACAAAATATTTGTTGTTGTTGTTATTAGGTGCCATTGAGTCAGCTCCAACTCACATTGACCCTATGCACAACAGAATAAACACTGCCTAGTTGTGTGCCATCCTCACAATCCTTACTTTACCTGAGCCCATCATTGCTACTGCTGTGTCAATCCATCTTGTAAAGGGTCTTCCCCTTTTTCTCTGACTCTCCATTTTACCAAGCATGATATCCTTCTCCAGGGAATGGCCCCTTCTGACAAATGACCAAAATAGGTGAGACGAAGTCTGGCCAGTCTCACTTCTAAGGAGCAGTCCAGTTGTACATCTTCCAGCACAAATTTCTTCATTCTTCTAGCACTCCATGGTACTTTCAGTTTTCTTCACCAACACTACAATGCAAAAGCATAAACTCTTTTTTGGTCTTCCTTATTCATTATCCAGCTTTCTCATGTATATGAGGCTATTGAAAATACCATAACTTGGGTTAGGCATACCTTAGTCTTCTAAGAGATCTTTGCTCTTCAGCATGTTAAAGAGGTCTTTTGCAGCAGACATGCCCAATACAGTATGTCATCTGATTTCTTGACTGCTGCCTCTATTGGTGTTCATTGTGGATCCAAGTAATATGAAATCTTTGACAACTTCAACTTCAGTCTTTTCTCCATTTACCAATGCTGCTTTCTGTCCTTTTGTGAGGAGTTTTGTTTTCTTGATGTTAAGGTGTAGTCCATACTGCAGACAGTAGTCTTTAATCTTCATCAGTAAGTGCTTCAACTCATCTTCACTTTCAACAAGTAAGGCTGTGTTGTCTTCATGGCGCAGGTTGCTAATGATTCTTCCTCCAATCCTGATGCCACATTCTTCTTCATATAGTCCACCTCCTCAGATTATTTGCTCAGCATACAGATTGAATATGTAAGGTGAAAGGTTACAACTGTACCACACTCCCTTCCTGATTTTAAAGTGTGCACTATTCCCTTGTTCTGTTCGAATGACAGCCTCCTGGTCTATGCACAGGTTTCTCAAGAGTACAATCAAGTGTTCTGGAAGTCCTATTCTTCTTAATGTTATCCATAATTTGCTATGATCCATATAGTTAAATGCTTTTGGATAGTCAACAAAACACAAGTAAACATCTTTCTGGTATTCTTTGCTATCACCCATGATCTATCTGACATCAGCAATGATATCCCTCGTTCCATGTCCTCTTCTCCACCACCCATCTGCCAGTTTGTTGCACTATGATGGCTTGAGTGTTGCTGTGAGGCTGGAGACTATGCCACCAGTATTTCAAATACTAGCAGGGTTACCCATGGTAGACAGGTTTCAGCAGACCTTCCAGACTAAGACAGACATGGAAGAAGGAAGGGGCCACCCACTTCTCAAAGAATTGGCCAGTGAAAGTCTTGTGAATAGCAGTGAAACACTGCCTGATATATTACTGGAAAACTTTATAAATAGCCCTGAAATATTGTCTGATATACTGTCAGAAGATGAGCCCCTCAGGTCAGAAGGCACTCAAAATACTACTGGGAAAGAACTGCCTTCTCAGAGTAGAGTCAACCTTAATGATGTAGATGGAATAAAGCTTTCAAGACCTCCATTTGGTGATGTGGCATGACTCAAAATGAGAAGAAACTGCTGCAAACATCCATTAAGAATCAGAACATAGAATGTACAAAGTATGAATCTAAGAAAAATTGGAAATCGAGGAAAATTGGAAGTTGTCCAAAAATTGGCACTTGACTGCTAATCAGAAGGCTGGTGGTTGAAACCCACCAGCCACTCCTTGGAAGAAAGGCTGGGCAATCTTCTTCAGTAATGATACTGCCTCAGAAACCCAAGGAGAGGTCTCTATGAGTCAGGTACAACTTGATGGCACAACTTGATAAAAACAACAACAACATCCAAAATAAAATGGGATGCATAAAGATTGATGTTCTAGGCATTAAACCAGACCAAACCAGACCAAACCAAACCAAACTCACTGCTGTCGAGTTGATTGCAACTCATAGTGACCCTTCCTTGGATTTCCAAGGCAATATCTCTACAGGAGTAGATTGCCCAGTCATAGGCATTAATGAGCTAAAATGGACTGATTTGGGCCATTTTGAATCAGACAACTATATGATCTACTATGCTGGGAGTGACAAATTGAAGAGGAATGGCATGACATTCATTGTTACAAACAATATTTCAAGATCTATCTTGAAGTACAATGCTGTCAATGATAGAGTAATATTATACGCCTACAATATTACTATTGAATTACAATACTACTATTATTCAAATGTATGTACCACCACCAAAGCCAAAGATGAGGGAATTGAAGATTTTTACCATTTTCTGCAGTCTGAAATTGACCAAACATGCAATCAAGATGTTGATTATTACTGCCTATTGGAATGCAAAAGTTGGAAACAAACAAGAATCACAGGTAGTTGGAAAATGTGACCTGGGTGATAGAAGTGACACTGGAGATCTTATGACAGAATTTTGCGAGACCAACGAATTATTCATTGCAAATACCTTTTTTCAACAACATAAATGGTAGCTATACATGTGGATTTTGCCAGATGGAGCACACAGGAATCAGATTGACTACATCTGTGAAAAGAGACAATGGAGAAGTTCAGTATCTTCAGCCAAAACAGGGCCAGGAGCTGACTGTGGAACAGACCATCACTGCTTATATGCAAGTTCAAATTGAAGCTGAAGACAATGAAAATAAGTCCATGAGAGCCAAAATATGACCTTGATTATATCCCTCCTGAATTTAGAGACTACCTAAAGAATAGATTTAATGCATTGAACACCAATGACCAAAAACCAGAGGAATTGTGGAGTGACATCAAGAACATCATCCTTGAAGAAAACATGTTGTTGTTGTTGTTATGTGCCATCGAGTTGGCTCTGACTCATAGTGACCCCTCCTTGGATTGCCGAGGCAGTATCACTA
>NW_006921949.1:616780-617294 GCF_000298275.1 Orycteropus afer afer
GCAAAATATTGAATGACCCAGGAAACATCAAAATAAGATGGAAGGAATACACAGAGATCCTGTACCAAAAAGAATTGATTGATATTCATCCATTTCAGGAGGTGGCATATGATCAAGAACCAGTGGTATTGAAGGAAGAATTTGAAGCTGCACTGAAGGAATTGGCAAAGAACAAGGTTCCAGGAATTTATGGAATACCAATTAAGATGTTTCAACAAATGGATACTGTGCTGGAGGTGTCTATTGTCTATGCCAAGAAATTTGGAAGACAACTATTACAACTATCTGGCCAACTGACTGGAAAAGATCCATATTTGTACCCATTCAAAAGAAAGATGATCTCACAGAATGTGGAAATTATTGACCAATATCATTAATATCATGGACAAGTAAAATCTTGCTGAAGATAATCCAATAAAAGTTGCAGCAGTATATTGACAGAGAACTTCCAGAAATGCAAGCTGGATTCAGAAGAGGACATGGAACAAAGGATATCATTGCTGATGTCAGATGG
>NW_006921949.1:617819-626044 GCF_000298275.1 Orycteropus afer afer
AAGAAAACAAAAATACTCACATCTGGACCAGTAAGCAGCATCATGATAAATGGAGAAATGATTGAAGTTGTCAGAGATTTCATATTGCTTGGGTCCACAATCAACACCCATGGAAGCAGCAATCAAGAATTTAGACACTGTATTTTACTGGGCAAATCTGCTGCAGAAGACCTCTTTCAAGTGCTGGAGGGCAAAGATGTCTCTTTGAAGACTGAGATGTGCCTAACCCAAGCCATGGTATTTTCATTCACCTCATATGCATGTGAAAGCTGGACAATAAGGAAGACCAAAGAAGAGTTGATACTTTTGAGCTGTGTTGTTGGCAAAGTATACTGAAAGTAACATGGACTGCCAGAGAACTGACTAATCTTTCCTGTTAGAAGTGCAGCGGGAATGCTCCCTGGAAGTGAGAATGACCAGACTTCATCTAGATCTACTTGGTCATGTTGTCAGAAAGGACCATTCCCTGGTAAAGTGAAGGGTCAACAAAAGAAGGGAAGGCCCTTAACGCAATTGGTTGACGCAGTGGCTGCAACGATGGGCTCACATATACCAAGGATTGTAAGGCTGGCACAGGACTGGGCAGTGTTTCGTTCTGTTGTACATAGGGTTGCTATGAGTGGGAGCTGACTTGACGGCACCTAGCCACAACAACAGCATGTCCTCTTCTGAATCCAGCTTGCATTTTTGGAAGATCTGTGTCAATATACTGCTGGTTTTGAATGATCTTCAGCAAAATTTTATTTGTGTGTGATATTAATGATATTGTTCAATAATTTTCACATTTTGTTGTATCACATTCTTACTTGGAATGGGTACAAGTCGGATCTCTTCCAATCAGTTGGCCAGGTAGCTGTCTTCCAAATTTCTTGGCATAGATAAGTAAGTACCTCCAGCACGGCATCCATTTGTTGAAATATCTCAAGGAGTGATTTATCAATTCTTGGAGTTTGTTTTCACCAATTCCTTCAGTGCAGTTTCAATTTCTTCCTTGAACACCATTGGTTCTTGATTATATGCAACCTCCTGAAATAGATAAACATTGATTATTTCTTTTTTGTACAGTGACTGTGTATTCCTTCCATCATCTTTTGATACTGTCTGCATTATTCAATATTTTGCCTCAGTACTGCAACTTGAGGCTTGATTTTTTTCTTCAGTTCGTTCAGCTTGACAAATGCTAAGCATGTTCTTCCCTTTTGGTTTTCTAACTCCAGATTTTTGCACACTTCATTATAATAAAATATTTTGCTAGTAGCCCCTTTATAAGATTGAATTTTCTTAAGAGTGAGGCTCTTCAGCTGTGACACAGACCCACTGTGAGGCCTGCTCCACATTGTTTCCATGGACTTGGGGGAGAAGGGAAACCCATCCAAACACGAAGCTCCTGCTGCCTGCTGTACCAAGAATAATAAATAGTCTTCTTCTCTGAAAAAAAAAAAAAAAAAAGGAATATATGAGTTGTAAATCCTAACCTTTATAACCTGTGGTTATAATCCCATTTGGGAATGGGTTTTCTTTGTTATGTTAATGAGATAGGATTAGCATAGGGTTCATTTTGAGTCAATCTCTTTTAAGGTATAAAAGAGATTAAAAGGCAAGCTAGCAAAGAGAGGTGGAGGAAGAGAGATCTCAACCACATGAAGACTGGCCAGGAGAAGAAGCTCAGAAAAGACGATGACATTCCTCCTGAGCCAAGAGAGAGAGAAAGCCTTCCCTAGAGCTAGAGCTCTGAATTTGGACTTCTAGCCACCTAAACACCTTAGGCACTACGCTACCAGAGCTCCTAAACTGTGAGTAAAGATATTTCTGTTTGTCAAAGACACCCATGTATGGTATTTCTGTGATAGTATCTCTAATAACTAAGACAAGGAACCTGATGTGTGACATTGGATTATTACCAGGACTGTGGAGAGCAACACACGTTCAAAGCAGCATGCTCAGCTGCCATCTTTGAGCCAGCCACTGTTCTGTTCAATTCAGCTGATCAAAAGATTTGGTTACATGCTACTATTGGTGCATGCTACCCTTGTTTTCTAAGGTGGAGATTATGTTTCTAGCAGGGTTTTAACTGGTAATTTTTCTTGTTCTAGTTAGTGTTCCAATTCACTTACATTTTAAAAATGCATGCCCATTCTGGTGTCACTTCATAGATCATGACTGAACTGGGCTGAACCAGTTCAAAGCCCTGGGGGTGACTTTATAGGGTAAAGGAAGAATGCACAGAGGAATCAAAGGTAGGGAGGGTAATGAGGGAAAGGAATAAATGGAAGACAAATCCTTCATTTTTTACCTGAGCTACTGACTCAAGGTGGTGGCATCTCATGAAAAAGGAGATCTAGGTGAGGTGCAGTTTGGGAGATGAGAAAACAAAAACCAAAAGCTATGTTTGAACATGTTAATGTTGAGATTCTTTTGTTGTTGTTGTTGTTAGGTGCTATAGAGTCCATTATGACTCATAGGGACCCTGTGTACAACAGAACAAAATACTGCCTGGTCCTATGCCATGCGTGAGCTCGTTGTCAGAGCCACTGTGTCAGTCCATCTCATTGAGAGTCTTCCCATTTTTTGCTGAGCCTCTATTTCACTAAGCATGATATCCTTCTCCAGGAATTGGTCCCTTCTGACAACGTGACCAAAGTATGAGAGATGAAGGCTAGCCATTCTCACTTCTAAGAATGATTATAGCTGTTCTTCCTCCAAGCCAGATTTGTTCATTGTTTTTGTAGATCATGGTACATTTATGTTCTTCACCACCACCACAACCCAAATGCATCAATTCTTCTGCAGTCTTCTTTATTTATTGACCAGCTCTACCATGCATATGAGGCCACTGAAAATACCATAGTTGAGTCAGGTGCACCTTAGTCTTCAAAGTGACATCTTTGCTCTTTAACACTTTAAAGAAATCTTTTGCAGCAGATTTGACCAATGCAATACATCATTTCATTTCTTGACTTTTGCTTCCATTGGTGTTGTGGTAGTCAAGGTTGTGTGTCAACCTGGCTGGCCCAGTTGAGTGGCTGGGCAGTTGGTGGTAATTATTCCCCATGATGAGACTGGCAATCAACTGCATGGTGGACTCTACCACAAGCAGCTGAGTACCTGTTTTAGGGATGTGGTCTGCTTCCTGTATATAAGAAACAGCTTTGGGAATGGTCTCTAACCTTTTGGCTCACTTGAACGCTATATGTGTCCAAGTCATTGCACAACAGCCTTCCATGCTCTGCCAATCTTGGGACTTCAACTGGACTTGAATTAGTGGTCTGCCATGTTGTTTGGTAACATGTGGATCCGACTCATAACAACCCCTCCTTGGTTTCCGAGGTGGTATCACTATGGAAGTAGATTGCCCAATCTTCCTTCTGAGGAGTTGCTGGTGGGTTTGAACCACCAGCCTTCTGGTTAGCAGTCAAATGCCTTAGGAACTATGTCATCAGAGCTCCTAATACAATCAAAGAGCAAGCTATATGTCAGCTTGAAATGGCTATAAAATTTGATTGCTCAATGACAGGAAAGGCTCTTTAACATTGAGAGCTTCAATTTTAAATAGCATAAAAGACTTCATATTCTTGTTCATTTAAACTTGAAGCCTGGACAGATTCATGTGGCCTTTAGCTGAACTAGATTTTCACTCCCCTTCCATAGCAGACAGAACAACACACATCCTTTTTCTTGGAGATGCAATGGCACTACCAGTACCTTTTAGATTGTGGGCCTCCAGAAGCAACTGATGTATTTGCTCAGTTACTGTCAGAGGAATAGCTTAATATCAGTCTTGAAAGAGATAAAAATTAGTCTTGTGACACAGAGTGTTTGGGATCAAAATTAATAATACAAAAAAAACTAAAAGATACATACATATATTTATTTATCTGGGTGTCCACATACAAGCACATTGAGGAATAGTCATGATTGAAAAAACTTACGCTAGAGGTACTATTTTGGTTACATCATGCTGCTCTAACAGAAATACCACAGGTGGAATGGCTTGAACAAACAGGAGTTTATTCTCTTACAGTTTTGGAGGCTAGAAGTCCTAGTTCCATGTGCCAGCCTCTAGGGGCTGGGTGAAAGTCCCTTGACCTTGGGCTTCAGTTCTGCCTTTTGCGCCTGGCCCACTGGAGCTGGAGGTTTTCTTCACTCAGGCAGCTGCTGGCTGCTGAGGCCGACAAACCCAAGGTTGACAAGCTAAAAGGCACAGTCCTGATATTACCAAACCACATGGCAGGCCATTGAATCAAGTCTATTAAGAGTCCCAAGAATAAATGACTCGGCTACATGCAGGATTCAAGCAAGCCAAAAGCTAGCAGACCATTCCCAAAGCTTTTTCTTATATATGGGAAGCGATCACATCCCTAAAGCAGCTACTCAATCGCTCATGGCAGATTCTAGCATGGAATTAGTTTATTGCCAGTCTCATCATGGGGAATAACTACCACTAGCTGTCCAGCCACTCAAAACCTGGCCCAGCCAAGTTGACACATAACCTTAACTAGCACAGGTACCAACTTAAGTCTTTTTTTTTTTTTTGCAGAGGATGATAATTTGTCTCTCCTAAGATTAAAATAAGGAGCTCTGGTGGAATAGTGGATAAAGTATTTGGCTGCTAACCAGAAGGTCAGCATTTCAAACCCAACAGCTTCTCTACAGAAGGAAGATGAGTCAATCTACTTCCTTAAAGATTTACAGCCTCAGAAACCAATGGGGGTCGCTATGAGTCAGGACTGACTCAATCGCAGTGAGTTTGGGTTTTTTTTTTTTAAAGTTAAAAGAGTGTTGACTTGCGTAGCAGGACTTTCAAAAATGGAGTCAAGAGGTATCTTTAGGTAGGTAATGTCTTCAATAACCATCAAGGAATAGCCAAAACAACAACAAAAAAAAGTACTAAGGGGAAATGCTAGGGAACCATGACCTTGGGGCAAGACTGAATTTAAAGACACCACTTGTAACCATAGCAGTAAAAGGGCAAACCTTATTTGGGAGTAAGAGGTGTTGATCATGGTGAGGAAATGAAAAGTGTATTGGAAATTCTGAGAGGGACCATGTCAATAATTCAATGGGGACCACATTATCCACATGAAGAAAGCATGAAGAAAAATAAATTTTTAATCAGGGTGATTATGTTCCTTCTGGTGTTTATCGCCAAGTGTATTCACAATACAAAATCCAAATACATGTAGTAGTAATGGTAGAAGTAGTAGTTATAAGTTGAAATTCTTGATCTGATTTGCAAATCTTCCGGCAATTCATTTTTGTTCAGAGTAGAAATGATTTCTCATCAAGTCATAGAACATGTATCACTCACTACTTTTTAAAACACGGTATGTATAAAGCATACAGTAAGTAGTCTGTCAATCAACAGCACAGACTAAGTACACTTCACTGTAGGTATTTTCTTAACTGACCCCTATTAACTGAGTCACTGGATTAAGGGAAACTATTTCCTCTGTAAAGGCCACTAACTAAAGCCTGTACTAGCTAGCTACTTCTAATACTCCAGGAGATTTCTGCCCCACCAGGAATATGCTTATTAAGGTCAGTTGTGTTGATTTCCAAACCTGTTTATTTTTAAGCTATAATTTTGATTAGGCAAAATTAGGTTGGATAAACTCCCAAAACTATTTCCCTGAGATAATCTTTAAACCTTGTATCAAAAATATCCCCTGATGTCTTCTTAAAACCAAACAATAGTTTACCTTAACTATAACAACAACAGTAAAGAATGTCAGCCCTTGAGCACTGTGCACTTTTAATATCTAGCTACATAGGATCAAACTGACAACAGCAACTTGAAAGATTAGATAGGATACCTAGATACTATACTTAGGTATACTATACCTAGATAGGATACTTAGATAAGACAGCTACCTGGCCAACTGACTGGAAGAGATCCATATTTGTACCCATTCCAAAGAAAGGTGATACCACAGAATGTGAAAATTATTAAACAATATCATTAATATCACATGCAAATAAAACATTGCTGAAGATAATTCAAAAAATTGTTGCAGCAGTATACTGACAGAAAACTTCCAGAATGCAAGCTAGATTCAGAACAGGACGTGAAATGAAGGATATCATTGATGATGTCAGATGGCTCTTGGCTGAAAACAAAGAATACTAGAAAGATGCTTACTTGTATTTTATTGACTGTGTAAAGGCATTTGACGGTGTGGATCATAACAAATTATGGATAACATTAAGAAGAATGAGAATTCCAGAACACTTGATTGTACTCATGAGGAACCTGTACATAGATCAGGAGGCTGTTGTTCAAACAGAACAAGAGAATACTGCATGCTTTAAAATCAGGAAGGGAGTATGTTACCATTGTATCCTTTCACCTGACATGTTCAGTCTGTATGCTGAGCAAATAATCCGAGGAGGTGGAGTATATGAAGAAGAATGTAGCATCGAGATTGGAGGAAGACTCATTAACAACCTGTGATATGCAGACAACACAACCTTGCTTACTGAAAGTGAAGATGACTTGAAGCTCTTACTGATGAAGATTAAAGACTACAGTCTGCAGTATGGATTACATGTTAACATAAAGAAAAAGAAAATCCTCACAACTGGACCAAAAAGCAGCATCACGATAAGTGGAGAAAAGATTGAAGTTGTCAAAGATTTCATATTACTTGGTTTCACAATTAACACCAATGGAAACAGCAGTCAAGAAATCAGACATTGTATTGCACTGCAAATCTGCTGCAAAAGATCTCTTTTAAGTGCTGAAGAGCAAAGATGTCTCCTTGAAGACTAAGGTGCACCTAACCCAAGCCATGGTATTTTCAAGTGCCTCACGCATATGGGAGCTGGACAATGAATAAGGAAAGCCTGAAGAAGAGTTGATGCTTTTGAGTTGTGATGTTGATGAAGAATACTGAAAATACCATGGACTGCTGGAACTAACAGATCTATCCTGGAAGAAGTGCAACCAGAGTGCTCCTTGGAAGCGAGACTGGCCAGACTTCATCTCACCTACTTTGGTCATGTTATCAGAAGGGACCATTCCCTGGAGAAGGATATCTTACTTGGTAAAGTGGAGGGCCAATGAAAAAGGGGAAGGCCCTCAATGAGATGGATTGACACAGTGGCTATAACTATGGGCTCAGGTATAGAAAGGATTATGAGATTGGTGCAGGACCGGGCAGTGTTTTGTTCTGTTGTACTTAAGGTCGTTATGAGTCGGAACCAACTCAATTGCACCTAAAAACAACAACACTTCCCAAAGTGAGCTTATGCTAATGAGGAAAGAATATCTTAGAAAAAGAAGGTAAGAATAGTTACACAACTTGAAGACTGTAATCAATGTCACTGAATCATACATGTAGAAATTTTTGAATTGGTGTATGTTCTGTGTATATTCTCAACCACAAAAAAATAAATTATTTTTCAAAAGTGAGCTGCTAAGAAAAAATACTGTCAAATCAGTGTGCACAAGATCAATGGTAAAGGATAGAAAAAATAAAAAGTTCTAGAAGGATTTGTACTCATTGTGCATCAAATGTGTTTTTAAGTTCTTGCTGTACTCTAATTAATTGAAACTGGAAATTGGAGATGATGTATTGTAGGTGTGTTTTTTGTGAGCTGGAGAATTCTAATCAATGATCTGTACTCAAAGGGTAGAATTTGGCTTATTATCCAGAAGACTGATAAGTGAAATTACGGTTGTACATCTCAGCTTAAAATAATGTATTTAAGATATGTCAGAATGTTGTGTTGTTAGGTGCCAGCTAGTCACACTGACTCACAATGACCCCGTGTGACAGAGTAGAACTATGCCATAGGGTTTACTAGGCTGTAATATTTATGGGAATAGTTCATCAGGTCTTTTCTTTCATGAAGCTGCTGGGTGGATTCAAACCACCAAACTTTTGGTTAACAGCCAAAGACCATTGCACCACTAGGGTACAGCTGACTTATTAACTCCTCATCACCAGTTTTGGTAACACTGAATAAGAAAGCTGCTACTTAACTTGCTTTGCTGTTGTGGTTATGTGCAATTGAATCGATTCTGACTCATAATGACATTATAGGACAGAGCAGAATTGTCCCCATATGGTTTTTAGGGTATAATCTTCCTAGGGTGTAATGTCACTTTGAAGAATAATGTGCACCTGACCCAAGCTGTAGGAGCTCTGGTAGCATAATGGCTAAGGCACTTGACTGCTAACCAGAAGGCTGGCGGTTCAAACCCACCAGCCACTCCTCGGAAG
>NW_006921949.1:627324-648428 GCF_000298275.1 Orycteropus afer afer
TGGGTTTCTAAGGAAGTAGATTGCCCAATCTTCCTTCTGAGGAGTGGCTGGTGGGTTTGAACCAGCAGCCCTCTGGTTAGCAGTCAAATGCCTTAGGCAGTAATAATCCTATAGAAACTTGTATAAATATATCTGCTTATTTATTTCGTATCTGATTTCTAAATGTGAAATATGGGTTAGAGAGTATTACTAATTGACCTATTGACCTATACTAATTTATATTTTCAGTTCAGGTCCTCTGGGAAACAGATACTAAGATGAAATTAAAAATGCAAGATATTTATTGAGGGAAGCTGTTGTGAAAGTTTAAGGGACAGGGAATAAGAGTCAAAAGGGAGAGCTTTCAGCTCTTACACGACTTGTGAGTGAAGAGGGGAAAAAAAGGAAAAATGGATAAGAAGAGCCTCAAACTGCAGTACAGCACTGAAAATATCTTATGCAGGCCAATGGGGAGCCCCTAAGCAAATATTACCTGTCAGAAGAGTCCCACTTTGCACAGAAGTGGCCTAGTTCTACTGGCTCCGCTATGCTCAGTCACTGGCTGGAGCAGCCTAGGGACAGCATGGAGTTATCCTGAACATTCTGGTGTATTCCAAAGGTGCAGCAGCTGGAGACGGTGGGCTCATTCCAGTCCTTGCTGCAAGTTCTTACCTCCACAGCCACCACAATCCCTCTTAGCACTGTATATATGAGAGTACCTGTTTTCCAGGATGCCTGTCATCATATAGTGTATCATCATTATTCTTAAATTTAGCCAATGGGATAGGCAGAAAATAGTATCTGATTTTTCAAAAATCTATTTTGAATTTTCTTTTTTTTAGTTGTAGTAAATATATATGTACCAAGTTGTCTGCTATGCCAACATTCTTCACATGTACAAATCAGTGATATTAGTTATGTTTATCATGTTGTTCAACCATTACCACTATCTATTTCCAAACTTGCCCATTCCTTTTAACTGAAGATCAGTATCACCTAAACAGTGAGATCCTCTTTTCTCCTCCCTCCCACATGCTACTGGTAACCGCTAATAACCATTGATCTCTATTATCTTACCTATTCTAGATATTCCATAAGTGGGATCACAAACTATTTGTCACTTTGTGACTGACTTATTTCATTTAGGATAATGTTTTCAAGGTTTATCCATGTTGGTGGGATAGGGCCTAAGGCATTTGACTGCTAACAAGAAATCTGGTGGTTCAAACCCACCAGCCATTCCTCAGAAGGAAGAGTGGGCAATCTATTTCCGTAGAGATACCACCTTGGAAACCCAAGGAGGGGTCGCTATGAGTTGAATTGACTTGATGGCAGTGCGTTCGGTTTTTGGTGAGTTTAGAATGTATCAGGACTTCAATTCTCTTTACGACTCAACAGTATTCTACATTTTGTTTGTCCATTCATCTGTCGAGTTTTCTTGGTTAATAATATAGATGTACTTATGTTCACTAGGAGCTCTGGTAGCATAGTGCCTAAGGCACTTGACTGGTGACCAGAAGGCTGGCGGTTCAAACCCACCAGCCACTCCTCGGAAGGAAGATGGGGCAATCTACTTCCGTAGTAATACTGCCTTGGAAACACAAGGAGCGGTCGCTATGAGTCAGGTCTGACTTGATGGCGCATAACAATAACAACTTATGTTCACTGGCACTCTATATTTCTACATGTGAGAATAATTTGCTCACCATCCTTGCCCATTTTCTACTATAGTGCTAATTTGTTTAATGGATTTAACTCTTAATATATTAAGACTATTAACTCCACCTTTGTGAAATCTGCTGCAAATAGTTCCCTCCAGTTTGTTCTTTGGCTATCAGTACTTTCTCTACTATTCCTCTTATTCCTTGATTTTTTTTTTTTTTTTTGCTTAATATTTTCTTAACTCAAAGTCAGAAGTACCTTTTCTGGTTTTTCCTTCTTTAAAATTATTTTTTTTCTTTTTTGTGGTTGTAATACATAATTTGAGGTAAGAGTGAAACTATTAATTCTAAATAGTTAACACATTTTTACACTATTCTAAAAAATAAAACTCTAGTGATGCAGTGCCTAAGGCATTTGACTGCTAACCAGAAGGTTGGCAATTCAAACCCACCAGCTGCTTCATGGAAGGAAGACTGGGCAATCTACTTCTGTACAGATTTACTGCCTCAGAAACCCAATGGGGGTCACCAAGAGTCAGAATTGACTTGATGGCAGTGGGTTTAGCTTGGTTTTGGTGGTACAGTGGGTAAAGCATTTGGCTGCTAACCAAAAGTTTGGCAGTTGGAACCCACCAGCCACACTGCAGGAGAAAGATGGGGCAGTCTGCTTCCATAAAGATTTGCAGTCTTGGAAGCTCTATGGGGCAGTTGTACTCCATCCTATAGGGTCCCTGTGAGTCACAATCCACTCGATGGCAGAGGGTTTTGGTTTGGTCTTTCTGCTAACCAGAAGGCTGGCAGTTCAAACTCACCAGTCATTCCTCAGAAGGAAGATTGGGCAATCTACTTCTGTAGTGATACTGCCTTGGAAGCCTAAGGAAGGGTTGCTGTGATTCAGATCCAACTCGACAGCAGTGAGTTGTTTGTTGTTCTCATATAAGCATGTATGGCTTTCACTCACCCTCTCAGTACAACTTCAATGCGACAAATAAATCTTGATATGTAATGTATTGCAAGGCTTTGAACAAGTTCATTCTAATTCAGCCTCCCTGCTGAAAATTTGCATTTTTACTCCAGATACACTGTTGTTATTTGCCGTTGAGTTGAACCCGACTCATAGCAACCCTTCCTTGGATTTCCAAGGCAGTATGACTTCAGAAGTAGATTGCCCAACCTTCCTTCCGAGGAGTAGCTGGTGGGTTTGAACTGCCAGCCTTCTGGTTAGCAGTCAAGTGCCTTAGGCACTATGCTGCCAGAGCTCCTCCAGATATACTAGAAATGCAAATTCTGAATAGGGGTTCAAACCGGAAGCCCTGTATTATTATACTACATAACAGAACTTGTTTGTTGCAATAAAGTTGTATCTAGAGGGTGAATTAAAGCCATAAATGTTTATATAAGGACAGGCCAAACCAAAACCCACTGTTGTGAAGTCAATTCCTACTCATAGTGACTTCTGAAGTACAGAGTAGAACTGCCCTGCCCCATAGGGTTTCCAAGACTATAAATCATTACAGAAGCACATTACCGCATCTTTCTGTTGTAGGACTGCTAGTAAGTTTGAACCTTTTGGTTAGCAGCCAAGTTTTATAAGCCACCAGGGCTGATTATATGAATACTAACAACAAAATTGTTTTGCAAAATCTTTCTACATTGAATTACATTATTAGTTACATAATTATTAGTAACTGACCCAAAGCCTGTTTTGATTTTTCTCCTTTTTCTTTAATTGCTACTTCATTCTCAAAAAAGTTTCTGATATGCATTCAAAAATACTAGTTGCCACAATATGGTAGCTAAAACAGAAAATTTGACAAAATCAGCAACTATAAAAACGCGGACAGCAACAAAAACAGCTCATGCTTATAGCACATGCAGATGAAACCACATAATTCAAAACATCATTATAATTGGGTAATAATGACAGCTCTGACCAGAACATATTAGAAGATTCAAAAAGTAAATTAGCATAGAGTTTAAGCCTTGTAGGTATATTGATACATGTAAACTTGGATTATGAAAAGTGTTTTTGTTGTTATAACTATAGCCTACAGTGATATTTACATTAAAAAAAAATACGTTTCTGCAAGAACATTTCACAGTCAGTCATTTTGGTGTCACTCCCTCTGGCAATGTCACCCAGTACAGTCTATGCTGCCTCCCCATCCCCAGTGATGCCACTGCTGGAAGCATCAAAAGAAGATGTAAGAAATTTACAGAGTCCCTGTACCAAAAAGAAAACCAAAAACCAAACCAAACCATACTCACTGCCGTCAAATTGGATCCAAATCATAGCGAACTGTCTCAATGGCACCTTGGGTTTCTGAGATGGTATCACTATGGAAGTAGATTGCCCAACCTTCCTTCTGAGGAGTGGCCAGTGGGTTTGAACCTTCAGCCTTCTGGTTAGCAGTCAAATGCCTTAGGCACTATGCCACCAAAGCTCCTGTACCAAAAAGAATTTGTTGAAATTTCACCATTTCAAGAGGTAGTACATAATCAAGAACCAATGGAACTGAAGGAAGAAGTCAAACTGTACTGAAGGCATTGGCAAAAAACAAGGCTCCAAGAACTGACAGAATGTCAATTGAAATGTTTCAAAAAACAAAAGTGCTCATTTATCTATGCCAAGAAATTTAGAAGACAGCTAACTGGCAAACAGATTGGAAGAGATACATATTTGTGCCCATTCTGAAGAAAGGTGATCTAATAGGATGCAGAAATTATTGAACAATATCATTAGTACTACGTGCAACTAAAATTTTATTGAAGGTAATTCAAAATGTCTGCAGCAGTACATCAACAGGGAACTAGCAGGAACTCAAATCAGATTCAGAAGAGGCCATGAAATGAGAGATATTGCTGATGTCAGATGGATCTTGGCTGAAAGCAGAAAATACCAGAAAGATGTTTGTTTACTTGTTTCGTGGACTATGCAAAGGCATTTGACTGTGTGTGTCATAACAAATCATAGGTAACATTGTGAAGAGTGGGAATTCCAGAATACTTAATTGTACTCATGAGAAACCTGTACATAGATGAAGAGTCAGTCAGTCGTTTGAACAGAATAAGTGCATACTGCATGGTTTAAAATCAGGAAAGGAGTATATCAGGGTTATATCTTTTCACCATACTTATTCAGTCTGTATGGTAAGCAACTAATCTGAGAAGGCAGACTGAAGAATAACATGGCATCAGGATTGGAGGAAGACTCATTAACAACCTGCAATATGCAGATGACTCAACCTTGCTTCCTGAAAGTGAAGAGGACTTGAAACATTTACTGATGAAGATCAAAGACTATAACCTTCTATATGGATTACACTTCAACAAAAAGAAAACAAAAATTCTCACAAATGGATCAATAAGCAACATCCTGATAAATAGATAAGATTGAAGTTGTCAAAGATTTCATATTACTTGGATTCACAATCAATGCCCATGGAAGCAGCAATCAAGAAATCAAATGACATATTGCATTGGGCAGATCTGCTGCTAAGGACCTCTTTAAACTATTAAAAAGCAAAGAAGTCACTTTGAGGACTAAGGTGTGCTTGACTCAAGCCATGGTATTTTCATTTGCCTCATATACATGTGAAAGCTGGACAATTAATAAAGAAGACCAAAGAAGAAATGATGCATTTAGATTATGGTGTTGGTGAAGAATATTGAATATATCATGGACTGCCAGAAGAACAAACAAATCTGTCTTGGAAGATATACAGCCAGAATGCCCTTTAGAAGAATGGTATGACTTCATCTCATGTATTTTGAACATGTTATCAGGAGGGACTAGTCCCTGGAAAAAGACATTGTACTTGGTAAATTAAAGGGTCAGCCAAAGAAGACCTGAACAAGATGGATTGACGCAATGGCTGCAACAATGGGCTCAAACATGGTAACAACTGTGAGGAATGTACAGGATCAGGTAGTGTTTTGTTCTTTTGTACATAAGATAACTATGAGTTGGAACTGTCTCAATGGCACCTAACAACAATATCCGCCACTTATTTCTTATGTCTCCTGGTTTGCTAACCAAAAGATTCAAAGGTCAAAGCAGACCCATGAGTGACACACATCTCACCCAGAACCAAACTTCACTGATGATACAAAGGACACAGACAAGATCCCAACACAGATGACACATTTCTCACTACAGAAGCCCATGTCCATCAGTCACAGTTTGCCAAAACTGTCCCTTTCTTCTACATTAGGTAGGTTTTGGTTTCAGCCAAGGTCTGAACAATTTATGTGACTGTGTTCTCAAAAATAGTTGTTTGAAACTCAAAATCATAAAAAAAAAAAAAAAAAAAAAAAACAGGCTTACTAGTCTGATGAAGACTGGTGGAACCCCTGAGACTATAGCCCTTGCATATACCTCAAGCTAAGAACTGAACTTGACATCCATGAGTTGTCTCCCTAAGTTGTTCCTAACCCCTCTGTACCTGCCTACTTTGGACTCAATTGGTAGTCAAACAGAAGACAGCCTTATAAGGTTAGCAGTATATTAGGAGGGTAAGTATTCTTTAGAACAATAAAGCATATGAGATCAAGAGGGCAGCATTTGCCCACGGATAGAGCTAGGAAGTTGAGATGGGATGGGAAGGAAGAATGCAGGGTAGGGGCGGGCACAGGGAGGAAGTGGGAAGAATACTATTACAGTGCAGGAGTTACAGTAAATGTCACAAAACAGAATGTGTTGAATGGAAAACCAATTTCCTCTGTAAACTTTCACCCAAATCATATACAAACACACAAAAACTTTGTTTGTTTCTGAAGCATCCGGTTTTATACTTCTTTAATCAGATAGATGTTTGGAACCCTGGTGGCATAGTGGTTTAGCACTTGGCTGCTAAGCAAAAGGTCAGCAGTTTGAATGTACCAACAGCTCCATGGGAGAAAAATGTGGCTTCCGTAAAGATTTATAGCCTTGGAAACCCTATGGGGTAACTACTTTTCTGTCCTATAAGATCACTTTGAGTTGGAATTGACTCAAGGCATTCTGTTTGGTTTTGAAATTAAATAGATCATGCCTATATGACTACTTTAATCTCCACCACACATGCACCATAAATCTGTAAACTATAGGTTTATTTATGATATACAGTCTAGACAGACCAATTATGCTGACAAAAGCATTATTTTAGTTAGGAGTTCTCTGGTATCTTTCTACTAATAAATACCATTAGTATATTCACAATAATCTCTGGTTGAGGTCAGCCCCCACCCCCATCCAGTAGAGAAGGAAGATACTCACAGGCCTGCTGTTATCTCTTTACTTCTCACATGGACACGGCTTGACTTGCCAATAAAAGTAAACATACATGATTTGTTTTTATCTGTATTATGTGTCCTCTTTCATACATTCTATGTTCCAATTATTAATGGATGTTTGCATCTGTTTCTACTCATGTAGATGTTTGAGTTGCCACTTCAGCCAATGTAGGTCCCAAAAGCTTTCCTCTATCCATATCATTAAGGTCATCTCTACTCTGAGGAGTCAGCTTTTCCCCAGTCAAGTTTTGAGTGCCTTCCAGCCTGATGGGCTCACCTTCCACCACTATATCAGACAATGTTTCAGGGCTATTTATAAAGTTTTCCAGTAATGTATCAGACCATATTTCACTGCTATTCATAAGGTTTTCACTGGCCAGTTGTTTGAGAAGTGGATAGCCTCTTCCTTCTTCTGAGTCTGTCTTAGCCTGGAAGTTCTACTGAAACCTGCCCACCATAGGTAACCCTGCTGGCATTTTGTAACATGGTGGTATACCTCCAGCCTCATAGCAACATGTAAGCCACCACAGGATGACAAACTGACAGATAAGTTAGTCTCTCTAAGTTGTTCCTAACCCCTCTACACCTGCCTACTTTGGGCAATGGCCTTAAAATAGAGCTGCCCACAAGCCCTGGCCCACCTACCTCAGGCCCCAGGCTTAATATAGAGTCACACCCAAGCAAAAAGCAGCCTCCAAGCCTCCGGCCTGCCTGCCTCAGGCCCCGACCTTAACATAGCAAAAAGCAGCCTCCAAGCCTTTGGAACATGGAATGTACAAAGTGTGAATCCAGGAAAATTGAAAGTTGTGAAAAATTAAATGGAACACATAAAGACTGATATTCTAGGCATTAGTGAGCTGAAATGGACTGGTTTTGGCCATTTTGAATCAGATAGCCATATGATATAGTATGCTGGGAATGACAAATTAAAGAGAAATGATGTGGCATTCATCATCACAAAGAATGTTTCAAGATCTGTCCTGAAATACAATGCTGTCAGTGATAGAATAATATCCATGCACCTGCAAGGAAGACCAGATAATACTACAATAATTCAAATTTGCACACCAACCATCAAAGCTAAAGATGAGGAAATTGAATGTTGCTACCAACTTCTGCAGTCTGAAATTGACTGAACATGCAGTCAAGATGTGTTGATTATCACTGGTGACTGGAATGCAAAAGTTGGAAACAAAGTAGAGTTACTAGTAGTTGGAAAATATAGTCTTCAAGTTAGAAATAATGCTGGAGATCACATGATAGAATTTTGCAAGACCAATGATTTATTCATTACAAGTACCTCTTTTCAACAATGTAAGCAACTACTATACACATGGACTTCACCAGATGGAATACACAGGAATCACAGGAGGCGTTGAAGAATTTCAATATCTTCAGCCAAAACAAGGCCAGGAGCTGAAGTTGAAGACATTAAAACAAGTCCACTAGAGCCTAAATATGACCTTGATAATATCCCTCCTAAATTTAGAGACCATTTAAATAATAGATTTGATGTATTGAACACGAATGACTGAAAACCAGAGGAATTGTGGGATGACATCCAGAACATCATCCATGAAGGAAGCAAGAGGTCATTCAAAAGACAAGAAAGGAAGAAAAGACCAAATGGATGTCAGAAGAGACTCTGAAACTTGCCCTTGAGTGGAGAGTAGCTAAAGCAAATGGAAGAAATGGCAAGATAAAAGCTGAACAGAAGATTTCAAAGAGCAGCTTGAGCAGACAAAGCCAGTTACTATAATGAAATATGCAAAGACGTGGAGTTAGAAAACCAAAAGGGAAGAACATGTTCAGCATTTCTCAAGCAGAAAGAACTGAGGAAAACAATTAAGCTTTTCATTGCAATATTGAAGGATTCTGTGGGGAAAATATTGAATGATGCAGGAAACATCAAAAGAAGTCGGAAAGAATACACAGAGTCACTATACCAAAAAGAATTGGTCAATGTTCATCCATTTCCAGAGGTGGCATATGATCAAGAAACAATAGTATTGAAGGAAAAAGTCTAGCTGCATTGAAGGAAGTGGCGAAAAACAAGGCTCCAGGAATTGACGGAATACCCATTGAGATGTTTCAACACATGGATGCTGCGCTGGAGGCACTCACTCAGTTATGCCAACAGATTTGGAAGACAGCTATCTGCCAACTTACTGGAAGATTCCATATTTGTACACATTCCAAAGAAAGGTGATCCCAGAGAATGTGGAAATTATTGAATGATATCATTAATACCACATACAAGTAAAATCTTGCTGAAGATAATTCAAAAACGGTTACAGCAGCATATTGACAGAGAACTTCCAGAAATGCAAGCTGGACTCAGAAGAGGACATGGAACAAGGATATCATTGCTGATGTCAGATGTATCTTAGCTGAAAGCAAAGAATAACAGAATGATGTTTAGTTATGTTTTATTGACTATGCAAAAGCTTTCGATTGTGTGGATCATAATAAATTATGGGTAGGATTGAGAAGAATGGGAATTCCAGAACACTTCATTGTACTCATGAGGAACATTCAGGAGACTGTCATTTGAACAGAACGAGGGGATACTCCATGGTTCAAAATCAAGGAGGGAGCGTGTCAGGGTTGTATCCTTTCACCACACTTATTCAATCTGTATGCTGAGCCAATAATCCGAGAAGCTGGACTATATGAAGAATGTGGCATCAGGATTGGAGGAAGACTCATTAACAACCTGAGATATGCAAATGACACAACTTTGCTTGCTGAAAGTGAGGATGACTTGAAGCATTACTGATGAAGATTACACTTCAATATTAAAAAAAAATAAAAAAATAACCTCACAACTGGTCCAATAAATAGCTTCATAATGGATGGAGAAGAGATTAAGTTGTCAAGGATTTCATATTACTTGGTTCTGCAATCAACACTAATCAAAGCATCAGTCAAGACATCAGCTGTCGTATAGCATTGGGCAAATCTGTTGCAAAAGACCTCTTTCAAGTGTTGAAGAGCAAAGACATCTCTTGAAGACTAAGGAGCTCCTGACACAAGCCATGGTACTTTCAATTGCCTGATATGCGTGTGAGAGCTGGAAAATGAAAAAGGAAGACTGAAGAAGAGTCAATGCTTTTGAGTTGTGGTTTTGATGAAGAATGCTGAAAGTACCATGGACTACTAAAAAAACTAACAAATCTGTCCTGGAAGAAGTGCAGCTGGAATGGTCCTTGGAAGTGAGAATGGCCAGACTTCGTCTCACCTACTTTGGTCATGTTGTCAGAAGGAACCATTCCCTGTGTAGGATATCATGCTTGGTAAAGTGGAGGGTCAACGAAGAAGGGGAATGCCCTCAATGAAATGGATAGGCCCTCAACGAGTGGCTGCAATGATGGGCTCAGATATAGCAAGGGTTGTGAGGCTGGCACAGGACTGGACAGTGTTTCGTTTTGTTGTGCATGTGGTCACTATGAGTTGGAGATGACTCAACAGCACCTAAGAACAACAGCAACATGTATCCTCTTTAGTACCATCACTTGAACAACTGAATTCTGTGTCTGGAATTTACCAGCATGCATTTTTATCACAAAAATGAATGAATGAATTAAAAAAATGCGAAGTTATTAAACACATGATGCTTGTTACTTTTATATGCATCATCTCCTTTTGACCTCATTAGCCTCACTAATATCATATATCTGGTCTTTTATGTTGTTGTTGTTAGTTGCCATTGTGTTAGCTCTGACCCCATGTACAGCAAAACAAAATGCTGTGTGGTCCTATGACATCCTCATAATCACCAGTGCTTTTGACACCATTGTTGTGGCCACTGGGACAATCTATCTTACTGAGGTCTTTCTTGCCCTCATTGGCTCTCTATTTTACCAAACATTATGTCCTCCCCCAGTGATTGATTCCTCCTGATTACATTTCCAAAGCCAGTGACTCAGACAGTGTTCTGTTATGAGCCATAAGATTTTCACTGACTAATTTTTGGAAGTAGATTGTTAGGCATCTCTTCCTAGTCTGTCTTCGTCTGGAAGCTCCACTGAAACCTGTTCACCATGCGTAACCCTACTGATATTTGAAATACCAGTGACATAGCTTTGCATCATAACAACACACAAGGTGTCATCATACAACTACTGACAGATAGTTGCTAGAATCACAGCAGAAGACATATCTCCATTTTATAAGTGGCAAAAACTTGATATTTTATAACAGTTGAATAACAAATATTTCTAGTACTGTGATAGTTAAGGTGTGTCAACTTGGCTAGACCATGATTCTAAGTGGTTTAAGCAGTTCTGGTGTGGTCATTTCCATTATGAGATCTGATATATGTGCTTCAATCAGCCAATCCATTGAAAGGGAATTTCCTTAGAGCTGTGGTCTGCTTCCAATATATACATGGATATCCTGGGAAAATTTGGGAACTTTCTGTTGGATCTGTATCTTGTCATGTTGCCTGCCAATCTTGGGCTCGTCAGCCCCTGCAGCTGTGTGAGTTGGAAAAAGCCTCCGGCTTGACATTTGATCCAGGACTTTGGGACTTGCCAGCCTCTATAACTGTGAGTTTTTGCTTGAGATAAGTTTTTTTTTCTCTCTCTTTCTAAGGTTTACTGGTTTTGCTTCTCTAGATAACTTAGCCTAAGACAAGTACATATGACATATGTGGGAAAATAGATAACTTTCAACAGATTTTGTCTTGAACATAGAAAGTTTAAGTGTCAGAAATACTCAAGAAGTGCTTAGAACTCTAAATAAAGGAAAGAATTTCCCATTCTATCCACTTTGCATATGATGAATTAGTAGAAAAGGACTAGATTTCTGAGGAAATTCAGAATACTTCAAATAAATACATTGAAAATAAACACTATTTTAGAGTCATAAATACATAATGGTAAGAAAGTAGTCCTCTGGATAAGAAAAATGGTGGAGGAATACATTTGTGGACACATACACTTAAACTAGAAAGGACCTAGTAAAATGTGATGGTAAAACATGCCCATATTATCTGATGTTTGAATATCAGTTACTTATCCAGATTGTTGGATGTTTGGCAGCTTCCTTTTGGTAATGTCAGCAAAGACAGAAACAGAAGTAGAACGTTTTATTCTAAATTGGACAAGATTCTTTTAGTTGCACGTGACAGAAATCAACCATGAACTAGCTTAGGTCAACTATGAAAGTACTGAAACCAACACAACAGAATAGGAATTTGGGTGGCTTTCAGGAATTACTGAATCCAGGACTTAAACACCATAAGGATTCCATTTCTCACATGTGACAATTTATTCCCTCTTACTCAGGACCAGCTCTCTTTACCTCAAGAGCAAAGTTAAAAAGTTAAAAAAAAAAAAAAAGTTAAAATAACTTACATTAGGTAGATACAATCCTTGGAGAGATCAATCATGGGAGAATAGAAGGGCTGTGTATGCACATGGAGACAGCTTGGGGGCAGGAGTGCATGGGAGGAAAGGATACAGGGAAGAGGTAAGTATGGGGAGGAAGTGGGAGGGGAGCTTTTTCATTGTGGGAAACTGCAGTCAATATCATGAGGCAAAGTGTATATGAGCTGCTGTATGGAAAGTGAATTTGCTCTGTAAACTTTCACCCAAATCACAATCAAAATTAGAGAGAGATAAAAAAAGGAAAAGTTAAAATAAATAATCTCAAGGAATGAATAGATTGCCTCCCATCCCTGGACTGATCACTGGGACAAGAGGTGGTAGGTTAGATGTTTGCTGCTAACAAATGAGCTGTGACTACAGAAGCAGGGTGTGAAAGAAAATGACAGATTTGCAGGGGTGTATGAGTGGAGCAAGGAGAGTTGTTCCTAGGGAGATGCTGTACCCAGACGAATGTGGAGGGTGTGTAGCGTAAAGACAAAGGTTGTCCTCTGATGAAGAGCCAAAAGAAAGGGGAAGGGCAGAGGCTTTTAAGTTGTTGTCTTCAGTCACTAACTCTGAGTCCTGACTTTCAATTTCTGTGGGCAAAATAAAGTCCCTGGTATCTCTTTATAATTGGTAGACTTTGAATATAAAAAACCTTTGGAAGGGTCCTCTTTGAACCATTCTAGAAATGCCAAAAAGATGATATACCTCTTGATTGATTCACTTCTCTCCATTAATATAGTTATGTATGTAAGTGAACTAATGATGTTTAACATATAGGACTTTCAAAATGGCTGGTATGTTCTTCATTCATTCAACAAATACTTACTGAGCCAATATGCCAGGCACTGTATTAGGCACTGGGGCATAAAAACATACAAGACACAGTCCCTGCCTGATATTGCAATGGGAGATAAGGAGAAGCAAACAGGTGGTGACAATCATCATGATACATGTCATTTCAGGGGTAGGTATAGGGTATATTGGTATCACAGAGGGATGGCACTTAATGCAGGTTAGGAATTTTGGGGAGGGTTTAGTAGTCAAGGCACTGTGCTACCAGGTCCCCTTCCCAAATAAAGTGATGTTGATATCTAAGTTGAGACCTAAAGAATGTGCAGGGTTTGGTAAGAAGAAAGGAATTGGGAAAAGTATGACAACCAGAGAGAATAACATGGACAAAGGCTCTGGGGTGCCAGAAATAATGGGACAGTCAAGGAACTGAACTGGTTTTATTATAAGGCTGGAGTGTAGTCATCAATGAGTAGAAGAGTGAGGTAAACAAGAACTATGTTGTAAATCATATTAATCATAAGGGCAGTGGGGAGCCATGAAAGAATTTTAGGCAAAGGTATATAATCTAATTTGTATGTTAGAATGTTTATTTTAACTGTGCTGTGGAGAATGAATTAAAAGGAGGCAAAAGTTAGGAGGAAGTTGATGTAATTTATGTGAGCAGTGATATTAACCTAACTCAGTGTAGTGAGACTAAAAAGAAGTGGAGGACATTGGTTGTAACTCAGAAGGAAGAGTCAAAGGAGCTGATTGTGTCTGATGAAAGACACACAAATTATGGATAACCTGTAAGATCCTGGTTTGGTCATTTGAGTGAATGGGAGCATCATTCATTGAGGTGGGAAAGACAAGAGGAGATTTGAAGGCAGAATAATAATATTGACTTTGGGGTGCCTGTGGGATATCAAAATGAAAATGCCCAATAGGTTGTTGGATAAATGCATCTGGACTTCAGTAAAGAGATCTGGGCTGGAAGTGAACGTTACAAGTACTAATGGAAGTAATGGAATGGATGAGGTGTGTCAGGAGAGTGTGTAATGTGAGATGAAGAGCAGAGAGCTAGGGCAGAACTCAGAGGAGTACCAAAGTAAAGAAAGGACAGAAATAGAGGAGTTAGCACAAGAGACTGAGAAACAACACTTTGAGGATTAAGAGTCGAGCCAAAAAGGCAGTGTGAGAGAAATAAGGAAGAGAGACTTTTAAGGTGGAGGAAAAGGTCAGCAGTGTGAAATACTTCAGAGAGGTCAAAAAATAACTGATCGTTGTCCATTAGATTTGATAGTAAGAATATTAACCACCTATGAAAGGGCTGTTTCAGTGGAACATAGGAGACAGCAGATCAAATAAGATTAGGTTAAAAATTAAGAAGGTAAACAGACACCTTTGAAAAAACTTTGCAAAGGCATGTACTGGGAGAAGACATAGGATTAAAGATGTTTTTTAAGATGGGAAAAACTTGAATATATTTATTTTAACTTTCATATAGCTAAAACTATCAACAGTAGCCTTTTTTTTCTCTTATGAGTCAAAGCATGTACAGTAAAGTGAATTAATGCACTAATCTTAAGTATTCCATTCATTTAATTCTTATGTGTATATACACCTATGTAACCATCACCCCAATCAAAATGTAGAACATTCCCAGCAGTCCAAAAAGTTCCCTCTCTCAGTCAGCCTTCCCACCAAGGGGTAAGTAACCACTATTCTGAATTCCATCAACAAAACAGGCATGTGCTTCACAGGGTTTTCAATGGCTGAGTTTTCAGAAGTGGATCGTCAAGTCTTTTTTCTAAGGCAACTCTGGGTAGATTCAATCTCCAGCCTGTTGATTAGCAGTTGAATGCATTAAAAGCTGCTGTGAATACTCCTGCACATAACCTATGTGGTGGACATATGTTTTCATTTCCTTTGAGTCAATGCCTAGGAGTGAGATACTGGATAGTAGAGTTGGTGTATATTTAACTTGAGTAAATACAGTCCAAGAGTTTTTTTTAAAGGAGTAGTACCAATTATACTTTCAACAGCAACATATGGAAATTCTTCTCACTGAGATTTGGTATTGTCTTTTTAAACTTAGCTTTCTGGTGAGCAGAAATTTGAAAGTTGGGCTGAGATTGTAATAAACAGTTGGTACTTATAAAAATTCCAAAGCTTTCTACCTTAGGCATTTCCCATCATTGACTACCTCCCTTCACTAAGCCAAATCTAATATTAAAAGCATGTAAATATAATTCAGGATGTTTCTTGGGAAAGAAAATTTAATTCCCTCTTCCAGTTAGCTAAATTATAACAATGATCAGGAAAATTCTGTCATATATAGTCTCACTCCTGATTTTAAATATGTAAGAAATATTACTATTCAAGGTACTACTAAGGATCAAATGGCTTATATGATGATGAAATTTTGGGGAGGAAATAATGGAACAGAAGAACTGTTGGCATAAAATTGAATACTGATTATTTTCTATTTTGACTCACTTCTTTCCCTTTGTTTGATGTAACTTGTTTGATATAACATCTGAAACCTGACAAAGAAAATAAATACATAACATACTCAAATAACATTATCCATATAATTTATTGTTGTCATAAATAAATGTTTATTGTTTTTGTAGTTGCTTGCTATCGAGTCAGTTCTGACTCATACTGACTCTGTGTACAACAGAATGAAACACAGCCTGGTCCTGCACCATCCTCACAATCACTGCCATGTTTGAGCCCATTATTGCAGGGGCTGTGTCAATCCCTCTTATCAAGGGTCATCCTCTTTTTTGCTGACCCTCTACATCACCAAATATGATGTTCTTCTCCAGGGATTGGTCTCTCCTGATAATATGCACAAAGTCCATGAGATGACATCTCTCTATCCTCACTTGTAAGGAGCATTCTGTCTATATTTCTTCCAAGATAGATTTGTGTGTTCTTGTGTCAGTTCATAGTATATTTAATATGCTTTGCAAACACCATAAATCAAAGGCATCAATTCTTCTTTAGTCTTCCTTATACATTGTCCAGCTTTTGAATACATATGAGGTGATTGAAAAATACCATGGCATGGATCAGGTACACCTTAGTCCTCAAAGTGACAATAAGAAATAATTATTCATGTTAATATTATACACAAAATTGGTTTTCAGCATTATCACTTAATAATTGAATTTTCACAAGTATCAAAATAATTAGAAATATGTCATACATTTCACCAAAATAATATGGATTACAGATTTAAATGTAAAACCTGTAGTGAAAAAAGTACTGGAAAATGACATAGATACACAAAATAATTGAGTTGGGAAAAGGCTTTCTAAAAATGGTGCTAAAGTCAATGGCTATAAATAAAACAGTTCACACACTTGACTATATAAAAATTAAAAATTTCTATGTGCAAGCTAAACAACACCACATCCACTGCCAAACCTACTGCCATCAAGTTGATTTTGACTGATAGCAGCCCTATATGACAGAACAGACCATCCCATAGGTTTTTGTAAGGCAGACTGCCTCATCTTTCTCCAGCAAAGCAGCTGGTGGGTTCAAACCACTGATCTTTTGGTTAGCAGCCAAAAGCCTTAACCACTGCACCACCAGAGTTCCTTATTTGTGAAATGATACTATTTATTTTAAAACTGTGGATTTTATGTATTCACTTAGGAAAACATGAAAAAATACAATAAAAATAAATTATCACAGCAAATGATGCCTTTTTGGTCTCATTTATGGTTGATTGCTCCAAGAAGGACATTCCTCCTTGGTTTATTGTTCACTTTTTAGGTCTGGCTATTGATTGGCTGAAAGTTGATCTATGCAAGTGAGTTCTATTCCAGGCTTGAAGTGTGTCCAAGGGCCGTAGTCTCAGGGGTTCCACCAGTCTCTATTAGACCAGTAGTTCTGGTCTTTTTTTTTTTTTTTTTTTTTTTATGATTTTGAGTTTTGTTCCACATTTTTCCCCCACTTAATCTAGAACCTTTATTGTGATCACAATCAGAGTTGAAGGTTGGGGTAAACAAGCCCTGTCTAGTTCTGGTCTCAGGGTCATGGATGCTGAAGTTCGAGTGGTCCCTTAGTCCTGTGAACTAATTGTTTCCATATGTCTTTGGTTTTCTTCATTCTTCTTTGCTTCAGATGGGAAGAGACCAGTAGTTGAACATTAGATGGCCACTCACAAGCTTTTAAGACCCCAGTCATTACTCACGAAAATAGGATGAGAAAACTGTCTTTGTGGACTATGTTATGCCAATTGACTTTAGTGTCCCCAGGACTATGGTTCTGAAACCCCAGGCCCAGCAACTCATTTCTGCAAGGTGTTTCATTATGACTAAAAAGTGTTTATAACTTTGCCCTCTGTATGCTCTACTATACACCTGGATGTTTGCAGCCCATATAAATGCATATGTAGAAATATCCTCTGCAAAACCTACATGTATTTGTGGGTGTAGTCCCAGTCAACCATATGAGACCAAAAGGGCAGCATTTGTCAAAACTACAAAGCTCAAAAGACAGGAAGGGTATGGAAAGGAAGGAGACCCTGGATAAGCAAAACACTACTAAAGAAGAAGTACAAAGTATGAGGCCTTATACTTCCCAATCTCAAAACCTGCTATATAGTCACAGTAGTCAAGACAGCCTAGTATTGGTGCAATTACAGAAACATAGACCAATGGAACAGAGTTGAGAACCCAGAAATAGATCCATTCACCTCTGGACAGCTGATCTTAGACAAAGGCCAAAACTCATTAAATGGAGAAGAGATAGTCTCTTTAACAAATGGTACTGGCAAAACTGGACATGCATTTGCAGAAAAATGAAACAAAGTCCATATTTCACACCATCTACAAAAACTAACTCAAGATGGATCAAAGACTAAATGTAAACCCTAAAGCCATAAAGATCATCAAAGAAAAAAATAGGGACAAATTATGGGTCCTAATACATCGCATAAATACACTCTCAGACATAACTGAAAAATTATAAACAGCAGGAGACAAACTAGGCAACTGGTTCCTCCTAAAAATTAAACATTTATGTGCATCAAAAGACTTTACCAAAAGAGTCAAAAGAGAACCTACAGACTGGGGTAAAAATGTTGGCAATGATATATTGGACAAGCGAGTAATCTCTAAAATTTATGGAAAACTGCAATATCTCAAAAAAGAAAGACAAGCACTCCAATTGAAAAATGGACAGAGGACATGAGTAGACACTTCACCAAAGAAGACATACAGGAGGCTAATAAACACATGACGAAGGGATCATTAACCATTGTTGTTGTTGTTGTTATTTGCCATCGAGTTGGACCTGACTCATAGTGACCCCTCCTTGGGTTTTCAAGGCAGTATCACTATGGGAGTAGATTGCCCCATATTCCTTCTGAGGAGGGGCTGGTGGGTTTGAACTGCCAGCCTTTTGGCTAGCAGTCAAGTGCCTTAGGCACTACACTACCAGAGCTCCTCATTAATCATTAGAGAAATGCAAATCAAAACAACAATGAAATATCATCTCACTCCAGCATTAATAGCAAAGTTCAAAAAACAGAAAACAACAAATGCTGACAAGGGTGTGGTGAGACTGAAATGCTCATATACTTCTATAAGGATTGTAAAATAGCACAACCACTCTGGAATGTTGCATGGTACATCCTTAAGAAGTTGGAAATAAAAATACCATATGATCCAGAAATCCCAGTACTAGATATATATCCTAGGAGAATAAGAGCTGTGACACAAATAGATATATGCAAACTCATGTTTATCACAGCATTATTCACAATAGCAGAAAGATGAGTACACTCTAAGTGCCTATCAACAGATGAATAGATAAATAAACTGTTTTGGTTACCTAGTACCACTCTGACAGGAATATACCACAAATAGGATGGCTTGAACAAACAAGAGTTTATTCTCTTACAGTTTTGGAAGCTTTAAGTCTGAGTTCAAAGCACCAGGTTCTAGGGACTGGGGGAAAGCCCCTTGACCTTGGGCTACAGGTCTTCCTCTTGCTCCCGGCCCACTGAAGCTAGAGGCATCTCTTCACTCAGTCAGCTGCTTGCTGCTGAGGCTGACAAGCCCAAGGTAGACAAGTAAAAAGGCACAATCCCAATATTACCAAACCACATGGCAGGCCATTAATTTAAGTCCATTGAAAGTTCCAAGGTCAGCAGAGCATGGCAGACTGCTGAACAATGACACAGCTATATGTAGGGTTCAAGCGTGCCATAAGCTGAAGACCATTCTCAAAGCTGTTTCTTATATATGGGAAGCAGACCACATACCCAAAGCAGCTACTCAGCTACTCCAATAGATTCCACCATGGAGTTAGTTACCAATCTTACGATGGGGAATAACTAATTCAGCTGCCCAGCCACTCAACCAGGCCCAGCCAAGTGACACACAAACTTAACTACCACATAAACTATGGTACATACATACAATGGAATATTACACAATGTTAAAGAAAAATGAATCCGTGAAACAACCATAACATGGATGAACCTAGAGAACATTTTGCTGAGTGAAACTAGTCAATCACACAAGGACAATCATTGTATGAGATCACTACTGTAAAAAGTTAAGAAACAGTTCACATGTAGATAGAATAATTCTTTGAAGGTTACCAGGGGTGGGAGGGGAAGGAAGGGAAAATCATCAACTAGAGGGTAGACATGTATTAACTTGGGTGAAGGGAAACAGAATATAAAATAAGGGAGAGGTCAGCCCAAAATGATCAAAGAAGTAGAAAACACAGGGAGGAGCACAAGAGTTAAAGGCAACAATGGTGAATGCTATTACTATACAATCCTGCAATAAAAGTAATAAGAATAATGTATGAGATAGACACATAGATAGACACTCAATTTTAACAGAGGTGGAAAAGCAAATGAGACTACACCCATGAATATATATATAGGTTTGACAGAGAATATGTCTACCTATGTATTTATATGTGCTGCAAATATATCTATGAGAGTACTAGAGCATATAGGGGGCAAACTTAAGAAAACTTCTTAGCCATAATAAAACAGCATGGGGGCTCATGACCATATTCTTAGGGGACACTAAGGTCATCTGGCATAACATAGCCCATATACACAATATTCTACATCCTACTTTAGTGAGTAATGACTAGAGTCTTAAAGTTTGTGAGTGGTCATCTATGGTGCAACTATTGGTCTGTCCCATCTGGAGCAAAGAGGAGTGAAGGAAATCAAAGGAAATAATTAGTCCCAAGGACTATTGGATCATGTGAACCCCAGACTCCATGACCCTGAGACCAGAAGACCTAGATGGTGCCCAGCTACCAGTGGTGACATTCAGACACCCATAACAATAGGAGGTCCTAAACAGAGTAGGGGAATTGTGGACAAAACTAAAAATCATTAAAAAGACAAGACTTACTGATCTGATGAAGACTGGTGGAACCCCCAGGACTATGGCCCTCAGACAACATTCAAGCTAGGAACTGAACTTAACCCCAGTGACTCAACTTTCAGTTAAATAATAGGCCCCTAAGGTGAACAGTGATACCAGAAGACTATGCACTTATTAGAACAGTCAAGCATATGAGCTCAAGAGGACAGCATTTGCCCAGGGATAGAGCTAGGAAGTCAGGAGGGTATGAAACAGAAGGATGAAAGGAAGGGGTAGGCACAGGGAGGAAGTGTTGTTATTTTTAGGTGCCATCGAGTCATCTCTGACCCTATGCACAGCAGAACGAAATACCGCCCGGTCCTAAGCCAACTCCATGATTCTTGCTACACTTTAGCCCATCGCTGCCACCATCATGCCAATCCACCTCATTGAAGGCCTTCCCCTCTTTCATCAACCCTCCACCTTACCAAGCATGACATCCTTCTCCAGGAAACGGTCCATTCTGACAACATGACCAAAGCATGTGAGACGAAGTCTGGCCATTCGTACCTCCAAGAAGCATTCTGGCTGCACTTCCTCCAGGACAGACCTGTTAGTTCTTTTAGCAGTCCATGGTACTTTCAGCATTCTTCACCAACACCACAGCTCAAAAGCAT
>NW_006921949.1:649718-652453 GCF_000298275.1 Orycteropus afer afer
TGTCAACTCCTGGAGCCTTGTTCCTCACCAGTTCCCTCAGTGCAGCTTCGACATCTTCCCTCAATACCATTGGTTCTTGAACATATTCCACCTCCTAAAATGGATGAAGATCACAGTACTTTTTGGTACAGTGACTCTCTGTATTCCTTCCATCTTCTTTTGATGCTTCCTGCATCATTCAATATTTTGCCCATAGAATCTTTCAACATTGCAACTTGAGGCTTAAATTTTTCCCTCAGTTCTTTCAGCCTGAGAAATGCCAAGCATGTTCTTTGGTTTTCTAACTCCAGGTCTTTGCACATTTCATTATAGTAATTGCCTTTGTCTGCACAAGCTGCTCTTTGAAATCTTCTGTTCAGCTCTTTTATCTTGTCATTTCTTCCATTTGCTTTATCTACTCTTTGCTAAAGGGCAAGGTTCAGAGTCTCTTCTGACATCCATTTTTGTCTTTTCTTTCTTTCTCATATTTTTAATGACCTCTTGCTTTCTTTATGGATGATTCTCTTGATGTCATCCCACAATTCTCCTGGTTTTTGGTCATTGGTATTTAATGCATCAAATCTGTTCTTTAGATGGTCTCTAAATTCAGGAGGGATATAATCAAGGCTATATTTTGGCTCTTGTGGACTTGTTTTAATTGTCTTCAATTTCAAGTTGACCTTGCACATGAGCAGTTGATGGTTTGTTCCACAATCAGCTCCTGGCCTTCTTTTGGCTGAAGACATTGAGCTTTTCCATTGCCTCTTGCCACAGATGTAATCAATCTGATTCCCGTGTACTCCATCTGGCTAAGTCCACATGTACAGCTGCCATTTGTATTGTTGAAAAGAGATGTTTGCAATGAATAAATCATTGGTCTTGCAAAATTCTATCATGCGATCTCTAGCATTATTTCTGTCTCCAAGGCTAAATTTTCCAATTGCCAATGATTCTTCTTTGTTTCCAACTTTTCCATTTTCATCACCAGTGATAATCAGCACATCTTGATTGCATGTTTGGTCAATTTGAGACTGCAGAAGTTGATAAAAATCTTCAATTTCTTCATGTTTGGCTTTGGTGGTTTGTGCATAAATTTGAATAATAGCTGTATTAACTGACTTTCCTTGTAGTTGTATGGGTATAATTCTGCAACTGACAGCATTGTACTTCAGGATAGATTTTGAAACATTCTTTGGATGAGGAATGCCACACCATCCCTCTTCAATTTGTCATTTCCTGCATCATAGTGCATATGGTTATCTGATTCAAAATGGCCAATACTAGCCATTTTGAAATGACAGACATTTCAGCTCTCTTATGCCTAGGATATCAATCTTTATGCCTTCTGTTTCATTTTTGACAGCTTCTAATTTTCCTAGATTAATACTTAGTCCATTCTGATTATTAATGATTGTTTGCAGCAGTTTCTTCTCATATTGAGTCATGCCACTCAGCAAATGGAGGTCCTGAAAGCTCTACTTTATCCATATCATTGAGGTCAACTGTACTCTGATGAGGCAGCTCTTTCAGTCATATTTTTAGTGCCTTCCATCCTGAGGGGCTCATCTTCTGGCACTGTATGAGACAGTGTTTCAGGGCTATTCATAAAATTTTCCAGTAACTTATCAGACAGTGTTTCACTACTGTTCATAAGGTTTTCACTGGCCAATTCTTTGAGAAGTGGATGGCCTCTTCCTTCTTCTGAGTCTGTCTCAGTCTGGAAGCTCCATTGAAAACAGTCCACCATGGGCACCCCTGCTGTCTCAGCCTCCATCCTAACAGCAACAAGCAAGCCATCACAGTACAACAAACTGACAAGTTCATCTCCCTTGTTGTTGTTGTTGTTGTTGTTATGTGCTGTCGAGTCGGCCCCGACTAATAGTGACCCCTCCTTGGGTTTCCGAGGCAGTATCACTACGGAAGTAGGATTGCCCAACCTTCCTTCTGAGGAGTGGCTGGTGGGTTTGAACCGCCAGCCTTCTGGTTAGCAGTCAAGTGCTTTAGCCACTATGCTACCAGAGCTCCCTTAGGTGTTCCAATTGCTCTGCTGAATTCCTGGGCTTCCCCTTACCTTTTGGCCACTGGCCCTGTCTGCAGCTGCTTCCTGCAGCCTGGGGCTATTCCCCGCCTTGCCTGTTTTGGCCTCCAGCCCTGTCTGCCACAGCTTCCTGCCATTGTATTACTGCAACCCTTTTTATTATTATCTTTTTATTGTGATTTTGGTGAAAGTTTACAGAATAAATTCATTTCCCATATGATAGTTCATACACATTTTGTTTCATGACATTGATTGCAATCCCCACAATGTAACAGCTTTCTTCCCACTTCCTCCTTTTCCCTGGGTCCTTCTTTCTTATGTGTTCCTGCCCTCTGAGCTATCTCCCTGTGAAAATACTACCCTTCTTGTCTCTCATGGTTGATTGTTCTAAGTAATGTGCCTACCTGGTGTAAATATTCTCCTCATATGCTTGCCTATTGCTTGCTGGAACCACAGGGTGAGTTCAGTTACAGGCCTGAAGGGTTACAAGGGGCCACAGTCTCAGGGGCTTCACCAGTCTCCATCAGACAGGTAAACCTGGTCTTTATTATGATTTTGAGTTTTGTTCCACATTTTTCTCCCACTATATCCAGGATCTCCTACACTGCTCCCTTTCCAAGTGTTTGATAGTGGTAACTGGGTACCATCTAGTTCTTCTGATTACAGGATCATGTAGGCTGAGGTTCACATGATCCATTAGTCCTTTGCACTAATTGTT
>NW_006921949.1:652743-676695 GCF_000298275.1 Orycteropus afer afer
CCCCTCGATCTTGGGCTTCAGCTTTGCCTCTTGCTCCCGGCCCACTGAAGCTAGAGGCATCTCTTCACTCAGGCAGCTACTGGCTGCTGAGGCTAACAAGCCCAAGGTTGACAAATAAAATGGCACAGTCCCAAGGTTACCAAACCACATGGCAGGCCATTAATTTAAGTCAGTGAAAGTCCCAACGTCGGCAGAGCATGGCAGGCTGCTGAACAATGACACTGCTACATGCAGGGTCCAAGCGTGCCATAAGCTAGAGACCATTCCCAAACCTGCTGCTTATATATGGTATGCAGACCACATACCCAAAGCAGCTACTCAGCTCCTCCAGTAGATTCCACCATGGAGTTAATTACCAATCTCACCATGGGAAATAACTACCACCAGCTGCCCAGCCACTTAACCAGGCCCAGCCAAGTTGACACACAAACTTAACCACCACACATGTTTGTGTGTAGTATGTTATATTGCTGCAACCATTTCTGAAATATCTTAAGTGAAATTTAGTTGTGTATGATATTAATGATTTTGTTCAATAATTTCCACATTCTGTGGAATCACCTTTCTTGGGAATGACCACAAATATGGATCTCTTCCAGTCTGTTGCCCAGGTAGCTGTCTTCCAAATTTCTTGGCATAAATGAGTGAGCACCTCCAGGTCTTCATCTGTTTGTTGAAACATCTCAATGGGTATTCCATTAATTCCTGGAGCTTTTTTTTTCCCTGAATTCCTTCAGTGCACCTTGAACTTCTTCCTTCAATACCATTAGTTCTTGAACATATGCTACCTCCTGAAATGGTTGAACATTGACCAATTCTTTTCAGTACAGTGGCACTGTGTATTTTTTCCATCTTCTTTTGATGCTCCCTGAATCATTCAATATTTCTCCCATAGAATCTTTCAATATTGCAACTCTAGGCTTGAATTTTTTCACTTCTTTCAGGTTGAGAAATGTGGAATGTATTCTTCCTCATAGATTTTCCAACTCCAAGTCATTGCACATTTCATTATAATACTTTACTCTGTCTTCTTGAACTGCCATTTAAATATCCTGTTCAGCTCTTTTACTTCATCATTTAATTTTAGCAACTCTTCCTTCAAAAGCTAGTTTCACAGTCTTCTCTGACTTCCATTTTGGTCTTTTTCCTTTCTTGTCCTTTTAATCTTTTTATTTCTTCCTGTATGATGTCTTTGATGTCATCCTACAACTTGTCTGGTTTTCTGTCACCAGTGTTCAGTGCATCACATCTCTACATTTGAGTGGAATGTACTCAAGGTCATATTTTGTCTCTTGTGGACTTGTTTTAATTTTCTTCAGTTTCAACTTAAACTTGCAAGGAGCAATTGGTGATCTGTTCCTCATTGGACCCCTGGCCTTTCTCTGATTGATGGTTTTGAGCTTCTCCATTGTCTCTTTCCACAGATGTAGTTGCTTTAATTCCTGTGTATTTCATCTGGCAAGGTCTACATGTATAGTCACTGTTTATGTTATTTTAAATAGGCATTTGCAATTAATAAGTCATTGGTCTTGCAAAATTCTATCATGTGGTCCCTGGCATCATTTCTATCACCAACACCATATTTTCCAACTACCAATGTGTCTTTGTTTCCAGTTTTCATATTCCAATCACAAGTAATTATCATTAAATCTTGATTGCATGTTTGATCAATTTCAGGCTGCAACATTGGTAAAAAAATCTTCCATTTTTTCATCTTTGGTTTTAGTGGTTGGTGTATAAATTTAAATAGTGGTAGTAGTAACTAGTTTTCCTTGTACACATATATAAATATATTATCCTGTCACTGACAGCATTGTACTTCAGGATACTTCTTGAAATGTTCTTTTGACAGTGAATATGATGCCATTCCTTTTTAATTTGTCATCCCTGGCATAATAGACCATATGACTGTCTGATTCAGAATGGCCAATACTAGTCCATTTCAGCTCACTAATGCCGAGGATATCAATCTTTATGCTCTCCATTTCCTTTTTCACAACTTCTAGATTTCCTTTATTCATACTTTATACACTCCATGTTCTGATTATTAATGGATGTTTACAGTTGTTTCTTCTCACTTTGGGTTGTACCATATCAGCCAATGAAGGTCCCCAAAGCTTTACTACATCCACATCATTAAGGTCAACATGACCTTTGAGGGTGATGCTCTTCATTTGTATTTTGAGTGCCTTTCAACCTGAGGGGCTCATCTTCTAACTCTGTATCAGTAAATGTTTCCCTGCTATTCTTAACGTTTTCAGTGGCCAATTTTTTTCAGAAATGTACGGGGCCAGTCCTTCTTCTTAGTCTTAGTCTGGATGCTCTGCAGGAATCTGTCCAGCATGGGTGACACTGCTGATATTTGCAATACCTGTGGCATGGCTTCGAGCATCATAGCACAAAGTATGACAAATTGATAGATAAGTGGTGCAGCATGATTGTAGCTCCTGCTGTATTTGTCTTCAGTCTGTATCAGAAGATATGAAATACTTTCCTGCATATTTTCTCCACAAACTATTATGAAGATGTTTGAATAAAGTCTGGTCTCTTAATTTTATAATTAAAGAAAGAGAAGGGCATAGTAATGCATGGTCTTCCTTCTTTTTATTCAGAGGGAAGTGCTAGTTATTGGGAAATGGTGGTCTGATTTTTCCATGAACTCTCAGAGGTTGTTTTTTAAGCAGTTGATCTATGAAGTACATCATGCTAATAAAGTCAATTTTGATTGCTTTGTTATTTTCAGGAATTGAGTCATAAAATCAATATGTGACTACATTGTTTTATAGAAAACTACCTTTAATATAAAACCTAAATAATAATTTTTGAATGAATTTCAAATGAAATAATTTTGATTAACTTTTTCTTTAGAAATAATTTTAAACTTTCAAAAAAAAGTTGCAGAAATACAAATGGTATCAGAATACCTATATAACCTTTATACCTTTTACTCAAATTCACCTGTAAATATTTTACTCTGCTTTAACATTTCACATATAAACTCATTGCTACTGAGTCAATTCCAACTAACAGAAACCCTGAAGGACAGATTATAACTGCCCAACAGGGTTTCCAAGACTATAAAGCTTTATGGGAGCAGACTGCCAACATATTTTTCCCATGGAGTGGCTGGTGGGTTTGAATTGTCAACCTTTTGGTTAGCAGCCAGGTGCTTTAACCACTGCACTACTACGTGTTCCAGTTTTATACATAAGTATGTTATTGTTGTCATTAGGTGCCAATGAGTTGGCTCCAATTCATAGTGATCTTCTGTATAGCAAAATGAAACTTACCAGATCCTGAACCATCCTCACAATTCTTGCTGTGCTTGAGCCCATCATTGCAGTCACTGTATCAATCCATCTCATTGAGGGTCTTCCCCTTTTTCACTGACCCTCTACTTTACCAAGCATGATATCCTTCTCCAGGAATAGTCCCTTCTGACAACATCACCAAAGTAGGTGAGACCAAGTCTAGCCATTGTTGCTTCTAAGAAGCATTCTGACTGCACTCCTTCTGAGATAGATTCGTTCATTCTTCTGGCAATCAGTAGTATTTTCAGTGTTCTTTACCAACACAATAAATCAAAGGCATCAACTCTTCTTCAGTCTTCCTGCTTAACTTACAGATTGCATAAAAGTGTGGTGAAAGGGTACAACCCTGACACACACCCTTCCTTATTTTGAACCATGCAGTATTTCCTTGTTCTGTTTGAATGACTGCCTCTTGGTCTATGTACAGGTTCCTCATGAGCACAATTAAGTATTTTGGAATTCCCATTCTTTGCAATGTTATTCATAATTTGTTATGATCCACACAGTTGAATGCCTTTGCATAGTCAATAAAACACAGGTAAACATCTTTCTAATATTCTTTGCTTTAAGACAAGATCTTTCTTTCAGCCAAGATCCATCTGATATCAGCAATGATATCCCTTGTTCCACATCCTCTTCTGAATCCAGCTTGAATTTCTGGAAATTCCCTCTCAATATACTGCTGCAACCATTTTTTAATTCTTTTCAGCAAAATTTTACTTGCGTGTGATATTGATATTGTTCAGTAGTTTCTGCATTGTGTTAAGTCACCTTTCTTTGGAGTGGCCACAAATATATCTCTCTTCCAGTCTGTTGGCCAGGTAGATAGATAGATACATATATATAAATAAATATAAATACATACCTATATATGTATATATACATATTTGCATATACACATATGTTGGCTGGTGCTATTGAATCAATTTTCAACTCATAGTGACCCCGGGTAACAGTATATTTGCCCCATGAGGTTTTCCAGGCTATAATCTTTATAGCAGCAGATTGCAGGTCTTACTCCTGTGGAGTCTCTGGGTGGGTTCAAACTGCCAACTTTTGTGTTAGCAGCTTTTTTGGTTAGTTAACTGTTGTGCCACCAGGGCTCCATATATATATATATATATATATATATATATATATTACATGTATTACATATACAATTATTTTCTAAACCATTTGAGGTAACTTACTATTTTGGTTACTTTGCCCCATTCTAACAGAAATACCATAAGTGGAATGGCTTTAACAAACAAGAGTTTATTCTCTTACGGTTTAGGGGGCTAGAAGTCTAAGTTCAAAATGCCGGGTCAAGGGGCTGAATGAAAGCCCCTCCACCTTGGGCTTCACCTCTACTTCTTTTTCTGGGCCAATGAAGCTAGAGGTGTCGTCTGTTCACTCAAGCAGCTGCTGGCTGCTGAGGCTAACAAGCCAAGGTTGACAAATAAAATGGCACAGTCCTGATATTACCAAACCACACAGCAGGCCATTGATTCAAGTCTTATTAACAGTTACAAGATCAGCAGACAACATGGCAGGCTGCTGAATAACGATTTGGCTATGTGCAGGATTCAAGCACGCCAAAAGCTGGAGATCTTCCTCAAAGTTGTTTCTTTATATACTGGAAGCAGACTACCTCCCTAAAGCAGCTACTCAGTTGCTCCAGTAGATTCCACCATGGAGTTAATTACCAATCTCACCATAGTCAATAACTACATTCAGCTGCTCACCCACTCAAAACTAGGTGGAGCCAAGTTGACACATAAGCTTAACTACCACACTTATATCACATCCCTTTACTCCTAAATATTTCAGTGTGCATTTCCTAAGAATAGATGTATTCTCTCACATTAACTATGGGAGGAGCTCTGGTAGCATAGTACCTAAAGCACTTGACTGCTAACCAGAAGCCTGGCAGTTCAAGCCCACCAGCCACTACTTGGAAGGAGGGTTGGGCAATCTACTGTAGTGATAACGCCTCGGAAACCCAAGGAGGGGTCACTATGAGTCGGGTCCGACTTGACAGTACGTAACAACAACAACAACTCCCATAACTATAATCCAGTACAATAAATGTACATTGATAAAATAATCAACTAATCCACCATCCATATTCCATATTTATCAATTAACCTAATACTGCCCTTTATGGCACCCTGAGGCCCTCCTTTCAGTACAGGGTCCATTCTAGATCAAGTATTGCATTTAGTTGTCATGTCTCTTTAGATTCCTTTAAGCTGGAACATTTCTAAAGATTTCCTTTCTCTTTGTTGACATTGATATTTTTGAAAATACAGCCCTGCTTTTTATAGAACATACTGAATTTTGTACAAAAATGAATCTTTAAATATATTTTAAATGGAGCACTCTATGCCTATAAAATCCTATTTCCTAAAACCATCAAACCAGAATAAATTCATAGTAGCAATTCCCTAAATTGAATGCTTACTGAACTGACATTTCATCCAAACCCTATTGTTTACACCCCATTTCTGTATTAGACTTTCTATTTATTACCCTTATTCAAGAAAATGCCCTTTCTGCCAACACAGAATTATAACAGACAGAGATTACTCTCTGCAGAACATACTTTGTCTCAAGGATTTTTATGTGAGTCAGCCTACATCGGGACCATAAAATGTGCTTCAATTCATTTTTAAACATCTAATATTCAGAAAACAGTATTTCAAATCAGCACTTAGCTAATAAGAGTAAAGGGATTTTTCCATGCAGCTTCCAGATATTCTTTTTTTAGGTCAGCATAATACAATATTTTTTCCTGCATTTTGTTGAAATATTGCATCTTTCAGTATGTGTTAAGCAGGTACTAATAATGAATTAATTAGTTCATTGCTTGTTAGTAGCCTATTTTTATAGTCTAAAATCATTTACTTTTAATATTAAGACAATTTAAGACAATTGTTCGAGTTAACTGTCATCGTGCTCCTATATAGTTCATTTTTTAAATATGTGTTCACCTGACATCCTCACATTAAGTTTGCCTGTGTACCAAAACAGTAATGGTACTAGTTTACCAACTCCATGCTTGAAACCTTACAAGCTTAACCTAGCCTTATTAATTAGTCTGAATATGTACCTTTATAAAAGTTTTTTTTTTTTTTTGAAAAATCGAAGTATATAGTCATCTCTTATTTACAGAATATATTTTCCTTATTTTCAAGCTATCGTCTAAAGAGGTGGTTGTTGTTAGGTGCTGTTGAGTTGATTTCAAGTCATAGCAACCCCATGTGACAGAGTAGAACTGCTCCATAGGGTTTCATCTTTGTGGAAGCAGATAACCAGGTCTTTCTTCTGCAGAGCCTCTGGGTGGGTTCAGTCTGCTGCAGGTTTGATTAGCCGTCTAGTGTTTAACCATTGCACCACCAGGCTTCTTTTGTATTAGCTACTTCTGGCATTTTCTTGATTATTTGTCCTTTCAAGTAAAATACATGCTACTAAGTTCCAGAATTTTTGTTTTGTTTTGTTTTTAGCCTTTAGTTACACAACAAAGCAAAATATTTCTTTACCTTTGCAAAACAAAAGGTTTAAAATATAATTGACTCACTATACCTAACCTATCTTCATTTTTAATTGCTTCTACACATGAAACAATTGCTTGATCTGATTCAGCATAATCTGCAATAATTTCTTCTCTGGACTCCACATCAATTGCCAACACCTGGATCTGAATTTAAATTACAGTTTTTCTAGACTTATAAATGTTGCTATTTTCTTTCTAAGGTGTCTTTTGACGTTATATTGATTTAGAGGCTTTTGACCTTGTTTTGAAGTAATATGGTACAATTGTCAATGCTCAGACAATTTAAAGTCAGGATATTTCCATTTCGCACTCTTGTATTGTCCAAGGGCAAATAAATTATTAGGATTTACTCTTTTTAATGTTGGCTTATGTGGAAAAAGCAATACCAGATTCATACCTCCAACCTATAAAACTTTAATACCAATCCTTGTATTAATGACTATCTTATAGTCTTGTTTTTTAGCCTGTTTGTCTGTTTTTGAACAATCTTTCCCTTGATTTAGGATTACTTGACTCAGAAGATCTTCCTCCCTGCATCCCTCCTTCTTCTTCCTTCCTCCCTCCTTCACTTCCTCCCTCCCTTTCTCTATTTTTGGTAGAAAATGAATGGTATTTTCTGGTAGCATTCTTGCACTCAATGTTTAGTGAAACAGAAAGAACATGGGATTTGGAGTCAATGTTTCAATTTCAGCTTTAATAGTTCTGTGACCCTTGAAAAAGTAACTCAGTTTCTTCATCTTTAAAATGTTAATATCCACATTATAGGGTTTGTGTAAGATTAGATGAAATAAGTTGTGTCTTCTATTTCTGGCAATACATAGGATCAGATAACCTGAAAACATGTGAGACACGTAGATAATTTGTGAAAAATATAGCAAACCCTTTTCAATGTTTAGCTGAGCTCACAGACGAGAGAAATTCCCATGATCAAATGAAGGATTGGGCAGTGGAGTGGTAGACAACATGGACTGAAGCTATGGTTCCCTGAGGGAGTTTACTGGCTCTGCTACAGAGATGATAGCAGTTGGAAGGTCACCTGGGGTAAGAGTTGGAAATGAGTTACTCACATGAAGCCATGTGCTGGATATCTATTTGTCTCTCCAAATCTTCCCTCTGCCCTTTCCCACCCTATTTCACCAGGCTCGCTTGTCCAAAATTGGTAACACCAAGTCCTGTAATTCTGTGGTAAAATTGGTACACTTATATATTGCTGGAGCATTGAAATTTAAATAATTAAAGTTAAAAATTCATATCCTCAGTCACAGTAGCCCATTGCAAGTGCTCAGTAGCCACATGAAGCTAGTGGCCACCATATTGCTCAGTATAGAAGACTACTTCCATCATCACAGAGAGTTCTGTTGAACAGTGCTGCTCTAGAAAGTGGATGTAAGGGAAGAGTCGAAGAATTACTGAATATGCACAGTTTCCATTCAGTTTGATTGTTCTCCGAAGGTTGTATCAATTTACCCCTCCCGTTATTACATTACTCTATACCTTCTTCACCTCTTGGTATTTTTCACTTTTATTTTTTTAATCTAATGGATATGGAATGATACATCTTATCCGTTTAAATTTGCATTTCTTGATTACAAATGAGATTGAGTATTATTTCATATATTTATTAGTCTTCATACTTCATCTTCTCAGTTTACTGTTTATGATTTTTTCTACATTAACAGGTTAAAATTATTTAAAATGGGGAAATGTTTATATACAGTTATAAATTATAAACAAAAACAACACAGAATTGTCCTATACTGATTTCAGTTGAATGAAAGTAAGTATCCAGATGGTCAAAGTCTAGAAAATTTGTCAAAAAAGTTAACTTAGATACCTTAGGATGATCAGACCTGAGGTAATTTACTTTTCTTCTGAAAATGATTGTAAATTGCTGTAATCAGATTTCCTCATTTTAAAAGGGCAAAACAAATATAATTTTTCATGAGGTTTGGGAAGATTGCCCTACAACTTCCTTCTTACATTGTTTCTAAGTCTTCTTTCTGGCTCTGTGTAGACTGAGTGATTATTTTTCTTTATTCTTGCTATTATTTTTGTTTGACATCATTCCTTTCTGGTTGAACACTATGTGCTTGAACAGAAAAAAAAAAAAAAAAAAAAACCACGTATGTGTATGTGCAAGGATAGAGTGGTGAGAGAAGAGAGAAGAAAGGCATTTCAAGATTGGATCTTTAATTAGATAACATGTTTCAATTGCAGAGCAAACTTACAAATTTCATTATTCATTGTTGAGGGTAGTGAATTTTTTTACACATCATTTGGAAACTTCACATATTCCCATTTCAGAAATGTAACTTAAGCACACCCTGGTCTAAATAATTTGGAAAAGAACTGGCATTCTTTAAAGAATGGGAACTATACTACTTAAAAATAAGGAGAGAGAGATAGTAATATACATATTAAATGGAAATTAACTCCTGCCACCTAAATCATTTCATGTATTCTACAAGATGTTTCACTATAGCATTAGTAACCACCACATATAAGCTTCCACAGGTGAAATGTATTTAAGCTCTCACACATACCCAAACATTTTGTTCACGATCAGTCCTTTCCCTTTGTCTTAGTGTCAGCCAGGAGTCTTTCTATTATTCTTTGATTTCCTGCCTGGATCAACTTTTCAAAGTTCCATGTAACACTCTGCTGGATGATGTTTCCCACAAGTGTTTTTTGCAGCAGGTCTAGACAGCAGTCAGGATTTTTACCTTTAACAAAGACAACCAGGAGACAGACATCTTTGGACCTTTTTGCTGAGACTGCAGGCTGACACCCTTCAAACAGAGTTCAATAGCTGTAGACATATTGGGTATCCATTATGGATCTCTGAAGTCTTAGCAGTGTGAGCTGGAACATGCCTTTGTGTATTCTCTGCCTTTCCTACTTGCTTCCAAATAAGCACCCCTGTAAGTACATTGTTTAGAGCAGGCAGCAGAGAGTGTCCTTCCAGTCATCTGGCCACGTGAGACTAACTCGGATACTAACTTATAAAGTAGTATTTCTGCATTTCCTTTGATGTTCAATAAGATGTAAGTTCATAGCATTAGTGTTATAACATGAGGTCAAGGACAAGAAATGGAGGAAGGCCAAAATGAAACAGAACTTCTTAAATAAGAATGTTCTTAAAATTAAAACCTTGCCCAGTAAAACCTGGTGTGCAAACCAAATAGGATTTGCAACCTGAATGCACACCCCCAGGAGGTCTCTTAGAGGAATCTGCCAAGCAGTGCTTGGCTTCTCAGGGGTGCCTGTCAAGCAAAATGCCACATCACTGCAGTCCTGGAGCCTCCTGGTCTCCATCTGCTCAAGTTTGAGCTAAGGTGTGGGTTTGGATCTACTTATTAAGATTTCCCTAATGTGTATCCTGAGTGGCATCTGCAAGCATTTTTCTGTCCATGTGCCTTCCTGGAATATGCTTGGATGTTTACTGAAGCTACTCTTTAGATTAATGGAACTAGCTCTATGGTGATGTGTTATGATTTGAGGGCATTCCACAGAGTTGCCTGCTTTAAAGATCAACCTTACCATTAGCATGCCAACATTATTGCTTTTTTCCTGGGGTCACTAGATGCCTCCCCATCGTCAACGATTCCCTTTTCTAACTCAAATATATCTGCTAGCACATCATATTTCAGTCTAACATCTTAGCAGAAGTTAATTGATAGAAAATGGAAGGAGTGAGAGGAAGGAGGAGGGAAGAAACCAGGAAGAGGGAAAGGAAGATTTAATAGAAGAGGTGGAAGAAAGCAAAACAAATTTTGTTGTTGTTGTTGTTATATGCCGTCGAGTCGGCCCCGACTCATAGCGACCTCTCCTTGGGTTTCTGAGGCAGTATCACTACGGAAGTAGGATTGCCCAACCTTCCTTCCGAGGAGTGGCCGGTGGGTTTGAACTGCCAGCCGTCTGGTTAGCAGGCAAGTGTCTTAGCCACTATGCTACCAGAGCTCCCAACCCAATAATTTTGCCAGATATTGGCATTTGCTTCAACAATTAACTTTTATTTGGTACTCACAAAATCACAGGACTTTAAAAAGAAATTGTTTTTAAATAATTTAAAACTATAATGAAAGTTTCTACTTAAACATTGGAGAAAAGACTCTACTCAAGCCTGGAAAAACACACATTTTAGAGAAAAACTGGGTAAAGCATTACTGAAAGTAAGTTTCATGTTTCAGACATTATTACTTGGGATGTCCAAATCCTAACTGGAATAAATTAAGCCACACTATAAGTTCTTATCTGGCTATCTTATGCAAATAACTCCAACCATGAAGTTGCTATGTAAAACATCAAAATGTAACTACATGATACTCTGTCACTATCTGGCATTTAAAAAACAAATATTTTGTTTTTTATTTATGGCAGCCTTAATAGAGTGTCATAATAAAATTTAATTGCTCAATATCAACGTGTCAGTAGTGCTGCACTCCAAAGGCTCTGGAGGAAAATCTCTCATTGTTTCTTGTAGCTTCTAGTAGCTCCTGGTGTTGCTTGGCATGTGACTACATTAACTCCAATCTCTACCTCCATCTTCCTGTGGCCTTCTCCTCTGTGGGTCTGTATCTTTTCCTTTTCTGTCTAAGGATACTTGCATTGGATTTAGGACCCACTCTAGTAATCTCGGATGATCTCATTTTGAGGTCCTAATCTCTGGTAGCATAGTGCCTAAAGCATTTAACTGCTAACCAGAAGGCTGGCAGTTCAAACCTACCAGCCACTCCTCGGAAGACTGGACAATCTACTTCTATAGTGATACTGCCTCGGAAAGCCAAAGGAGGGGTCACTATGAGTCAGATCGGACTCAAAGGCAGTGAGTTTGAGTTTGAATCTTAATTACATCTGCAAATCTTTTTTTCCAAGTTAAATCACATTCACAAGTTCCAGGTGGACATATCATTTAAGGGATCCCTAAGAAGGGAATGGGGAGCTCTGGTGGCGTAGTGCCTAAAGCATTTGACTGCTAACTAGAAGGCTGGTGGTTCAAACCCACCAGCCACTACTCAGAAGGAAGACTGGGCAATATATTTCCGTAGTGATACTGCCTCGGAAACCCAAGGAGGGGTCGCTATGAGTCGGGGCCGACTCGACGGCACATAACAACAACAACAAGGGAAGCACCTTGTTCCAGTTGGCAGTTTTCTCCATTCCTCCAGTACACTAGCTTTCACTAGGCTGGCATGCCTCTTGTATTATACATTTATGCCTCCTTTATGTTGTACCTTTCTCTGAGCTAGGTAGAATACATCATTGCTTGCTTGTTGTAAGAGGGAATACAGAGGAACTAGGAGTAGGGCTGATTTACAAGCCATAATAACTTAGAGAATCTGCAAAGCAAAAGTAGCAAGAAGGGGTATTTCATTCCTAGCACAGTATTTTGCATAAAGTAATAGGGAGTCCCTGAATAGCACAAACAGTTCAGGGCTCAGCTACTAACCAAAAGGTTGGAGGTTCAAATTCACCCAGACGTGTCTCAAAAGAAAAGCCTTGCAATCTATTTCTGAAAGATCATGGCCATTGAAAACCCTAGGGAGCAGCGCAATTCTACCCTCAAACACACAGGGTCACCATGAGCTGGTATCAACTCGACAGCAGCTGGTTTAGTGTTCTTGGAGGGAAGTTGGGGCAATCTACTTCCATAGTGATACTGCTTCGGAAACCCAAGGAGGGGTCACTATGAGTCGAATCCGACTCTACGGCAGTGAGTTTGTTTTTTGGTTGATTTGGTTTGGTGTTAGTTTATGCTCTCAAAACTATGCAGATGAATGTGCAAGCATATAAATATAGTTCAATTTCTGAGCATTCAGTCTCAGTATATTATGTAGCAGTTAAAAGCATAAGTATGATTTGAGTCTTATCATTGCAGTTACTTGAACTAGGGCAAGTTCCATAACCTCATCAGGAAATTGAGATTGACAGAAGTACCTCATAGTCTCTCTGTGAGAATTTAATGGGATATAAGTGCTTAGCATGGTGTCTGGCACATAGTAATTGCCAATCCCAATAAACTTTAGTTATATTGCACTTTGCTAATGCTGAATAGAATTCCAGGAAATAATAAAGTATGCTCTTACCCTTAAGTCTTTGTCAGGGAAGCTCACCAACTTTTTTTCTTTTCTAGCTAAGGGCTAATAATCTTACATAATTTATGCTGTTTTGAAAACCAAAAGTAATGCCTTTATTGGAGAGACTGACCTGAACATTTGTTAATCACTATCTCCTCCTGCCCATATGTCTGTCTGTCTGGAAGAGCTATTTCTGTTCTTCAGCTGACTATTGGCAGAGGTGTGCAGAGTCTCTTCATTCTGTCTCACCTAGTGGTACATTATACTTCATCATTAAGAAAGAAGGAAAAAATTATATGTAGAGCTCTATGGTGGAACCAATTAGTTGAAAAGGTGATGGCAGTGAAATGATAGCACATCAAAGAAGGCATAAAGGACTGAAACTTCTCTATCCCTGTACGATAAAATTAGTTAGACTCAAATGGGGCTTTACAGTATATTATCATGAAATAAAAACACTACAGGATAATAATGGGAGTTTCTGTGAACCTTTGAAAAAGGACTCGAGAAAAAGATCTCTTATCCATGAATGTGTCCTTGAACTGATTTATATTTTTAGCCTGAACAACCTAGTAGGGTTTCTTAAATTTACCAACTGCTTTTTCAACTAGCAATACCTTCACTTTTTTCCAAGTGTGTTTATTTTTAACTTAAAAAGAATTTTTAGAACTTTAAAAGCAAATCCGATTTTTTTTTTCCAAAAATCTTTCAAGATCATATTAACTTTGATGATATGACTTCACAGCCTTTTTGTTTGTTTGTTTGGTCTGAATTTTTACCTCATCAAACAGTTCATCAATACATTTCACACAGAACCAAAATAATCCCACTGCCTTTAGTGTTTATTAGCATCACTCTGTAGTCAAATAGGTTTTCTTGCTGATCTTACAACTTTAAAATAGAGAATTAAGTTAGACAGTGTCATCTAGGCCATGGCACCACCCCACTCTTACTGTAGGCCCCCAAACATCATCTTGTCAGGTTCTGCCTCGATCTACACACAAACATTGTGGTCAATTCAGTGACCACTACTGTGGTGGTATTTTCAAAGTCCTATTTTTGGAACTGTTGAAAAGAAGTATACTGTTCTGAGGTTATTTGCTTGTTTTCTTTAATATACTCATTGGTTAAATGATAAACACTGAATTTTTGCTTTTTGGAATAAGATCAAACGAGTTATTTTGCTATATTTCAAAGCTGTGACATAGTTCACCTGTTAGACTAAAAGTTAGCTCAAGAGTTTTCAAAACATTTTAATTACTTTCAGTTGTGATTCACAATTTATTAGGAGGGCAATTTCTGTATACCTGTAAGTAATTAAGTTTTCTAAATCTTCAGTTTTATTTTTCATATCAAAGAAAGAATTTTTTTCTAGGAAATTCTATTCTGCTTCAACTGGTGCAAACATTTGCTGCCAGTAAATTTATCTCCTGAAAGGTGATTGGCGAGCTCTCTCTGTGGAGTATTTGTTATATATCCTAGTTAGTTGCTCTCTAAACCAGCACTGCACATGAGGTTCACTGGCTAGGAATTGAACCAAGTCTTCCACGTGAAAGGAGAGAATTAACAAGCCTGGAATATACCAAACACCATGGAAGCCTTTGCTCTCACCCAGTCATGGGATGGTGCAGGATTAAGCACCATTTTGTTCTGTTGTACATGGCCATGAGTCAGATCCAATTCCATGGCAGCCAACAACAGCAACAAACTAGCAAATCTAAGTGCAACAAGAGCCACACTAATAAGGTAAATAAGTGAACAGGTAGGGTGGGAGTCTCAGAGGAAGAGAAGTGCTGCTCCTCCTTAGCACCAGCTAAGTGCTTCCATTCTAGAGAGCAGACCTGGTGCCCTCTGGTCTTCTGACTTTTAAGAGATACAGGAAATACAGATTCTTTGTGAATTTAAAAGAAAAAAAAAAAGCCAAACAAAATAAGTTGTGGGCATATTTGGACCACAAGCCGCCAATGTGCAATCTCTGCATTATACTGTATCGGTCAGTGTTTCGTTCTGCTGTGCATGGGGTCGCTATGAGTCGGAAACGACTCGATGGCACCTAACAACAACAACAAATAAAGAAGAAAATTAGATAAACATCTGAATGAATTCATCCTTTTACATGTGTAGTCAAACTAGAAAGCTTATTATATACTGATCATCTTACATGGATAATTTCATTTGTAACAACACACCTTTTAGATAGCCACTGTTACCCCATAGATAGGAAAACTGAGACTCAGAGAGGGTAAGTAAGAGCAGTAAGTAAGTAAATAGGTAAAGCTACAGCTAATAGGTGATGGGACTGTAGGATTCAAGCTCTGGCAGTCTGCCTCTTGATGCTTCCTGAGTCAATGTGTGTGTGTGTGTGTGTGTGTTAACCACCTAAAAAATGCCTTCAACTTTTTTTTTTCCCCAGTAGAAATATCCACATAGAAATAAAGTGCCAGCCTTAGAAACAACTGAAAATAGGAAATATATGTTTTGGGACCTGCTTTCATATTTCTCTGAGGTTCAATTCCCCTTCTTCTTAATACTCAGCTTCAATATAAAAAATTGCATTTTAAAGGAGGACCCATGGAGAAAAGGACATGTGTATACACTGACAAAAACTTTTTAAAGAATAGTTTGACATTAAGTATCAAAGGCCATTAATTAATTTTATTTTTAGAAATTTTTCCTGAAGGAAATAATTGTGTATGTTCAAAAAGATTTAAATGTATTAATTGTGCATTCCTATCATAACAAATAAAAATTAGGTACAACATAAATGTCCAAAAATAGAAAATTAATTAAATAAAACATGACATATCTATATGGTGAGATAAGGAGTTCTGGTGGTGCAGTGGTTAAGGCATTCAGTTGCTAACCAAAAAATGTAGAAGATATGAACCCGCCAGCCACTCCTCAGGAGAAAGATGAGGCACTCTGATTTTGTAAAGATTACAGCCTTGGAAACCCCATGGGGCAGTTCTACTCTGCCCAGTAAGGTGGCCATTAGTCAGAATTGACTTGATGACTATGGGTTTTTGTATATGGTCAAATATTATGGAGCTATTTCTTAATTTAACAATTATTTATTGAATGCTTAACCTTTTGCCAAGTCCTATTCTAGGTTCTGGGGATACATCACAGAACTAAAAGGAAAGACCTCAGCATTCAAAGATTTACATTCTGGAAGAGCAGATAGGTAATAGATAAATATACAAATAACAAGCAGGAAATTTCAGATTAATTAGACCTTTAAAATGATATGCTAGAAGAATATTTAATGCTATAGAAAAGTGTTCCAGTTACGTTGTTAGGTGAAAAAGTAGATTCCAAAGTAATATATGTAATGCATGCCTATTTTCAAATATATTTGTATTTACCTGTGTATATGTATATTTATTTATTTATATTTTTTTTATTTCAAAGGAAGTCTAACACAATATTAACAGTAGTTACCTTAGGTAGGATTATAAATCATCTTTTCCTCTTTTTTATACTTATCTACATGTCTATGTTACTATGTATTACTCCTGAAAAATAGTTTAAAATAAAATAAAAAGAAAAGAACTCTTAAGAAGATAATCTCTAGGAGATCCTGGATAGAGTGGGAGAAAAATGTGGAACAAAACTCAAAATCAGAAAAAAGACAGGGCTTACTGGTCTAATAGACACTGGTAAAACCCCAAGACTATGGCCCCTAGTTAGCCTTCGGGCCTGGAATTGAACTCACTTGCGAGGCTTCCAGGCAAACAAGATAGGTCTATAAGGTGAACAGTTAATTACACAAGGTAGATCCACTCCTTAGAACAATCAACCATGGCAAATCAGAAGGGCAGCATTTGCAGAGAGGCAGTTCAGAGGGCAGGAATGCATAAGAAAGAAGGACACATAGAAAACGTAACCACTGGGAAGAAATGGGAGGAGAGCTGTTACATTATGGGGGTTCCAATCAGTGTCATGAAATAAAATGTGTATGAAGTTTTAAATGGAAAATTTTGCTCTGTAAACGTTCACTCAAATCACAATAAAAATAAATATATGAAAGAAATCAATCTCTAATGGTGATGGCACAGCCAGCAGTGTAGCACAGCCTTCTGACTCCTCCCACCATCCATGTTGTTATGTTGTTGTTATGTGCCATCAAGTAGGACCTGACTCATAGTGACCCCTCCTTGGGTTTCCGAGGCAGTATCACTACGGAAGTAGATTGCCCCATCTTCCTTCTGAGGAGTGGCTGGTGGGTTTGAACCAACAGCCTTCTGGTTAGCAGTCAAGTACCTTAGCCACTATGCTACCAGAGCTCCCACCATCCATGTAGGCACTACTTTTTTTTTTTAAGCCACCTTGAGGAACTGTTACATTGAAAACCTACTGTGCACAAGACATTATGTCAAGTGTTGGAGATTATAGAGATAAATAAGATAAACTTTAAAACCTCAATGAATTTATGGTTTAGTGAAAAATCTCATGGTTTGTTGTTGGATGCCATCAAGTTAGCTTCGACTCATAGAGACGTTATGTACAATAGAACAAAACACTGTCCAGTCCTGTGCTATTCTCACAATACTTGCTATCTTTGAGCCCATCATTGCAGCTACTGTGTAAATGCATCTTATTAAAGATCTTCCCCTTTTTCACTGACCTTCAACTTTACCAAGCATGATCTTTCCCAGAGACTGGCCCTTCTGACAACATGATCAAAGCAGGTGAGACAAAGTCTGGCTATTCTCATTTCTAAGGAGCATTCCAGCTGCCCTTCTTCCGGGACTGATTTGTCCATTCTGGCAGACCATGGTATTTTCATTATTCTTCTCCAACATTATAATTCAAAGGCATCAACTCTTCTTTGATCTTACTTATTCATTATCCAGCTTTCACATGTATATGAACTCAAAAACCTCATTGCCTTCGAATCAATTCCAGCTCACAGTGACCCCCATTGGGTTTCTGAGGCAGTAAATCTTTACAGAAGTAGATTGCCCCCATCTTCCTTCCACAGAGCACCTGGTGGGTTTGAACCATCCACCTTCTGGTTAGCAGTCAAATGCTATTGAAAATATCATGGCTTGGGTTAGGTGCACCTTACCCTTCAAAGAAACATCTTTGCTCTTCGACACTTTAAAGAGGTCCTTTTCAGTACATTTGCCCAGTGCAATATAGCACTGATTTCTTGACTGCTGCTTCCATGGATGTTGATTGTAGATTAAAGTAAAATTAAATCTTTGACAACTTCAGTCATTTCTCCATTTATCATGATGCTGCTTATTGATCCAGTTATGAGAATTTATGTTTTCTTTGCGTTGATGTGTAATCAATACTCTCTGATGTTCATCAGTAAGTGCTCCATGTCTTCTTCACTTCAGCAAGCAAGATTGTGTCATCTGCATTTGGCAGGTTGTTAATGAGTCTTCCTCCAATCCGGTTGCCAGGTTCTTCTTCATATAGACCAGCAATCCCAGATTATTTGCTCAGCATACAGATTGAATAAGTATGGTGAAAGTATACAACCCTGATGCACACCCTTCCTGATTTTAAACCATGCAGTTCTGTTGTGTTCAAACAACATCCTCTTGGTCTATGTACAGATTTGCTCATAAGCACAAGAAAACATTATGGAATTCCCATTCTTTGCAATGTTATCCATAATTTGTTATGATCCACACAGTCAAATGCCTTTGCATAGTCAATAAAATACAGGTAAACATCTCTCTAGTATTTTTTGGTTTGAGCCAAGATCCATTTGACATCAGCAATGATATCCCTTGTTCCACATCCTCCTCTGAATCCAGTGAATTTCTAGCAGTTCCTTGTCAATGTATTGCTGCAACCATTTTTGAATTATCTTCAGCAAAATTTTTCTTGGGTATGATATTAATGACTTTGTTCGATAATTTCCATATTCTATGGGATCACCTTTCTTTGGAATGAGTACATATATGGATTTCTTCCAGTCAGTTGGCCAGGTAGTTGCAGTCGAAGTTTCTTGCTAAAAATGAGTAGACGCTTTTAGCACTGCATCTGTTTGTTGAAACATCTCAACAGATATTCCATCAATTCCTGGAGCCTTATTTTATTTTTTTTACCAATTCCTTCAGTGCAGTTTGGACGTCTTCCTTCAGTATTGCTGGTTCTTGCTCATATGCTACCTCCTGAAATGACTGAACATGGACCAATTGTTTTTTGTACAGTGCCTCTGTGTATTCCTTCCATCTTCTCTGATGCATCCTGCATTATTCAGTATTATGCCCATTGAATTCTTTGATAGAGCAACGTGAGGCTTGAATTTTTTCTTTCATTCTTTCAGCTTGAGAAATGCTAAGCATGTTCTTCCCTTTTGGTTTTCTAACTCCAGATCATTGCACATTTCATTATAATACTTTATCTTCTCGGGCTGCCCTTTGTAATTTGTTCAACTCCTTTATTTCATCATTTTTTCCATTCTCTTTACTCTCCATTCAAGAGAAAATTGAAGAGTGTCATCTGACATCCATTTTGGTCTTTTCTTCCTTCCAATCTATTTAATGACCTTTTGCCTTCTTCATGTATGATGTTCTTGATGTCATCCCACAATTGCTCTGGTCTTTGTTCATTGGTGTTCCGTGTGTCAAATCTGTTCTTTAGATGGTCTCTAAATTCAGGTGGGATATAATCAAGGTCATATTTTGCCTCTCACGGGCTTTTTTAAATTGTCTTCAACTTCATTTTGAATTTTCAAAGGAGCAATTGATGGTCTGTTCCACAGTCAACTCCTAGCCTTGCTTTTACTGATGATGGTGAGCTTCTCCATCACCTTTTCCACGGATATAGCTGATCTTCTTCCTGTGTATTACATATGGAAAGGTCAACATGCATAGTTGCCATTTATGTTGTAGAAAAAAAGGTATTTGTAATGAATAAGTCATTGCTCTTGCAAAATTCTATCATGCAATCTATGGCATCATTTCTATCACATAGGCCATATTTTCCAACTACTGAGGCTGCTTCTTTGTTTCCAACTTTTGAATTCCAATGACCAGTAATTATCAGTACATCTTGATTGCATGGTTGGTCAATTTCAGACCACAGAAGTTGGTAAAAATCTTCAGTTTTGTCATCTTTGACTTTAGTGGTTGGTGCGTAAATTTGAATAGTAGTAGTACTCACTGGTCTCTCTTGTAGGAGTATGGATTTTATTCTGTCACTGACAGCATTGTACTTCAGGATAGATCTTGAAACATTCTTTTTGATGATGAATGTGGCATCATTCCTCTTCAATATGTCATCCCAGCATAGTTGACCATATGATTTTCTGATTCAGAATGGCCAGTACCAGTCCATTTCAGCTCACTAATGCCTAGAATATCGATCTTTATGCATTCCATTTAATTTTTGACAACTTCCAATTCCCTAGATTCATACTTCATACATTCCATGTTTTGATTAGTAATGAATGTTTGCAGCTGTTTCTTCCCATTTTTAAGTGATGCCTCATAAGCAAATGAAAGTCCCAAAAGCTTTACTCCATCCATGTCATTAAGGTCAACTCTACTATGAGGAGGCATCTCCTCCACAGCTGTATTTTGAGTGCCTTCCAACCTGAGGAGCTCATCTTCTAGCATTATATCAAACAATGTTTCACTGCCGTTCATAAGATTTTCAGTGGCTAAGTTTTTCCAGAAGTAGACGGCCTGTCCTTCTTCCTAGTCTCTCTTAGCCTGGAATCTCCTTGAAACCTGCTCACCATGGGTGACCCTAGTGGTATTTTAAATACTTGTGGCATAGCCTTAAGCCTCACAGCACAGAAACATGCAAACCACCACAGTATGACAAACTGACAAAAGAATGGTGCAGCGTTCATGGTAGAATATGATTTTGTTGTTGTTGTTAGGTGCCATCAAGTTGGCTCTGACTCATAGAGACCCTATATACAGCAGAACTGAAACACTGCCCAGTCCTGTGCCAGCCCCACGACACTTACTATACCTGAGCCCATCATTGCAGCACTGTGTCACTCCATCTCATTGAGGGCCTTCCCCTTTTTCATTGACCCTCCATTTTACTAAGCATTATATCCTTCTCCAGGGAATGGTCCTTTCTTACAACATGACAAAAGTAGGTGAGACAAAGTCTGGCCATTCTCACTTCCAAGGAGCATTCTGGCTGTACTTCTTCCAGCACAGATTTGTTAGTTCTTTTAGTAGTGCATGGTACTTTCAGCCTTGCCAACACCATAACTCAAAAGCATCAACTCTTCTTTGGTCTTCCTTTTTCATTGTTCAGCTCTCACATGCATATCAGGCAATTAAAAACACCATGGCTTATGTCAGGCACACCACAGTCTTCAAGGAGCTGTCTTTGCTCTTCAACACTTGAAAGAGATTTGCCCAATGTCATATGACGTCTGATGTCTTGACTGCTGCTTCCATTGGTGTTGTATAGACCAAAGTGTTTTGCAGTCTTTGACAACTTCAGTCTTTTTTCCATTTATCATGATGCTGCTTGTTGGTCCAGTTGTGAAGATTTTTGTTTTCTTTATGTTGAGGTGTAATACATACTGCAGACTGTAGTCTTTAGTCTTCATCAGTAAGTGCCTCAAGTCATTCCCACTTTCAGCAAGCATATCACAGGTTGTTAATGTGTCTTCCTCCAAACCTGATGCCATGTTCTTCTTCATATAGGCCAGCTTCTCAGATTATTTGCTCAACATACAGATTGAATAAGTATGGTGAAAGGATACAACCCTGACACACTCCCTTCTTGATTTTAAACTATGCAGTGTTCCCTTGTTCTGTTCAAATGACAGCATCTTGATCTTTGGACAAGTTCCTCATGAGTACAATTAAGTGTTCTGGAATTCTCATTCTTCTCAATGTTCTCTGTAATTTGTTATGATCCACACAATTGAATGCTTTTGCATAGTCAGTAAAACACAAGTAAACATCTTTCTGGTATACTTTGCTTTGAGCCGAGTTCCATCTGCCATCAGCAATGAAATCCCTCATTCCATGTCCTCCTCTGAATCCAGCTTGCACCTCTGGAAGTTCTCTGTCAATATACTGCTGCAACTGTTTTTGAATTATCTTCAGTAAGATTTTATTTGCGTGCAGTATTAATGGTATTTTTCAATAATTTCTACCTTTTGTGGGATCACCTTTCTTTGGAATGGGTACAAATATGGACCTCTTCCCATCAGTTGGCCAGGTAGCTGTCTTCCAAATCTCTTGGCATAGCCAAGTGAGTGCCTCCAGTGTATCTGTTTGTTGAAATATCTCAATGGGTATTCCATCAATTCCTGGAGCCTTGTTTTTTGCCACTTCCTTCAGTGCAGCTTTGACTTCTCCCTTCAATACCATTGGTTCTTGATCATATGTCACCTCATGAAATGGATGAACATCAACCAATTCTCTTTGGTACAGTGACTCTGTGTATTCCTTCATCTTTTTTTGATGTTTTTTGCATCATTCAATATATTGCCTATAGAATCTTTCAGTATTTCAACTCGGGGCTTCAATTTTTTCTTCAGTTATTTCAACTTGAAAATGCCGAGTGTGTTCTTCCCTTTTGGATTTCCAACTCCATGTCTTTGCACATTTCATATAATAATTGGCTTTGTCTTCTCAAGCTGCTCTTTGAAATCTGTTCAGCTGAGGCAGCAGCTGTGGCAGTGGCTCAGGAGGCCACACTCCTGGTTGTGGCCTCGGACCCAGAGCCACCATGGTAACCTTTGCTGAGCTGCTGGTGCTCCTGGCTGCACTTCTGACCATGGTCTTGGGTTACTTGGTCTGCATCAGTGCTCATGCCAAGGAATGCTTCTTTGAGTAGGTCACCTTGAGCACCAAGATGGGCCTTATCTTCAAGGTGGCTGAGGGTGGCTTTCTGGACATCAGCATGGAGATCACAGGACCTGATAATCAAGGAATCTATAAAGGAGACTGAGAGTCCAGTGGAAAATATACATTTGCTGCTCACATGGATGGAACATACAAGTTTTGTTTTAGCAGGAGAATGTCCACCATGAATCCAAAGATAGTGTGAAGTTCACCATTGATAATGCAGAGGCCCCAAAAGGAAAAGACATGGAAACAGAAACTCACCAGGAAAAAAACTAGAAGAAATGCTTAACGAACTAGCAGTGGCCATGACAGCTGTAAAACATGAGCAGGAGTACATGGAAGGCTGGGAGAGAATACACAGAGCAATCAGTGACAACACAAACAGCGCAGTGATCCTTTGGTCCTTCTTTGAAGCTCCTGTTCTAGTTGCCATGACATTGGGACAGATCTACTACCTGAAGAGAGTTTTTGAAGTCCAGTGGGTTGTTTCAAAAGCCTTTTACTGATGATCCCAAACTCATAACTCACTGTTTACCAAACATCTTAGTCACAATAATGTCATTAGTTTCTACATTTTTATTTTCTGGCTGTACATCCACAGCTTATGTTCCTTTGTGATTAATAGATATTAAGGGAAAACACCTTTTTAAGAAAGTTGACATTTAATTGGCATAATTCCTTATTTGAATTCCACCTCTATTATACACATCCTTCCAGAACTCAGACCCCATTATTGAAATACAGGAACATAGCCCTTGTGATGTCTTCTTTTTTCATAATCAAATGCAGTTTGTTCAGGAAATCAGCACAAATCCTGAACAGAATAATTGAAATGACTGCGCTCTTTGAATCTGTCACCCTACAGTTAAGTCAGTTGTTGAGTTCTCATAAGAAACAAGTCTGAATCTTGACATTTGCTTCTCAGCCCAATGGCAGAGCTGTCTGATTTTGGAGTATGTCACCATGATTGGGTACTTTCATATATTGTTTATCTTATTTTTGCTTTAAAGTCATAAATTGTCCCCCTACATTTCCCCACACCCTAAAGTTTTACATTGAACTGTAGACCTCAGTCACCTCCACTTATATTGATGTCACAGGCTATAGTAACAACTTTTCTGGTTTCTGCCTGACCTCATAAGTAGTCTGTATTAAAGCTGGTTCTCTGTGAGTTCCAGCAAATGGTAGCTTTTTTTTTTTTTTTTTTTCTGTTCTGGTATATTCTGATG
>NW_006921949.1:677282-683225 GCF_000298275.1 Orycteropus afer afer
AATTTAAATTTGTTACAGGTTTTCATGTTCAGTTAAACAATTTTTCCAGCCTTGGGTGAAAAGACTTGCAACAGTGTATTGATCAGGTGACGGGCTTCACCTGAAGACAGCTGTTGACATTTTTTTGTGTGTGCAAAAACACTGCAAAATTGAATTAACATATGAAAATTTAAAATTGGTTGTGTATCTAATATGCCCCAAGTTCAATAAATAAACAATTATTTTAAAAAGAAAAAAAGTCTTCTGTTCAACTCTTTTTGTCATTTCTTCCATTTGCTTTAGCTACTGTTTGTTCAAGGGCCAAGTTTCAGAATCTCTTCTGACATACATTTTGGTCTTTTCTTCCTTTGCTGTTTTTTTAATGACCTTTTGCTCTCTTCATGGATGATTTTCTTGATGTCATCTCACAATTCCTCTGGTTTTCGGTCATTGGTGTCCAGTGCATCAAATCTATTTTTTAGATAGTCTCTAAATTCAGGTTGTTGTTGTTAGGTGCCGTCGAGTCAGACCTGACTCATAGCGACCCGCCCTTGGGTTTCCGAGGTGGTATCATTACAGAAGTAGACTGCTCAACCTTCCTTCCAAGGAGTGGCTGATGAGTTTGAACTGCCAAAATGACTTCCGGTTAGCAGTCAAGTGCCTTACGCACTATGCTACCTGAGCTCCTCTAAATTCAGGAGGGATATATATTCAAGATCATATTTTGGCTCTCGTGATCTTGTTTTAATTGTCTTCAACTTTAAGTTGAATTTGCATATGAGTAGTTGATGGTCTGCTCCACAATTAGCTTGTGGCCTTGTTTTGGCTGAAGATATTGAGCTTTTCCATCACCTCTTGCAATAGAGGATGGCCTCGGGCCCAAGCCTCCCAAGCGCAAGGCTGGCAGTTCAAACCCACCAGCTGCTCCCTGCATGTTAGACTGGAGCTGTCTCTTTCTGGGAACTCTGGTAGCATAGTGCCTAAGGCACTTGACTGCTAACCAGAAGGCTTGCCGTTCAAATCCACCAGCCACTCTTCAGAAGGAAGGTTGAGCAATCTACTTCTGTAGTGATACTGCCTCTTCAACCCAAGGAGGGGTCGCTTTGAGTTGGGTCAACTCAATGGCACATAACAACAATAACTTGCCATAGATGTAGTCCATCTGATTCCTGTGTACCCCATCTGGCAAAATCCACATGTAAAGTTGCTGTTTGTGTTGTTCAAAAAAAGTATTTGCAATGAATAAATTGTTCATCTTGAAAAATTCTATTATGTGATCTCCAGCATTATTTCTATCTCTAAGATCAAATTTTCCAACTACCAGTGATTTTTTTTTTTTGTTTCCAGCTTTTGTATTCCAATCACCAGTGATAATCAGCACATCTCGATTGTATGTTTGGTCAACTTCAGACTGCAGAAGTTGGTAAAAATCTTCAGTTTCCTCATCTTTGGCTTTAGTGGTTGGTGTGGAAATTTGAATAATAGTAGTATTAACTTGTCATCCTTATAGCCATATGGATAGTATCCTATCACTGGTAGCATTTTGCTTAGGACAGATCTTGAAACATTCTTTGTGATGATGAATGCCATGTCATTCCTCTTCAATTTGTCATTCCTGGCATAGTAGGTCATATGGTTGTCTGATTCAAAATAGCCAGAACCAGTCCATTTCAGCTCACTAATGCCTGGGATATCAATCTTTATGCATTCCATTTCATTTTTGACAACTTCCATTCTTACATTCATGCTTCATACATTCCATGTCCCTATTATAATGGATGTTTGCAGCTGTTTCTTTTCATATTGAGTCATGCCACATCAGCGAACAGAGGTCCCCAAAGCTCTTCCAAGTCTGTCTTGGTCTGGAAGTTCTGTGAAATCCGCCCACCATGAGCAACCCGGCTGGCACAGCCTCCAGCCTCACAGCAACATGCAAGCCACCACCGTACAACAAACTGACAGACAAGTTCATCTCCTTTAGTTGTTCCATCCACTCTGCTCACTTCCTGGCCTTCCCCCTGGGGCCTCTCGCCTCCTTACCTATTCAGGCCATTGGCCCTGGCTCCTGCTTCCTGCCTGGGGGCAGGATTTTATATGTAGACATACACAGACATGCACATGCAAATATATGTTATGTATATATGGAACTCTGGTGGTGTAGTGCCTGAAGCATTTGACTGCTAGCCAGATGGCTCAGAGCCACCAAGCACTCCACAGAAGGAAGACTGGGAAATCTATTTCCATAAAGATTTATCACCTCAGAAACACAAAGGGGGTCTCTATGAGTCGGAATCAACTCAATGGCAGTGTTCTAACCTCCCACACTGTAAGAAAATAAACTCCTGTTTATTAAGGCCATCCCGTTTGTGGTATAATTCCTGTCAGAATGGTACTAGGTAACTAGAACAGTTAATGTAAACAGTTCAAATTATCATTGCATGCCAATAGAAAGACACACTATCCCCACAGAATCCTATTACATAAAATATTTAAAGGACCCCTAGTGTTGGCTAGAGAAGCTCTTGCAGCATAGTGCCTAAAGCACTTGACTGCTAAACAGAAGGCTGGCGGTTCAAACCCACCAGCCACTCCTCGGAAGGAAGGTTGGGCAATCTACTTCCATAATGATATGGCCTTGGAAACCCAAGGAGGGGTCGTTATGAGTCCAGGTCCGACTCGATGGCATATAACAACAACAACAAGTGTTGGGTAGAAGTCTGAAGCCAAAATGTAAACTGCAAAATTCTAAAGACAAGTTCTAACTCCTCTGTAAATACTTCATATAAACTAAAGAATGACACAGAGACCTAAACTGGCAGCACTGTAGCTCTGGCACATAAAACCCAAACCTGCTGCCATAGAACTGCACCATACAGTTTCCAAGACTATAAATCTTTACAGAAACAGACAGCCTCATCTTTCCCATATGGAGTGGCTGGTGGGTTCTAACTTCCAACATTTGGTTGGCAGCCGAATGCTGCACCACCAGAATTGCTTCTCTCGTACATAGTGGAAACTGTATGTTACCATTATCAGTATGATAACAGATAGTGTTCTACCCTGTTCCTAAACCCTCCTCAAAGGTTTTTCGGGTTTAATCTTTTTGTGAATCTTAAAAAAGATAATGTCAGGCCTGTATTGTCATATTTTGGCATGCTTGTGGTCTTCCGTCATCCCTACAGATCATTGTTCCACATAAAGAGTCTCTCATATGTAAGAGGAAGCCCAACCTTTAGCATTGGCGACCAAAATGAATCTGATAATTAGTTATTCTTCAATTAAAGTATTGGTCAATATTTTGTGCAGTTACAGTCAGATGAAGAAATAATTTTTGCTTTTAATCAAAATCTCTCTTTTTGATTAGTAGAATTAGTTGAATTTGGTCAGCCAAGTTATCTCAGGTTGTTTTAAAGCTGCTTTGTTGTTTTGGGCAATGTGGAAGAAGGAGAGATACAACATCACCTAACTTAGTGACATAATTGAGAATGAGAAGGTACAGAATACCATTTAGATAAACCAACAGTTTAATGTATTTAGCCCTGAAAGTTCCTGTGGATAAAAGCAGGAATTAAGCACATGCTGCAATTAATGACCCCGGCTTTGAATATAATGGAAAAATTAATGAGTTGGATTCTTTCCAGTGTAACATACCATAATTGAATGATAATTGACCTTTGAAGAGACCTAAAAGAGCCATGGTATTGTGAAAACCATACTTTTAAGATGGTTTTATTTTATTTTTTTATTATTTTTTTTAAATTGTACTTTGGGTGCAAATTTACAAAGCAAATTTATTTTACATTCAACAGTTCATGCACATTTGACTTCACGCCCCAGTTACTATCCCAAACCATAACAAACTCTCCTCCCCTCCAGTCCCTGTGACTACCCCCTCCCTGTGCCCTTCTTAACTATGCATTCGTGCCTGTCCAGCTTTCCTCTGTGTGAATGCTGCCCTTCTGTCTCACAGCTGATTGCTCGAAGGAGTGAATCTCCCGCTCTGGGGTAGGTGTTCTACATGTAGGTCTTTCTACTGTTGGGCTGAGAGCCAATCCATGGAAGTGAGCCCATTTCTAGGCTCAAAGGGTAACACAGGGCCGTAGTCTCAGGGGTTCCACCAGTCTCTATCTGACCAATAATTTTAGTCATTTTTGTGTTTTTGAATTTTGTTCCACAATTTTCCTCCCACTCCATGCAGGATCTTCAGTTTTGATCCCTTTCTCAGTGGTTGGCATTGGTAGCTGGGCACCATCTAGTTCTGCTCTCAGGGTCATGAGGACTGAGATCCATATTATCCTAGGACTAATTGTTTCAAGATGCCTTTGATTTTCTTTACTCTTCTTTGATTCATATGAGAGGAGACCAATAGTTGTATCTTAGATGGCTGTTTGAAAGTTTTTAAGACAGTGGTCGCTACTCACCAAAGTAGGTTCGAGAACAAGATTTTTATGTACTATGTTGTGCCCATTAAACATGATATCCCCTGAGACTATGGTCCTGAGTCTGCAGGACTGGTGATTCTCTCTCTCAAGGTGTTTGGTTGTCTCTGAGAAGTTAGTCCAACTCTATCTTTTGTTGCTTTTAAGACGATTTTAGATGCAAAAATATTTTCCAGATTTAAATATGGTAACATAGCTATGCTTCTTTGTTAAAGGTAAAGAGATCCTAGTTATAGGAAGCAAGTAAGTGTGTTCTAGAAACACAGCTATGCTTCTTTGTTAAAGATAAAGAGATTCTAGTTATAAGAAGCAAGTAAGTGTGTTCTAGTAATCTATGGTGAAGATTTTGTCCCACCAGAGATTCATGAATCCAAGACTCAGACTCCATCACCCCTCTCTATGCTAGCTGAAGGAATCATAAGGCCTGGTAAGACCAGAACCTGAAGAAGTGTTTGCAGATCTCATATGATTCCCTGTCAGAGAACATAAAGAGGAACACATTGAGCAAATCAGAGGGAATAATGGAGAAACCAAAAGAGAAATTCAGAGGACAAAAAAGAGCAAGAGGGGAGGGGATGGAAGAGACCAAGATGGAATAAGAAAGGCATTTTATTTTAGAGATTGAGGAAATGTTGCCTTGTAAATGTTAGTTTTCTCTCAGCCAGTAAGCATGGGTTTAAGAGTAATCTTCTATATTTAAAAAGGAAAAACTCAAATGCCCTGAGAAATGCCCAGAAGACCTCTTCAGGATCTCCACAAAAATTATCACCTGTTCCCAATTCTCTCCTTGAACAGTAACATTTAAGATTAATAAAAGATGATTTACAATTGAATAGTAATATTTTTAGTCCTTTGTCATTATAAGTATCACAATGTCAGGAAGCTGATGGCTATTGATTTTTAATGTGCTTAAATATAGTTTTTACTTTTAATGGAAAAAAAGTGAATAAAGCACTTTGGTAATGTACCCATTATTTATCAACTCTCTCAACTGGGGTCATAGGAGAATGTCAAAAGCCCTGCCATAGGGCAAAGAAAAAAACAATAGGGAGTTGGAGATCAGAATACAGCCCTGAATCATAAAAGGTTCTGACCTTTCTGAGCCTGGTTGCTTTGCATAAAATAGCCACCAAAAGATAATTCAGTTTCCCTTCAGGTTTCACTTTGCTGTTAAAATAGTTTTATTCTTGACTGAGCTTGAATAGCTCCAGGGCAGAGTTTGATCCCAAACTTGTTCAGTGGCAAGAACCATATGTTCCCATGAAACCGACCTGCTGTGAAGTGAGGGGAATTACTGCAATTAGTTCTTCAAAGGCTCCTGGGGAACCAAACTTGTTGCGACTCTCTATTAAGGATATGCAGAAGATGTTGCCACCAGAAAACACAAGTTTCATAAAAATTATGAAAGATTAGAGGAGAGAAATAGAGAAAATAGGGACACTCTCACATTATATGTTTGTTGTTGTTGTCATGTGCCGTCGAGTTGGATCCAATTCATAGCGACCCCTCCTTGGGTTTCTGAGGC
>NW_006921949.1:683325-691429 GCF_000298275.1 Orycteropus afer afer
TGCCCAACCTTCCTTCCGAGGAGTGGCTGGTGGATTTGAACTGCCAGCCTTCTGGTTAGCAGTCAAGTGTCTTAGGCACTACTCTACCAGAGCTCCTGTTATATGTTTAGGTATCTTGAAAAATGCCTTGTTTTTCTTATTTTGATTCACTGGGCTTTCTTTTTATTGCAGTGCTTTGCTTATTTTGTTATAAAATAATGCAATCATTTAGCAGGTATTTGGCATTTGTACAGTGTCTTTAAACTTGGATAAATTCCGAAATTAACCTTAGGAATTAGAAATCTAAAATAACTAGGACACACACACACACACACACACACCACACACACACACATGCTTATGCCTTCCCCACCCTGACCATCCATTCGTTATATAGGCTCAGGAGGTCACCTTGAAAATTTCCTTTCACTGAAACCATATAAAGGGCTGGTATCTGAAGCTGTCACTGAATTTGGCACAGAGTTAGGATATATCCTTATAAGAGTGATATACTGGGGATGTTTGAATAAATATCCTGGCTATCACTCAAAGCAAAACCAAAACTAAATTCACTGACATCAAATCAATTCCGACTCATAGAGACCCCATTGTGGTTTTTAAGGCTGTACATCTTTATGGAAGCAGACTACCTCATCTTTCTTCTGTGGTGCAGCTAGTGGGTTTGAAGCACCAACATTCTGGTCAGCAACCAAATGCCTTAAGCATTACACTACCAGAGCTCCTTTGGACATCACTAGCCTAAGGGGTGTATCATTCTACCCCTTTCCTCCTTGCTCTGAAAAAATAAAGGGCATCTTCCCATTCCCTCTGCCCATTTGGCTTCCTGTGAGTCTCTTTACCATGTAATGGCATGAACAGAATTGATTCCAAAAAGAGGAACTTGGATATATTTGCTGAGAGAGGAGTTGTAGTTTTCATCTCTGCTAACTGACAAAGCCCAAGTGTTTATCTGTCATCACTAACCTGTGAAATTCTGAGTGGTTGTCAGTGGGGTCACATTTTTTTCCCCTCAGCCTGGTGGCACGTTTGTTTAACCAAAGTCTATATTTGGGAACTGTTAGCAAGTAAGGACTGTTCTTGAATAGCAGTTTGTTTTTAAAACTCTAGCTTTATACCCAAGCATAAGGCTCAGTAAACACAACGTTGATGTGCTAAGATGGATTGCAACTAACTTTAACAATTCTTCACATTTTTCAGTTAGTTTCCCACACATGATCTCATCTGATCCTTGCAACAACCCTGAGATACTTTAATTATGCATTGTTGTTATCCCTACTTCACAGCTAAGGAAACTGAGTTTCAGAGAAGGTAAAGTGATTTCCCTAAGGACACAATTCTAAACAGCAAAGTTTATTATATTTAAATCTAAATTTTTTGACTCCACAACCCATTTTCCTTTTATTATATCTTGCTGCCTTAAACAAAATATATAAACCATTACATTAGGGGCAGACTATCAGAAAAACAACATGTAACAACAGTTAAATGTAACTGGTTTTAAAAAAGCTATTAGCAGCTATACTGACCACTGAAGTCTGGCAACCTCGGAAAAAATACGAATAGATGCAGTGACAAGACGTTTTATAACTAAAATCTCCAGTGTGTTAACTCCTAAACTTTACCTTACTAGTCATAAAGCTTCCCAATAGTTGTTTTTATTTGCAGTTTATGCCATGTAATTATTTAGGGAAGTGTAAATCTTTAGCCTTTAAGTAAATACTAACCACCTGGATTGTACAATGAACACTGTATTATACTCACTTATTAATTCCTCTATACATCCAGCAACTCATTTTTTTTTTTTTTTTGAAGTTGAAGACATCAGTAGATTTTACAACTGAACAGTTCAGCATGCATATCGTAACTGGAGTTCAATATTTGCTTGTGGTTCTTTTTTAAAAGTAAAATTTGCATACAACAAAACCTATCTTAAGTATGCCATTCAATGAGTTTGTTAAGTGTTTACACTCATGTAACTCAAACTTCTATGAGGACATTACCCTCACTCCAGAAAGTTCCCTTATGCCTCTTCCCAATCAGTTCCTGCCCACTCAGGGGTTATTCTAATATTTTTCACTATTGATTAATTTTATCTCTTCTAAGCTTTATATAAAAAGCTTCTTTCACTCAAGATAATGTTTCTGAGATTCATCCGTGTTGTTTTGTATAGTAAGAATTTGTTCCTTTTTATTATTATTCCATATAATATACTAGTTTTATATCCATTTTCCTATTGATAGATAACTTCTGATCTGTTTCCAGTTTTGGTTATTCTAAATAAAACCACTGTGTACAATATTGTGAATATTTTTGTGAACATGCTTTCATTTCTCTTGTATAAATACCTAGGAATGGAATTTCCTGGTCTTTGGGTCAGTGTATATGTAGTTTATAAGAAACTGCTGGACTTTACTGGAAAGGAGTTGAATTGTTTTATACTCCCACCAACAATGTATGAAAGTCCCCATTGCTCCACATCATTACCAGCATTTAGTATTGTCAATCTCTTTAATTTTAGGCATTCTGGTGAGTGTTTATCATATTTTTAAATTATAAAATAAGACTCTCCACAATAGAGAGAGAGTTTCTATTATCAAGGGGCAATTAGGTAACACTTGTATTCATGTCTACCTATTTCTGTAACAACTCAGTTTTCTTAAGCCAAATGATTAAATCAATAAATCTGTATTCTCATTCTTAAGGAGCTGGTTGAAAGCAGGTTCATAATTTAGTGATTAAATGTTTTGGGATTCAACTTGAGCTTTATAAATCACTGAAATTTTATTTCAGTTAATTTTTAGGATTTTTTCCTATTAATAATAAGACTTTGAAATTAACCAAAACAATCAGGTTAGCTCTTGCTTTATTCTCAATGTTGTTGTTGTTGTTGTTGTTATGTGCCGTCGAGTCAGCCCTGACTCATAGCGACCCCTCCTTGGGTTTCCAAGGCAGTATCACTACGGAAGTAGGATTGCCCATGGAAAAAAAAAAAAAGAACTTAGTCACTTGCGTCCTAAGATTTCTTTGAATTAAACGAGCATCCCTCAAGGGGAGTCTCATAAACCTAAACAAACATTGATTAATATGAATGAATCTTTTTAGACTAAGCCTAAGTAATATTAGCTAAAGTTACCTCCAAGTTAAGTTGCTTCCAGTACCTGAAGGAAGTTCATAGGTCTAAAATGATTTTTAATGTAAGTGGCTCCTTAGGCCTTGTAATTTAGCCCCAGGAAGTTTCAAGCCTTTTAATTGCTGTTTTCTTGACTTCTCCTCCATTATCCATGCTCTGATTCTCACTCATGTGGTGCAAAATAACCTAGATGCATTTGATGATTCTCAAAAATGCATTTCACTTGACTGCTAACCAGAAGGCTGGTGGTTCAAACCCATAAGCCACTCCTTGGAAGGAAGGTTGGACAACCTACTTCCGTAGTGATACTGCCTCAGAAACCCAAGGAGAGGTTGCTATGAGTAGGATCCAACTTGACAGCAGCAAGTTTGGTTTGGTTTGGTTCATTGCTTATAGCATAAGGGATATTGAACCCATTTGGCAGTTTGTCTTTCTTTAAGATGAACTTTTAAGAATGAGTTGCTGTTGTTAGGAGCCATGGAGTTGGCTCTGATTCATAGCGACCATCTGTACAACAAAATGAAACACTGCCCAGTCCTGTGCCAACCTCACCATCCCTGCTGTACTTGAGCCCATCGTGTAGCTACTGTGTCAATCCATCTCATTGAGAGTCTTCCTCTTTTTTGTTGACCCTCCACTTTACTGAGCATGAAATCCTTCTCCAAGGAGTGGACCCTTCTTACAACATGGCCAAAGTAGGTGAGCCAAAGTCTGCCCATTCTCACTTCTAAGGAGTATTGCTGCTGCACTTCTTCTAGGACAGATTTGTTAGTTTTTTTAGAAGTCGATGGTACTGTTCTGGTTACCTAGTGCCACTCTGACAACAATATACCACAGATGGAATGGCCTTAACAAACAGCTTATTCTCTTACAATTTGGAGGCTTTAAGTCCAAGTTCAAAGTGCCAGGCTCTAGGGGCTGAGTGAAAGCCCCTCAGCCTTGGGCTTCAGCTCTGCCTCCAGCTCCCAGGCCACTAAAGTTAGAGGCTTTTCTTCACTCAGACAGCTGCTGGCTGCTGAGGCTGCCAAACCCAAGGTTGACAAGTAAAAAGGCACAATCCCGATATTACCAAATCACATGGCAGGCCATCAATCCAAGTCCATTGTAAGTCCCAAGGTCGGCAGAGCATAGCAGGTTACTAAATAATGACATGGCTACATGCAGGGTTCAAGGTGCCATAAGCTAGAGACTATCCCCAAGGCTTCTCCTTATATACAGGAAGCAGACCACATCCCAAAGACAGCCACTTGTCTGCTTGTGGTAGATCCCACTGGAGTTGATTGCCAGTCTCATCATGTGGAATAACTACCACCAGCTGCCCAGCCACTCAACAAAGCCCAGCCAAGTTGACATACAAACTGAACTACCACAGGTACTTTCAATATTCTTCACCAACAACACAATTCAAAAGCATCAACTCTTCTTCCCTTTTCCTTATTCATTGTCCAGTTCTCACATGCATATGAAGCAATTGAAAATACCTTGACTTGGATTAGGCACACCTTAGTCTTCAAAGAGACATCTTTGCTCTTCAGCACTTGAAAGAGGTCTTTTGCAGCAGATTTGCCCAGTGCAATACAATGTCTGATTTCTTGACTGCTGCTTCCATTGGTGTTGATTGTGGAACCAAGTAATATGAAATATTTGACAACTTCAATCTTTTCTCCATTTACTGTGATGCTGCTTATTGGTCCAGTTGTGAGGATTTTCATTTTCTTTATGTTGAGATGTAATCCATACTGCAAATTGTATGCTTTAATCTTTACCAGTAAAGTGCTTCAAGTCATCCTCATTTTCAGCAAGCAAGGTTGTGTCTTCTGAATATCACAGGTTGTTAATAAGTCTTCCTCCAAACCTGATGCCACCTTCTTTATATAGTACAGCTTCTCGCATTATTTTCTCAGAATACAGATTGAATAAGCATAGTGAAAGGACAAAACCCTGACACACTCCCTTCCTGATTTTAAACCATGCAGTATCCACTTGTTCTGTTTGAACAACAGCCTCCTGGTCTGTGTACACGTTCCTCGTGAGTATAATTAAGTGTTCTGGAATTCCCATTCTTCTCAATGTTATCCATAATTTGTTATGATCCACACAATCGAATACTTTTGCATAGACAATAAAACATAAGTAAACATCCTTCTGGTATTCTTTGCTTTCAGCCAAGATCCATTGGACATCAGCAATGATTAGTAAATCTTAGAGCTCTAAAATGGGAAAATTAAGTTGTACAAGTTCTGAGGTTAATGTAACCTAGTTTGAAAGCAAGAAATCATGTAGTTTAGACTCAAGGCTTTAAAGAATCGTCATTGAGTACTTTCCTCCCTGTGAGGTAAGACAAATGACTGATGAGTGAAATCTTGAAACATTAACATAAAGGATATTTGAATTTTTCCACTGCACTTTAACTACTTCCGTTCTTTCTCTATACCTCCGTTTTCCAAGATATTGAAGGATAAGATGTGCACATAGATTTTTTAACTAGAAAATTTATAAAACAACTTTGTTCATGTTGTTATGTGCCGTCGAGTCAGACCCGAATCACAGCGACCCCTCCTTGGGTTTCCAAGGCAGTATCACTATGGAAGTAGATTGCCATATCTTCCTTCTAAGGAGTGGCAACTTTAGCACCAATTAATTTGGGAGGGGCAGATTGTATTTCTGGTTTTATCTTTTCAATTCCATCCCATAACATTTATAAAAGGAGTAGTTACTCCACAGTTTCTAGACTCTCTGTGGGTTATAGAGGCATTAGGGAGATGGCACCCAAGGGAATGTCTTGATTTAGACATTTTAATCTCTGTTCTGATTTGCCTTGTTCAGAGACATTTGATGCATTGCTTTCTTTCTCTCATTCTAGCTATAAAATAATAAACAATATATACTGGCTTTTAAGATATAAGTTAATAAGATAGCCATTTGTTTAGATTACATAAAATGCCATCTCCCTATGAAGTTTGCATATTTTAGGAACTAAGCCATAGTACATATTTTTTACTTCTGAAAATAATGTTTCATGGCTTGGAAGGATACTGTACTTAGCTACCAGCTGATTATTCCACTCATCAAATGTACAATACATACACTAGACTTTTTATAGCACTTTTATTTTTCCCTATATCTCCATATGAGCTGCCAGGGCCAATGCTATGCGTAGGTGAAAATAGGCAGCTGCAATTGGGATGATGAATAGGAACAGAAGAGATTTGCTTGCCTTAAAATATTTTCCCCTCTAGTTTGCCTTTGGTTAATGACATTATCTTCAGATTTTTATACCAAAATCAATGAATGTATTAACAAGTAATATACCAGGATCACTTTTTATTTCATAAACCATGAATGCAGGGTCGTGAGGGAATGGGGCTGTATGTCAGAGTCATTTCAAAAGGCTGAAGATAACATGAAATAATGAGAGGTTGTGTGGGGTGCCCCAAAGTAGTAGGAGGACAGTTTGGAGGTGGAAGTCACTTGTAGGAGGAAAGTCTGAAAGGGAACCTGGGACTTAAGCCAAGCACTATGACTGCTTCCAATGTTGGCCTAGAGTTAGATCTGTGATACACAGATAAGAAAGTTTCATATCATAGTCTTTTAATTTTCAGATAAACTCAGATATTGCATGTTACCTCTTTGGAAGCACTTTGTTCTATCTTACACAGCAAAGACATAAGATGACTGCTGACATCACTGATACTGAGGCAAAGAAGTTTGCCCTTTCCTGTATTATATAAGCCATATGGTTAGATAAACTCTCACTCAGCTACTAAATAAATATCAAAACTGAAAAACTAATTCTCATTATAAAGTGCCATGTAAATGCAGTTCTTTTTATTTTGATTCCAGAACTTAAATAAAAATGAAGCCACCATCGTTTTTTATTTCTGATAGTTAATTACCCTTGACATTTTGCCACTGACCCACTTCAAAAAGGAATCAAGTCCAAATGCTGCATTATTGAATCAGATTTCATTGCATTGTAAATGAAGGGGGTTAAAAGGAAGGCTAGAACATTAAGACACTTGGCAGAGTTCACTCTTAGACATTCTTCCATTTCTAATACATCTTTATCCATTTATTTAGTTTGCTTTAGTCATATTATGCTACTTTAGTTGCATATGAAAGAGCATTGCTTTATCAACAACTAATTTCTCTATCCTTAATCAAAAAATAAAAGTGATCATTCTGTGTTTCAACATATTCACATTTATATGTTTTGTCATACTTAGTAGAGAAAGGATCAAAGACATTAGAATAAATTTTAGAGCATGGTCCAGTGTTTTTTTTAGCTTTAGACTCTTAAGCATAATTAGTAGAATTTTATTACTTTTCTTTTTTCATAGTATTTTTTCATTAAAAACATTTGGCCCTTCATAAATTAATCATAACAAACAGTAAAACAATATCCTTTAGACTGAGACCAAAAAAACCTTGATAAAAATAATTTGTGTCTTGACTTTCTAATCCTATTATGTTAAAGGTTCTTAATATTTAAGAACGCTTTGTTAGTTCCTCTAAAACTAAGAGTTTTTCATTTGTTCTTGCAGGCTGGGAGATTCTTCTGGTTTAAATATATTTTGGAAATTTGTTCCAACTATTAAATTGAGAATGTCTGATATTTTCAATTACTTAAAACATTTATGATTTTAAGCTCCCAGAAGAAGTCTGCTGCAGAAGGAAAAGAAAAGCTTATGAGCTGCTAGCTAGGACACTTATGTAAGAAATAGGACATTGGTCATTGGTTTGAAAGCAAGAATTTTCATATTTTAGTCTCAGGTTTTAAGGAATGTTCATTGAGTACTTTCCCCTCCTTGTAAGGGTCAAATTGCTGACAAGTGAAATTTTGAGCATGTTCACAGCTTTTCTCTTTCATTGTGTTGCAGCCCAGAAGATGGCGAGATCCATCCAGAAATCTGCCGGCTTTACATTCAGCTGCAGTGCTGCTTAGAAATGTACACAACAGAGATGCTGAAATCC
>NW_006921949.1:691814-700899 GCF_000298275.1 Orycteropus afer afer
TATATATATATCTGACTGGGGTAAGAAATGCTATCCAAGAATGCTACTATTTGTCTAACTGAATTAGTCTGCAGCAAGAAAATTATATATTGTCCCAAAGATTTAAAAGGAGAACTCAGTAAACAATAGGGAAGAGTATTAGTAATATAAAATCCTATTCAAAGTGGCTTAAACTTATAAAGGGAATATATTGACTTAAACAGTTGAAGCCTCCATAGGGGGCAGTGGCTTCAGACATGGCTTGATCAGTACACTGACTCCATTCTGAATGACGCTATGAGCTTGCCCTGAATATTGGCTTTCTCCTCAAGCTGGCTCCCCTTAGCAAACTAACTGCAGTAGTTCCAGTCATCGCAGCTGCACATCACATGTCCAGAAAGAGAGAGAATGTCTCTTTTCCTGGCCATGAAGCAAAAGTACAGGGCTACATTCTGATTGGACCAGGTCAGATTATGAGCCCACCCTTGAGCTAATCACTGTAGTAAGACGGTTAGAATTACACTGATTGGTTTGCAAAATGAAGGTCAATTCCTAGACTTAGGGATACAGCCAACTCCACTCAATCAGCACCTATTACATAAAGGGAGAAGGTAGAATGGAATGGATGCTGGGGAGGAAACCAAAAGTCTCTATTACTGGAGAAATAATTCTGTATTTTCTTAACAATTCATTGAACAATAATTTATTATTGAGAACCTCCTGAATGCAAAGTTTTTGTGCTTGAGCTCAGAGGAATAGAGGGGATGCATAGATGGTAGTTCTTACCCATGATTTCAATTCAGGGATACAAAGGCCAGTGAACTCTAGGATATTCAGGTAAAATCCTATAGAAAGTGTGGGATTTGAGCTAGATGGTGATGCTTGGGTTAAAAGAGGGAAGGACAAATAAAGGTACTTCAGGTGAAGAAGTAGAGATTTGAAATCAAATAGGTCATTGCAATTCAGGGGAACTAAATGTTTTGATAAAGTACTTGTCAAAATCAAATCCAAAGATTTGATTCAGAAGAGGATGTGAAACAAGAAATGTCATTGCTGATGCCAGATGGATCTTGGCTGAAAGCAAATAATACCACAAAAATGTTTACCTGTGTTTTATTGCCTATGCAAAGGCATTCCACTCTTTGGGTCATAATAAATTATTAATAACATTGCAAAGAATGAAAATTCCAGAACACTTAATTATGCTCATGTGGAATCTGTACAAAAACCAATAGGCAGTTGTTCAAAAAGAACAAGGCTTGGTTTCAGACTGGGATGGGTGTGCATCAAGATTGTATCCTTTCATCGTACTTATTCAATCTGTGTGCTGAACAAATAATCTGAGAAGCTAGACTGTATGAAGAAGAACATGGCATCAGGGTTGGAGGAAGACTTATTAGCAACCTGTGATAGGCAGATGCGCTTGCTTGAAAGCAAAGAGGACTTGAAACCCTTGCTGATAAAGATCAAAGACTACAGTCTTTGGTATGGATTACACTTCAACATAAAGAAAACAAAAATCCTCATAACTGTACCAATAAGCAACATCATGCTAAATGGGGAAAATATTGCTGTTATCAAGAATTTCATTTTTCTTGGATCCACACTCAATGCCAATGGAAGGAGTAGTCAAGAAATCAAATGACATATTGCATTGGGCAAATCTTCTGCTAATGACCTCTTTAAAGTATTAAAAAGCAAAAATGTCACTTTGAAGACTAAGGTGTGCCTCACCCAAGCCTCATATGCATGTCAAAGCTGGAAAATGAAAAAAGAAGACCAAAGAAGAATTGATACATTTGAATTATGATGTTGGGTAAGAATACTAAGTATACCATGGACTGCCAGAAGAACAAATAAATCTGTCTTGAAAGAAGTACAACTAGAATTCTCCTTAGAAGTGAGGATGGCAAGACTTTGTCTCTCATATTTTGGACAAGTTATCAGGAAGGTCCAGTCCCTGGAGAAGGATATCATGCTCGGTAAAGTAGAGGGTCAGTGAAAAGAGGAAGACCCTCAATGGGATGGACTGACATAGTGGCTGCAGCAGTGGACTCAAGCACAGCAATATTTGTGAGGATGATGCGGGACTGGGCAGTGTTTTGCTCTGATTTACATAGGGTTGCTATGAGTCAGAACCAATCTGATGGCACCTAAAAACAATTACAACAAAAGTTATGATAAATTTGTCAAAATAAAATATTGTGTACACACCATATCCATAACACGATTGCGTTATTTCATTCCAAAGAGGGGAGAGAACATTTTCCTAGTAACCAAAAAAACTAAATTTATTGCCATTAAGTTAATTCCAACTCATAGCAATGCTATAGAATGGAGTAGAACTGCCTTGGAGTTTCCAAGGCTGTCATCTTTATGAAAGCGCACAGCCATATCTTTCTCCTTGGGAGTGGCTGGTGAGTTCAAACTGCTTACCCTTTGTTTAACAGTCAAGAGCTTAACCACTGTGTCACCAGGATTCCTTATTTTCTAAATATGTGAATGTTACTTCTTTTTCCTTTTTCCTTCTAAAGGCTGATCTCTCAAGAGTTCCCATCTTTATTTCTGTTATTAATACAAGAAAACATGTTTAGAGAGATTAGCTCCTTGACACTCTTAATTTCTGATCAGAAAATTGAACCTTTAGACACACTCATGACAGCCAAACAGGTTGTCATTGGCCAAGTGTCTTTAATTGTATAAGTTCTCTCTGTCTCTCTCTATCTCTCTCTCTCTCATATTCATGCATAAACACATACAGAGCAATATATCTATCATTTTCAACCATACTTGAATAGACTGGGTATGTTGTTGTTGTTGTTAGGTGCTGTCGAGTAATCTCCAACTCATAGCAACCCCACGTACAACACAACAAAACACTGTCCAGTCCTGTGCCAGTCTCATGATCCCTGCTATACTCTGAGCCCATCGTTGCAGCCACTCTGTCAATCCATCTTGTTGAGGGCCTTCCCCTTTTTTGTTGACCCTCTACTTTACCAGAAGGCTGGCGGTTCAAACCCACCAGCACTCCTCAGAAGGAAGATGGGGCAATCTACTTCCGTAGTGATACTGCCTCGGAAACCCAAGGAGGGGTCGCTATGAGTCGGATCCGACTCGATGGCACACAACAACAACTACTTTACCAAGCTTGGTATCCTTCTTCAGGGAATGGTCCCTTTTGACAACATGACCAAAGTAGGTGAGACGAAGTCTCGCCATTCTTGCTTCCAAGGAGCATTCCAGCTGCACTGGGTATAGCTAGTATTTTTCCCCAATTCTGCATTGGCCATCTCAGTGGTATGTCATGCTTACATTGCCAGTGGTATCCTTCTTGCTTTCCAATGACATTTCCTTAATGCCAGTGACTCATTCCCACCCTCTCTCCAGCTCCTCGGTTTGCCGCTGGGTCCTCTTGTACCATCCACTCCCACTTTTTTTTTTTTCCCCCACAATTGATTTTTGAAAGGAAAACTTTATTTTTGCTAGTTATCTATTTAAAAACAGAGATTCCCTCATCCAGATTGCATGAAATGAAAAGCATGTCACATTTTAACTGATCGGTTCATTTAGCCTTCATTGCCTTCTGTCTTCATTGTCAGTCTCTGTACTGCTTCCTGCCTGCCTTTTCTTTAAAACCTCATTAAATAGCTCCTCTCCCTACTCTAGTGCCTAACCTTCCATGCACAAATAAAAAGAACATACCTGATAGCATCTTTTGATTAGGATTAAGTCTCCATTTGGATTTCTGTTTTATTCTTCTAGAATCATTATTACTTAAAATGTAATCCTTAGAAAATCTACTTCAAAATTAACCATGGTGCTGGGTAAACATGCAGATTCCTGACCTACTGAATCTCTGGGGGCTTCAGAGCACAAGGTGATTCTGAAGCACAAGGAAGATTGGGAACTGTTGTTCTACCCTTTGGAGCAGAAAACAACCCCTCCAAAAAAATGAATAAAAATGAGTACTCCCAATCCTTTATGCTTTCACTTTAGGAGCTCTGGTAGCGTAGTGCCTCAGGCACTTGACTGCTAACCAGAAGGCTGGTGGTTCAAACCCACCAGCCACTCCTCGGAAGGAAGGTTGGGCAATCTACTTCCATAGAGATACCTCCTCGGAAACCCAAGGAGGGATCGCTACAGCACATAACAACAACAGCAAGAACCCCTTACCATGACAATCTCTGTTGTTACTGCTCTCTATTCACTGAAATATATGCTTTTGACTTCATTTTATGCTTTCTTCTTACTCTCCTAAACTAATCAAAAGCAAATATAAAAGTGGTGATGGTTGTTGTTGTGTGCCATTAAGTGGATTTCAACTTATATCGATCCTATAGGATAGAGTAGAACTGACCCATAGAGTTTCTTAGGCTGTAATATTACCTGGGTCAGATTGCCAGGTCTTTTCTTCCACAGAGCGGCTGGAGAAATGCCTTTCAGATGCCTGTCTAATGAGCTGTGTGATGCCTCATGTACTATCTGTTTTTCCTTTGAACCCTTGACACAGATCATTAAAATAAGGCAGTAGTTCTGAAAACACTATCCCTGAAGTAGCAAGCAGCATTAGTGCCACCTGGGATCTTATTACAAATGCAAATTCTTTTCTCCCACCACAGACCTACTGGATCAGAAACTTCTCTAAAGTTACTCTTTTGTTGTTGAGGGGAAAAACATCATTGGGACACTTCTTTAACAGAATATAGTTGTTATCTTCTGATCACTATCCATAATCAGCAAATCATACTCCCTACTCTTTTTCTATCAGGAGGAAGACTGGGCAATCTACTTCCATAGGCATATACCATTCACCTCTAGCAAGCATCTTGGGTCCAAAATGTGTGTCCAAAAGCTACCTGTCTATGGATTCTGTTGCCTTTGCCAAGGTACCAGTAGAATTAAGGCAATGAGAAGGAGACTTTCTTATCACTGAGAAATTCTCAAACTAACAGTAAGGAAAATAGTAATATTCAGGATATCTGAAGATGGAGAAGTCACAAGCAGTAGGCAGCAGAAAAAATAAAGCCCTAGAAAACATATTCATAAAAATATATTCTCTGTTGTTGTTGTTATATGCCGTTGAGTCGGACCCGACTCATAGTGACCCCTCCTTGGGTTTCTGAGGCAGTATCACTACAGAAATAGATTGCCCCATCTTCCTTCCATGGAGTGGCTGGTGGGTTTGAACTGCCAGCCTTCTGGTTAGCAGTCAAGTGCCTTAGGCACTATGCTACCAGAGCTCCCTAAATATATACTAGATACCTTGTTTGTTTTCTTAGAAATTTCTGGAAAGCCAGATAAAATACTGGTTCTTGGGAGGGCCATAGTTGCATTAAATAAATTATTAATTTCCCTAGCCTATCAGCTCTGGTGGTGTAGTGCCTAAGGTATCTGACTGCTAACCAGAAGGCTGGAGGTTCAAACCCACCAGCCACTCCTCAGAAGGAAGGTTAGGCAATCTACTTCCATAGTAATACCACCTCGGAAAACCAAGGAGAGGTCATTATGAGTCAGATCTGACTTGATGGCAGTGATGTTTTTTTTTTATCATTTTATTATATTTCCATTCTATTTCTTTATTCCCTCCATTAATTTCTCCATTACACCTAAGGGATTAACTCTATTACTACTGCTTTACAATTCTGGCATGTTTGTACTGTTTGCTAATTCATATTCCTATCATCTGGATTACATAGAAAGTATCAGCTGGTTTCATTAGTTTTGTTCTTTCTTTCTTTGGTATCATTGGAAACTAGAAGGTAACCTTCTACCTGTGCCCATAAGCTCCCAGGTAATACACAATAAGTATCTACCATTGACTCCCTGGTTGAAAAGAATAGGAATACTTGGCTCCAGTGATATGGGCTGCCAGAAATCAGTTGAGGAAGAAATGGGTTCACAGCCCACAGGACAAGAGTATGAAGCTTTAAGAGAAGAGTTAAGGGAATTTAGAGATGTAAAATGTGTCTTGCCCTTGATGCTAAGAGTTCCAACTCATAAAAATAAACAGAAAGGAATGAGCAATCCTGAGAGACCATATTAAGTATTGGGGTGAAATTCAAATGATGTCTGTCTCCATGAAACCAGCAATGGTCAAGGTGTGGGAAGGGAGGGCCTGCTATTATGATATATTAATGGATTGAATCAAGGTTGTGATTAAGGAAAAGTATGCGTAGACTCTACACAAGTAATTGAGTAAAACTAAAATGCAGGTGGTTCAATATTTTAGGCAAGGAAGTAGAAGTAGCAGGGACCAAAGAACCACGCCTCAGGACTGTTATTTGTGTATTGGTATAACACACAATATACAATATATTCTACACACACACACACACACACATTTATGTAAATGTATGCATTAATTTTTTAAGTCACCTTTTAGCACTTATTTATCCACTAGTCTTTCTGCTAAGAGTAAGATACCAAATTATCTTTGCAAACAGTGATATATCTAGTGTCGCCTGGAAACTAGGGAATACCTTCTTTAGATGACCTCACTGCCCCTTCCTTCAAGAAATTCAGTAGTCTCCAAAGATTCGTGGAATAGGAACTCCCATTCAAGGCTGTAACACTTGGAATGTCTTTCTGCTGAAAAAGGGCTTATGATTCTTTAAATGCTGTGATAAAAATTGTATTTTAATAATCTTTAGAAAACCTTATTGCTTCACCCTCCTTGTGAGGAGGCTAAATGTTGACCATTTCACTCATTGGCATTTATTTTTCATCAAGAAAAGGAGAGTGTTATAATTGAGTTACTAAATTTACCTCTACTTGAGAGCCACTGGTCACATTTTTGGTGGGATTATAAACTGAAACAAAACTGTTTCACAGTTATCTGTACATTTAATTTATGTTTATGTTTATCCACCTCCCTGCTACCAGTAGGAGTCCAGAAAGGATTGTATATCATGTTTGTTTTTACTCTTGTATTGGGTAGTCATGACATTGTTTGCTCTCTGGAGAGAAAGGGCATATAAGGTCATTGCAGGGTTTTAAAGTATGGTTTCTTTCTGGGAAAAAAAAATAAGCCTTAAATAATTTTAAAGCTCCTGCAGTGAGCTTGAATTTAATAATGAAGCTTGTTCTTCTCTTCCAATTAAGCAAATTATAAGTATCCTTAGTCCTTAACCATATCGTCAGTGGATCTTCATGTTTGTTCCATGACCCATGCTTCTGAGTTTTTGCTGTTTCATAAGTATGGTTGTTTCAGTCTACTTGGAAAACTTTTTTTTTTTTTTCTTTGTGAGATTATGCTGTTGCCAAAGAAATGAAGAAAAATGGAACTAAATGGTACGGTTTTTTTTTTTAAATGGATAACAAAATTAAAGTAAATCACAGTGATATGAGGTAAAATACCCATTTAATAAAGGCCATTGGGTTATACTAGGTAGAGAATAGTTCTAGAAAACTGTTTGTTTTAATAAGGTGACAGGTGGGAATAATTTTAGTCATTTTGTAGTTCCATATTCTTACATTCTAAGTTGTAGATTGAAGCATTACTTAACAAGGTCTAATTTCTGTTTATAGTGAAAAATAGTTGGCTCTCAGTTCTTCAGTCAGTTAAGTAGGAAATTTTTTCCCAGTATAGAGCCCATGTATCACATTGACCATTAATGCCTGTTTCCTGCCACCAAATGAAATGAGATTGCAGGTTTCATTCACTAGCTTGGCAGAAAGTTGAGCCAGGTTTCTAAAGGAATTGGATGATACTGCTATTCTGACCATTGCATTCCTCTCCCTCCCTTCCTCACCCCTACTGAAGAAGTTATAGAAACATTCCCGTTCTGAAAGGAGCAGAGATGGCAGAGCACTCCAGTTCTGCTCTCCTTCACATGTAAACTCACTTTTTCTTTGTTCTCTGCTCACCTTGCTCTGTCAGAATGGACCTCTCTGACTCTGCCCTGCCTCTCTGCCACACTTACAGCAAAATTGTTTACAGATCCTTTGAGGGGTTTCCATTCCCCCTCCCTCCCTAAAATGGGCTCATCCTGAAGTGCTCTAGTGCCACCATAATAGAAATGTACAGATGAGATGAAATGCGAACACAAAGGGAAAAAGATGGAGAAGTATAGAGCCAAAGGTAGAAAATCTTATTTGGAATCTTCTAAGAACTGAGAGCTTAAGATGGCCTAATGAGAAATTAATGAACTGCTATCCAGAAAAATACAGGATGAACTAAGACAAAGACAAAGACAAAGAGTAGAATATGAGCAGTAAAGACTCCAACGTATTCAGCATCTTACTAATAAATGTAAAGCAAGTGGCCCACACCAATAAAAGAATCAAGCAACATAAAAACAGAAATAGAATAAAGCTAAAAATAAAGACCTTATTTTCCAATTTAATGAGACAAATGATATTTAAACAAATAGTGAGCTAGAAGAAATGAAGCATATTAAATCTTAAAATGGACTATGATTCCAATTCTGAGCTCTGAAACATGCATTTATTCTTTTAACATATATTTACGAAGCACCTATCATATGTGTTGGGCACTGTTCTAGGTGCTGGGAGATGGAAATGAGCAAGACTGACAAAGTCTCTGTTCTTATGGAATATATATTTTAGTGTGCCTAAGGCATTTGACTGCTAATCAGAAGGCTGATGGTTCAACCAGGAGTGCTAACTAGGCACTCCTCGGAAGGAAGGTTGGGCATCTACTTCCATAGTGATACCACCTCGGAAACCCAAGGAGGGGTTGCTAAGAGTTGGATCCAACTCAACTGCAGTGTGTTGCTTTGCATTGCATTATTTTAGTGTGGAGAGAAGAGATGGTAAAATAAATAAATAAAACAGAGATAAACAAATTTTCTAAAAATACTAGTAAGTGCAATACTGACAATTAAAGAAGAATGGATGCTGTAACAGAAGTGATTTTTTGTTGGGTGGCAAAAGCTCTCTGAAGAAATAACATTTAATCTGAGGCTTGAACAACAAGAAGGAACCAACTTCATGATTATCGGTAGATCTAATGCAAAGGCCTCAAGACCAAAACAGAAGAAGTGTATTTTTTTTTTTTTTTTTGAAACATACAAACCTAACCAACTACTGGAATACAAGGGTAACCTAAAACTACCTTTTACTATATCTCCATACCTTTATATAC
>NW_006921949.1:701454-710648 GCF_000298275.1 Orycteropus afer afer
GCTCCTAAACAGTGAGTGTTGTTGTTGTTATATGCCATCGAGTCGGCCCCGACTCATAGCGACCCCTCCTTGGGTTTCCGAGGCAATATCACTACGGAAGTAGGATTGCCCAACCTTCCTTCCGAGGAGTGGATTGTGGGTTTGAACCGCCAGCTTTCTGGTGAGCAGTCAAGTGCCTTAGGCACTATGCTACCAGAGCTCCTTGATAAACAGTGAGTAGGACACCATATTTGTCACAATTAGTCAAAGTAGATATCAGCCAAGGAATAGCATAGTAACAATGGTAATAGCTTCTATGTGTTGTGTACCTTCTACTTGCCAAGTGCCTTTTATGTGTTATCCCATTTTATCCTCAAATATCCCTCATTTTACAGATGAAGAAACTGAGGCTAAAAGAAGTAACTTGCCCAAAGTCACATAGCAGTTGTTATCACTGCAAAACTTGTGATTGCTACACTAAACCCTTAAATCTCTCTAAGCTACAATGGACAAGAAAAAGAGAACATGTCAGATGGGAAAATGAAAAATAGTAGCCTAGTGGGCTGAATTTATTCACAAACTTAACCTATTTAATAGCTTTTGTTGTTGTTAGGCCTGTAAAGTTGGCTCCAACTCATAGCAACCCTATGTACAATACAGCAAAACACTGCCCGGTCCTGTGCCAGCCTCACAATCCTTGCTATATATAATAGTTAGTGAACATATTTACCAAATGTCATGTATAATAGCTAAAACACTTTGTGTATTTAAAGTTTTACTAAAATAAAACTAAGTTCAGAAAGTTAACTGTAAGATGGGAGAGAAGTTTAAATTCATAGGTCATTTAGTAATTTATAAAGTATTTTACATTGAGTAAAGAAATTTATCTAAGGAATCACTATATGCAGTTCTTTTTTTAAAAAAAGAGATGCTTTGGAAATGTTGTTGTTGCGTGCCATCAGGTCGGACCCGACTCATAGCGACCCCTCCTTGGGTTTCTGAGGTGGTATCACTACGGAAGTAGATTGCCCAACCTTCTTTTTGAGGAGTGGCTGGTGGGTTTGAACTACCAGCTTCCTGGTTAGCAGTCAAGTGCCTTAGGCACTATGCTACCAGAGCTCCTACTTTGGAAAATAGATGATAGTAATGATTACACAATATGGGGAACATCATTAGTGGTGCTGAATTGTCCATGTAAAAATGGTTGAAATGGCTAATGTTTTGCTATATACATTTTACCACACACAAAAGAATACCAAAGCAAAAAAAAAAAAAGATACAGCATTGATGCGATACAAAGACAGCATGATTTTGCCATGATACCCGTTTTGGAGCCATAGGACTTTCATTGGCTGATGTTCAGAAGTAGATCACAAGGCTTTCTACCTATGTTAGTACAGAAGCTCTGTTGATTTGGGGACGAACTTGATGGACGCTAACAACAAGGACATCCCCCACTATGTGAAAGTTGAAATTAACTAATTATGTGGTAACAATATTATGCACATAGATCTACTCTACTTTAGGGTCTGGAAATAGAGGAAAGTCTATGCAGGCGTCTCCCTTGTATGTATTTTCCATTGTCTGCTCTTCTCTTGTGCTCCAAGGGGGGTCCCATGTTTCTGTTTCTCACACAGCTACATGGTCCCACCAAGATGGCTGCTATACTGGGGCAGTAATGAAACCACAATGGTATAGAAGAGGCATACTAAGAGGATGTAGGGTAGTGGAGTTTTGGGGAGAGTAGGGCTTTTGGTAGCTCTTCTGAATAGGAAAAATTTTAGTTTCAGTGCTTGGGTAAGAATGGAGCTCTGTGTATGGTATCATTTTTATTTTTCACTATGTACTTTATGGTGGTAAGAATAGTTATGATAGTGTAGAAAAGCCATTTAAACTAATTTTTTAATGCAGGTTAACACCTAACAATATCACTACTTCAATTTAATTTATGTTCTTTGAATTAAAGTGGATTATTTAACAAACTGCCTATGTTCCCTGACTCCTGTTCATAGTGCCTGGGGTTAAAAAACATCCACCAGTTACAAAATGCATGAGAGTGAGAATAACTTATGTGGATAGGCTTCTATGCACCTGTAAGTCATGTTCATTCTGTCATTCACATTCAGTCAGTATGAAAATTTTCCTGAAAGCCTGCTCTGTGTATGGTGTCATAGCAGATAACGTGTAAACGTTATAAAGGATATAGGAAACTTGTGCCTGCCATCCAGGAAATAATATTGTTAGCTCAGAAAAGATTAAGGAGTTATTTTGCTTGTTTTGATTCCTGGGGAAATTCACTTAAATAGATAAAATTGATTATGCTGGACCCTAGAGGCCAAACTAGGGCCTTCCAAAGAGGCACTGTTTATGAAAGCACCTCCCATTGTCACTGGGAGGCTGAGGAAAGAAGTCATGGAAGAGAGAAAGAAGAAAAGAATAGAGAGGGACATATGCATAGGGGAGAGAGAAGAAATACGGATGAAGGAAAGAGTCTGTAGAGTGGGTTGTGATACAGATCCCAGCCTAATCCTCTGTGCCAGTGCCTAGGACTTCTGAGGCTGTGGTGATTTATTGTACTCCTGAGGCTGTCTCACAATCAGATGTGTTTTCTTCTCCTGAATGACTGGCCATTTCTCACGAATGTAAGAATAACCAGCCTTCCAATCTGGTATGTACTTCATGGGTGGTTTCCCTTAACTTTTCCTCAAACATGCCTATTAGGCTATCTATAAACAAGCTAAAAATACATGGAAATCCCCAAGGAGCTGAAGGCAAAAACCTTTGCAAGACCCTAAGGAAAGTGGCCAACTTTTTGATGTTGTAGTTCTAAACAGTGATGAAGCCAGCTTAGTATGATTTTGATTTCCAGGTGCTCTAAAGGCACTCCTTCTCCCTCACCCTCTCCCCCAAGCAAGCATTTGTTTACTGATGCCTGAAATTGATTTTTCAGGGGACAGAATTCTTCATTTAATAATAGGAAATTATTTAAAATACATATTCATTCTCTTGGGTGAAGCAAAACATTGACTTCAAGTCATCATTTGGGGGGATATTGAATCTTTTCTCAGAGCAGGGCAGGGAGAACAGGTGCTCCATTCTGAGGGCTAGTCACATGGGGGAAGCTATAGATGAAGAACTCAGACTGACTGTTTGCCAGGTTTTAGGAGTGTTCTTCTGCTGACTCCTTAATGTGGCTCACAAGAACATTTTCATACTGGCCCTGCTAACTTCTCTGCCTCATCTCTCACCAGTAACCTCAACCCTATCTGCTACTAAACCCTGCAACACTCACAGCATCTTGAACTACTTTAAGGAATGTGAACTTGCAAGTTTTCTACAGTTGTCTCCTCTGCCTGGATCATATTGTCCACCCCACACCTGTCCCTTTCACCTGGCTCACACCAACTCACTCTTTGTGTCACAACTTAGATGTGACTTCCTGTAGGAAGCTTTTCCTGGCCTTCCAAAGCTAGCCCAGTTATCACCCAATGGGTCACCCAAACATTTCCATGACACTGATTATGACACATGTTACACTGAGGGATAGTTGTCTGATTTCTTGTCTGTTGTCCTCTCTAGACTTTTATTACCTTGAGTATATTCACCATTGTATTCCCAGAACCTATCAAAGTGCCTAGAGCAGAATAAAGATTCAATTAATGATTATTGAATAAGTGGCTTAGTTACTTTCATTCTGAATTTATTGTCAAAACAGGGGGAATGTAGTTGGAGGAGAAGTCTGTCCAGAGATGTTGGACTTAATTCACATGTATACTTCCCTTCCTACTGAATACCCCTTGATACATCAGAAAAGATATAAAGAAATGAATAAATATGTATTAATTCTTATATTTGTCACAGTAGAGTAACTTCTTTGCATGAAACAACCCTAAGTTTCAATGTGTTAAAACGATAAGTTCATTTTATCCCAAGTCATAAACAAATACCAGAGCTGAGATTGAGTGGGGAATTGTTGCTCTTTCCATTCTTGGCACCTATCCTATGATGAGGGAAGAAACAAAGCATGGAGGATCACATGGGAGAAATTTTAGGGGCCATTCTGGGAGAGGAGTACATTCCTCCTGCCTTAACATGTCTATCACATGTTCCCTCCTTATTGCAGCAGGAAAAGAAAATAGCAGTTGGCAAACACAGTCCCATGGCACTGGAAAACAAGGAAGGAAGACTTCAACAATCCAGAAATTTTGAGGAATTTCTCAATGCTATAAAGCAATTGGGATTGGATTGTTGGAGATGAATGAACAGAGCAAAGCACAGCAGAAAAAGAAACTCAATGTAAAATTCATGCAGGAGAAAATTACTGCAAAAATAAGATCAAGTCCAAATATATTTCAAGATCAAAGTCAACACATACAAAACACAGGAACTATTTTTGGACAAATGTTGGAAAATTGATGTTTGAAATTGCATTCAGGAAAAGCTGGGCTACCCTACACTGAACTATGGAGACTTCCAGTGTTTGCCCTGGGAGAACACCTGGTGTAAGTTTGGGGGCTAGTCAGCAAAGTAGAATAAAATATAAAGCAATTCTAGGATTCCACAAAGACAGCAGAAGTAAAAGAAAGTAAATATATAACTCTATTATTTTTTCTCAGGTAAAATTATTCATTGTATCTCACTAGAGTAGGATTCTAAACAGGCAACACAGAACGGGTACTGGCACCTAAAAAGCAGAACAGGACCAGGTAATTTATCATCCCCCAGAGATATGGTAAACCATTGCACCCAGAAGATAAGATTTAGATACACATTGTCCAGCCACACATCCTGCTCCGTCTCCACAATCACCATAGGGAGAAGACTGTAATCATAATGACAAAGAGAGATTCTCAAAGACAAATCTGAATAGACATCTAAGAATGACCACATTTTTAATAAAAACTAGAATCTGGAGAGCAAAGTTAAAAGAGGAAACAGATGAAGAATTTAAAATATTTATAACTAATGTTCTCAGACTTATGAGCCTGTGATAGCCATAAAACAATAATTGTCTGCAACAAAAAGGGATAGTCAAATTGGTTGGAACTAAAAATGTTATCAATGAAAAAATCAGTAGGTGGATTACTTAGTGTTCCGAGACAATTCTCCATAGGTCTTTTACATTTCTAAATGTCTGCGTAGTAAGGTACTGACTGTCCTTTGTTTTACGCCACCTTTTTAAGGATGCTTATTTAGCAAACATCTTGGGGAAAAAAGATAAAATGTCTCTTTCCAGATCAATTGTTGAACATATATTTAGTATTTAAAATAAAACAAAACAAGTTTCACTCTGGAGCAAAGGAAAGACAAGCTTACTGCTTATTATAAAAGATTCAGGATCCCTAAGCTCAGATTTCTTTCTGTTCTTGCAGCCCCCATGTGTGCAGGTATCATCTGGTCATTTTGCATCCCGCTGTGGGAATTGGGACTTGAGAAATCAGTACAAATGCTGATACTCTAGCTATTGCTATTCTGTGAGTAATAAACATATTTATTCTTCCAGTACCCATGAAATGTGTTAGACTAAGTTACAAGTAGGGTAAAAACTGAGACCATTCACAATTTGTAACAATTAGCAAAATAGAAATGCTAGGAGCCCTCGTAGCATAGAGGCTAAGGCACTTGACTGCTAACCAGAAGGCTGGCGGTTCAAACCCACCAGCCACTCCGCGGAAGGAAGGTTGGGCAATCCTACTTCCGTAGTGATACTGCCTCGGAAACCCAAGGAGGGGTCGCTATGAGTCGGGGCCGACTCGATGGCAAATAACAACAACAACAAGGAGCCTAAAATAGTAAGCTGAAAGATCAAATCAAGGTATTCTCCCAGAATTCAGCCAAAATGGTTAAATATGGAGTATTAAAAAGAAAATGGAGTATGTATGGTTGTTGATAGACATGGAAGATAGATCCAAAGACTGAAATATGAAATGGGATTCTGAGAGAATAGAGAGAAATAGATAATCAAGAAAAAATAGAACACTTTTCCTAACCTCAAGAAAGACAAAAGTATTTAAATAAGAAGACCATCTTTTAAGTTACAAAATTAGTAAGTAATCATTACAAAGGGAAGAGAGTGCATCTTCAAGGGTAAAGTCTGGCAGAGACCACCTTAAGCAAGCAATCATTCATGCTTAACTAACATTAAGAACAAACTGATTCATCTGTCTCCTGACGATGCACTAAGGACACAGTATCACTTCAATAATATTCTTGCCAAAAATGTTTACTCTGAATATAACATACGGTATTAGAGCAGTTGACTTTTCATTTGGGCTAAAAATTTGTATTCTTATATTACACCATATGCAAAATTATATTACAGATACATTCTAAAAACCAGATTCACTGCCACTGAGTTGATTGCGACTCACAGCAACCCCCATTGGGTTCCCAAGGCAGATCTTTAAGGAAGTAGTTTGCCTCCTCTTCCTCCCATGGAGCAGCTTCTGGTTTTGAACTGTCAGCCTGGTGGTTGGCAGCCAAATGCCTTACCCACTGCACCACTGGAGCTCCTACAGATGCCTTAAGGAGGTAAATATTTTTAAATTCTATAAATACTTTTTAAAAATAAGCAAGCCATAAAAGTGAAAAAACAAAACTTTTACTCAAATCACAATAAAAACTTTTTAAAAAGTCAAAAGATATAAAGCAAATGAGAACAGCTTTGACTAAAAATATTAATTTGCTTATAAAAAAATATATTATTAAAAAATTAACAGACATATGAAAGATTAGAGGAGCTCTGTTTGTTCTATGGTTAAAAATATTGGGCTGCTAACCAAAAGATCAGCAGTTCAAACCTATTGGCCACTCCGCAGGAGAAAGATGAGGCAGCCTACTTCTGTAAAGATTTACAGCCTTGGAAATCCTCTGTGGCAGTTCAACTCTGTCTTGTATGGTTGCTATGAGTCAAAATCAACTTGATGGTACTGGATATGGTTTTGTTTGGTTTATGACAGACTAGGAAATATAAGTAGTGTATATAATAGACAGGTGATCAATATCTATAATATCACGAGGACCCTTGCAAATCAACAATAAAAATAACTCCATTGTTTTAACGAGCAAATAATATGAATAGGAAATATAGAGAATAAGAAATACAAATGAGCAATTAACATATAAACATGTTTCTTCAGTAGTAAAATAAATAAATAAATAAATAGAACTGAAATGAGATTCTCTTTTCCCCCATCAGATTAACCAAAAATGAAATACTGAAAGTATGAAATGCTGGCAGATATATGAGAAATGAGTCTTCTCATTTACTGTTAGGGAAAGTGAAGTATAAATTAGCATAGTCTTTTCAGAAGCCAATTTGACAATGTTCATTAAAATACAAAACATGACTATATATACTTTGTCCCAGCATTCTACATCAAAGGATCTATCCTATACAAAAACTGGCAAATGGTAGTAAAGGGAAGAATTACAATCTAAATTCCTTAGTACAGAATACTACACATCCATTAAAAAGTATGACATAAATCAAGGTGTTGCTATGGTTGTTGTTGAGTTGGCTTGAACTCATAGAAATCTTATGGATAACAGGACAAAAAACGTTACCTGTTTTTTGTCATCTTCATGATCTTTGCTGTATTTGAGTCTATTGCTTTGACTGTTGTGTCATTCCATCTACTTGTTTTCACTGACCATTTACCAACCATGATGGACTTGTCTAGCAATTGATCTTTCCTGATGACTTGTCCAAAGTAAATGAGCCAAAGTCTCACCATCTCACTTCTAAGGAGCATTTTGCTTCTGTTTCTTCTTGTTGCTTCTTTGGGCAGTCTACACTACTATATCCAATATTCTTCTCCAATACTAGAGTTCAAAAGCATCAATTCTTTTTGTCTTCATTTTTCGTTGTCCAGCTTTGTATGCATATGAGGTGATTGAAAAGACCATGGCTTGGGTCAGGTGCACCTTAGTCCAAGTGATATATTTGCTTTTTAACATTTAAAAAAAGTCTTTTGCAGTAGTTTCTCCCAATGCAACACATTATTTGATCTCTTAACTGCTACTTCTATGGACATTGATTGTTGATCCAAAAAGAATTAAGTCATTGTTAATTAATGACTCATTAATCCTGAGTTTGTTTATTAATCCAGTTGTGAGGACTTGAAAAGATCTCTAAGCCATACTGGAAGGGAAAAAAGCAAGTTGCATGATAGTATGTATTCTATGATTAATAAAAATTTAAAAGATATATGTAATTTGAGATTTTACTATATATAAAGCTCAGTCTTAGCTACTGAGTTTATAGAGTCAAAGAACACAGATAAGTTTCCTGGCCTCACTCACTAAGTTTACATGCACTGTTTGGAGATGGTAGCAATGATGTGTCTGGGGATAACAAATAAAAACTAGTAAGCAAATACATAAACAAGGTAAATTTTGATAGTTATAAGTTCTATAAAGGCAATAAACAGGAAATATATCCAGAAAGTGACTAGAGGCTGTCCAGCATAAAATCAGTGCTATCAATAAACGAGAGCAATTATTATTGCATGCAGAGTAAACTTGACACCATATATATTCTGAAATTGAAAACCAGTTGTGGTCAAATATCCAAGGTTTTAATTTTTGTTTATCCACATTAGCACAGTTCATTCTAGAAGGCACAGAAAATGAGTTGTTATTGTTAGGTGCCTTTGAGTCATTTCCGACTCATAGCAACCCTATGCACAGCAGAACAAAACACCACCCCATCCTGTGCCAGCTCCACAATCCTTGCTATACTTGAGCCCATTGCCACAGCCACTGTGTCAAGCCATCTCATTGAGGGCCTTCTCCTCTTTTGTTGACCATCCAACATCCTTCTCCAAGGAATGATCCCTTCTGATAACATGACCAAAGTAGGTGAGACAAAGTCTTCTTGCCACCAAGGAGCATTCCGGCTGCACTTCCTCCAGGAAAGATTTGTTAGTTCTTTTAGCAGTCCAGGTACTTTCAGCATTCTTCCTCAGCACCACAACTCAAAAGCATCAATTCTTCTTCGGTCTTCCTTATTCATTGTCCAGCTCTCACATGCAAATAAGGCAATCGAAAATATCATGGCTTCTGTCAGGCACACCTTAGTCCTCAAGGAGACATCTTTGCTCTTCGACACTTGAAAGTGTCCTTTGCAGCCAATTTGCCCAGTGCTAAAATGGGAGCTCTGGTAGCATAGTGGCTAAGACACTTGCCTGCTAACCAGATGGCTGGCGGTTCAA
>NW_006921949.1:711103-713750 GCF_000298275.1 Orycteropus afer afer
CAGCTTCTCAGATTATTTGCTCAGTATATAGATTGAATAAGTATGGTGAAAGGATACAACCCTGACATACTCCCTTCTTGATTTTAAACCATGCAGTGTCCCCTTGTTCCATTTGAATGACAGCTTCCTGGTCTATGTACAGGTTCATCATGAGTACAATTAAGTGTTCTGGAATTCCCACTCTTCTCAATATTATCCAAAATTTGTCATGATCCACACAATCAAATGCTTTTTCATAGTTAATAAAACACAAGCAAACATCTTTCTGGTATTCTTTGCTTTGAGCCAAGATGCATCTGACATCAGCAATGATATCCCTTGTTCCACATCCTCTTCTGAATCCAGCTTGCATCACTAAGTTCTCTGTCAATATACTGCTGCAATCGTTTTTGAATTATCTTTAGTAAAATTTTACTTGTGTGTGAAATTAATGATATTGTTCTTTAATTTCCACATTCTGTGGGATCCCCTTTCTTTGGAATGGGTACAAATATGGATCTCTTCCAGGCAGTTGGCCAGATAGCTTTCCTCCAAATCTCTTGGCATAACCAAGTGAGTGCCTCCAGTGGGGCATCCATTTGTTGAAACAACTCAATGGGTATTCCGTCAATTCCTAGAGCCTTGTTCTTCACCAAGTCCTTCATTGCACCTTTGACTTCCTCCTTCAATACTGTTGGTTCTTGAATATATACCACCTCCTGAAATGGAGAAAGATTGATCTGTTCTTTTTGATACAGTGGCTCTGTGTATTCTTTCCATCTTCTTTTGATGCTTCCTGCATCATTCAATATTTTGCCCATACAATCTTTCAATATTGCAACTTGAAGCTTAAATTTTTCCTCAGTTTTTTCAGCTTGAGAAATGCTGAGTGTGTTCTTCCATTTTGGTTTTCTTACTTCAGGTCTTTGCACATTTCATTATAATAATTAACTTTGTCTGCTTGAGCTGCTCTTTGAAATCTTCTGTTCAGCTCTTTTATCTTGTCATTTCTTTCATTTGCTTTAACTACTCTCTGCTCAAGGGAAAATTTCAGAGTCTCTTCTGACATCCATCTTGGTCTTTTCTTCCTTTCTCATCTTTTCAATGACCTCTTGCTTTCTTAATGGATGATGTTCTTGATGTCATCTCACAATTCTTCTGGTTTTTGGTCATTGGTGTTCAGTGCATCAAATCTATTCTTTAGATGGTCTCTAAATTCAGGAGGGATATAATCAAGGTCATATTTTGGCTCTCTTGGACTTGTTTTAATTGTCTTCAACTTCAAGCTGAACTTACATATGAGCCGTTGATGGTCTGTTCCACAATCAGCTCCTGGTCTTGTTTTGGCTGAAAATACTAAGCTTTTCCATCGCCTCTTGCCACAAATATAGTAATCTGATTTCTTTGTACTCCATCTGGTGAAGTCCATGTGTATAGCTACCATTTGTGTTGTTGAAAAAGGTCTTGCAATGGAGATCATATGATCTCCAGCATTATTTCTGTCACTAAGGCCAAATTTTCCAACTACCGGTGATTCTTTTTTGTTTCCAACTTTGCATTTCAGTCACCAGTAATAATTAACACATCTTGATTGCATGTTTGATCAATTTCAGAGCACAGAAGTTGATAAAAAATCTTCAATTTCCTCATCTTTGGCTTTGGTGGTTGGTGCATAAATTTCAATAGTATGTATATAGTAGCATTAACTGGTCTTCCTTGTAGGCATATGGATATTTTCCTATCACTATCAGCATTGTACTTCAGGATAGATCTTGAAACAGTCTTTGTGACGATGAATGCCACTCCATTATTCTTCAAATTGTCATTTCTGGTATAGTAGATCATATGGTTTTCTGGTTCAATATGGCCAAAACCAGTCCATTTCAGCTCACTAATGCCTAGGATATCAATCTTTTTGCATTTCATTTCATTTTTGACAACTTCCAATTTTCCTAGATTCATATTTCATACATTCCATGTTCTGATTGTTAATGGATGTTCACAGCTGTTTCTCCTCAATTTGAGTCATACCACATCAGCAAATGGAAGTTTTGAAAGCTTTACTTTATCTATATCCGTAAGGTTAGTTCTACTCTGATGATGCAGCTCTTTGCCAGCCATATTTTGAGGGCCTTCCAACCTAAGGGGCTCATCCTCCTGCACTGTATGAGACAATGTTTCCAGGCTATTCATAAGGTTACACAGTAATGTATCAGACATTGTTTCTCTGCTATTCATTAAGTTTTCCCTGGCCAATTCTTTGAGAAGTAGATGGCCTCTTCCTTCTTCCTGGTCTGTCTCAGTCTGTAAGCTGCATTGAAACCTGTGCACCATGTGCAACCCCACTGGAGTTTGAAACACAGGTGGTACAGCCTCAAGCCTCACAGCAACATGCAAGCCACCACAATATGACAAACAGACAGACAAGTTTGTCTCCCTTAGCTGTTCAAAACCTCTCCGCTTCCTGCCTCTTGGGGATGTGTCCCTCCCCTTACCTAAGATCCCTGCCACTCTGTCTGTAGGTCCCCTGGCTTCTCTTTCTCTGCTTCCTGCCTCTTGGGGTGGGGCCTGTGTCCCTCCCCTTACCTGAGATCCCTGCCACTCTGTAAATGAGTAAAATGAAGTTATTAACCCCATTACAAGCTCACAAGTCTGTTTCAGGAATATA
>NW_006921949.1:714565-721512 GCF_000298275.1 Orycteropus afer afer
TATATATATATATATATAATGTTGTAAATGCTGTATATAAAGGAAATGGAGAGAGGGCTCCAAGAAGGTACCTCACACTACCTTTCCCCAGTGGAATGAAAGCTTCAGGCTCTATAGTCCTGACCACAGGCAAAGTGCATGAACCAGAGAATTCTATCTGTGAGTGAATTCCTTCCCCTTCCCTTCACTGACCAAGCCATACCCCATTCTCTAAGGCATTTCAAAAACCACAAGACAATAAACAGAGCCACACATGCTTTCAGTAACCATCTCCTTCAAAGTTTTGAAAAGCAGAGGGCTGTGTGTTGGGAAGCCCCTCTTGCCCCTCTCGTATCTCAACCACCTTTGCTCATCATAGAGTTGAAGAAATAGACTACGATAGGTGGCAAATAAACTATTTGTTGCAATGTAGCAGAAGGTGTAAAGCTAATGTTTTAAGAGGTCAGTGCCCTCCAACTGTGAAATGGTGATATATTAAATTATGTGCTTAATTAATTCCACCAAACAGCATAAAATGTAATTGGAAAAACAGTTCCTCAGGCAAGTTCCATTACCCAGGAGTAATGTTCATAAAATAAACACAGAAGAATCACAAGATCTTCATCAGTAAACTTGTATTTGTGCTTTCAGTGAATGCTCAGAAGGCCAGTTTCTACTGTAGTTGGATCGCAGGTGTACAGTTATCCCTTAATTGCTTGTCTCTTTCTCTCCTTGGATGCTACTGTATGGATTAAAAATTACTGGGACAAGATTTTTGCCAGTTCTTTCCAGATCAGAAATCCAAGGAAAACACTTCCTATTAGAGCCATCCTTCCCACAAGTTTATTGCTTCTTTTAGTTTTTGTTTATTTGGTTATGTTTTATATATATTATACATATCTACACACACACACACACACACACACCCCCATACCACGATCAAGGAAACTAACTTTAGATAGTAGCTTCTATCTCAAGAACATTCAGTGATACGAACACTGCTTTTGCCACAGTCCAAACATTTTGGTATGTTTTGTTTCCATTCTTGTTTGATTCAAAGAATTTTTTTATTTCATTTTTTACTTTTTCTATTACCTAGCTGTTTTTTAAGCAGGATTTTACTCAGTTTCCATATATTTGATTTTTTTCCTTGATATTTCTGTTGTTGATTTCTAATTTTATAGCACTGTTATATGAGAAGATGCTGGGTAGTATTTCAATGTTTTATAATGTATTGAGGTTTGCTTATTGCCTAACATATTGTCTCTTCTGAAAAATGTTCCATGTGTACTGAAAATGAATGTATATTGTGCTGTTGTTGGGGAGAGTGCTCTGTATATGTCTATGAGGCCCAATTGAATGATTGTGTTGTTTAGATTTTCTGTATCTTTATTGAGTTTTTTTCTAGTTGTTCTGTCCTTCGTTGAAAGTGGTGTATTAAAGTGTCCGACAATTATTAGGGAGTTGTCTGTTTTTCTTTTCAGTTCTTTTAAAGTTTGATTTATGTATTTTGGACTCTTTTACTGGGTATATAGATGTTTATTATGGTTTTATCCCTTTGTGGATTGATGCTTTAATCATTGTATGAAACGTCCTTCCTTTTCTCATATGCAGGTTTTTGCCTTAATGTCTATTTTATCAGAAATTAATATTGCCACTCCTACTCTTTTATAGTTGTCATTTGCTTGATATGTTTTTCCGTCCTTTGGTTTTTAGCCTATTTTTGTCTTTGTGTCTAATATGTGTCTTGTAGACAGCATATTGATGGGTCATGTTTTCTTATCCATTCTTCTAATCTGTCTCTTGACTGATGCATTTAATTCATTTATATTCAATCCAGTTATTGATAGGTATGAACTTATTGCTATAATTTTTCTGTGTGTGTTTGTGTGTGTGTATGTGATGCTGATGATTTCTTTGTTCCATATATATTTTTTTGTGCTGAGTTTATTTTGTTTATAGATTTTCTTATTTCACTCATTGCTGTTGTTTTAGTGTTTACTAGATCTTTATGATTTTCCTCTTTTTTATTTTGGTGAAAAAGTTTATTAATTTTATGCTTATCTGGTTATGTCTTAATTGCACCATCATTTTGAGGGACAATTTTTCTAGATATATAATTCTTTGTTGGCGTTTTTTTTTTTTCTTTCTTTCTTTCAGGGTTTTATATATGTCATTCCATTGCCTTCTTGTTTGCATGGTCTCTGTCGAGAAATTAGAGATTAGTCTTATTGGTTCTCCTTTGTAGATAATTTTTCATTTTTCCCAAGTTGCTTTCAGGACTCTTTCTTTTTCTTTGGTTTTGGAAAGTTTGATTATGATATATCTTGATGATTTTCTTTTGGATTCTATCTTCTTTGGGGTTCATTGAGGTTCTTGAATGCATATCTTCTCATCTTTCATGACATTTGGAAAGTTTTATTCCAACAAATCTTCAATAATTTTTCAGTGCTTTTTTTTATATCACTTCTTCTGGAATTGTGATCACACATGTATTCATCTTGATGGTGTTCCTCATAATTCTTAAACTTTTTTTTGTTGTTGTTGTTTCTCTTTTTTCTGATTAGTCCTTAACAGATTAGCATTGAGACATTTGTCTTCAGTTTCAGTAATTCTTTCTTCCTTTGATTCAGTTCTACTCCATTGCCCTTCTATTGTGTTTTCTATTTCTGAAATCTTAATGTTAATCTTTTGGATTTTATTTGCTGATTTTTTATAGCCTCTAATATTTCATTTATTTTATTGATTTTTTTCTTCTATTGCTTTCCTGAATTTTTCTAGAATTTTGTCTGTGTTTTCCATCTTCTCTTGATCTGTTGACCAAATCAAACCACACCCACTGCCATTGAGTGAATTCTGACTCATAGAGACATCTTAGAACAGAGTAGACCTACCCCATAGGGTTTCCAAGTCTGTAAATCTTATAGAAGCAGACTGTGTCTTCTTTCTCCCATAAAGAGGCTGGTGTGTTGAAGAACCAACTTTTTGGTTAACATCTGAATGCATTAAGTGCTATGCTACTAGAGCTCCTTGATCTGTTGAAGGATCTCAATATAATTCTTTTGAATTCCTTATCTGGTAGTTCCAATACTATTTCTTCCTCAGAAAGATTTTTGTCTTGTTTGAGCCACCTTGTCTTGTTTCTTTGTGTGAGCTGAGATGTGTGTTGTCTTTGAGACATTGTGAGGTTGTTGTATTGATATTTAATTGATGATTATATGTTGGTGTGTTTCACCCAGGTTTTTTCACTTTCTTTTGTTGTTGTTGTTTTGATATATCCAGACAGGCAGTGTGGGTGTACTACTCTGCTCATTTGTTTGGTAGCACTTAGACGCTCACCATCTGTCTCCTGGTGAGTGTGGCAGATGATGAAAATGTATGTACAGATCTCTGTTTACTGTTCATGTAAAGTAATGAGGGTACACTGGGCTGGTGTTGCCCATGTCTGTCATTGATCAAATGGTGCAGCAGTGATTGATGGCACTCACCCAGTGGGTTGTATAACAGCAGGGCTGAATCAAGATGGGTAGGGTGGACACAGTTGGTGTTTTCTGCTCAGTGGGATGTAAATAAATAAATGAAAGAAAAAGAAGAAAAGAAGAAGATGAGAGAGCTGAAATAAAGAGAAGAGGAAAAAAAGCAAGTAAAAGGGAAAAGAGAAAAAGGAGAAAAGTAGTGGGCAATAAAAAGGAAGGGAAAAAATCAAAAAGAGAAAGCTGAGAAAGCAGAGGGTACGATACCCAGTTTGGGGTGTTACATTCTGCCAGCTGAGGAGGCCATGAGGGGCGGGGCACCCAATTCTGGACAGCATATTCCACCAGCCAAGGAGGTGGCAGGAGGCAGGGCGCCCAGTCAGAAACAGCACACTATGGCCCCAAGGATACGGGGGAGGAGGGGACCTGGCACCTGGTACAGGCAGTACACTCTACCAGCCATGGAGGTGGGGAAAATTATGCCTGGTCTGTATCACCTGATATTTTGACTGCTGTTTACTTGGATGTTGAGTATGGATCTGAGTACAAAGAAATCCTTGACAACTTCAATCTTTTCTCCATCTATCATTATGTTGCTTATTGGTCCAGTTGTGAGGATTTTTGTTTTCTTTATAAAGAGGTCTAAACCACACTGAAAGCTGTAGTCTTTGATCTTCACCAATAAGTGTTTCCAAGCCTCTTGACTTTTAGCAAGCAAGGTTGTGTAGTCTGCATATTACAGGTTGTTAATGAATCTTCCTCCAATTCTGATGCCACATTCTTCTTCATATAGTCCATCTTCTCAGATTGTTTGCTCAGCATATAGATTGAATGTTGTTGTTAGGTGCCATTGACCCTATGTACAACAGAACGAAACACTTCCCAATCCTGCATCATCTTCACAATCAGACTTTGGCCAATTTTTAGAAGGAATAAGTCCCTAGATAAGGATATCATGGTGGGTAAAGTGAAGGGTCAGTGAAAAAGGAGAAGACCCTCAATGAGATGGATTGACACAGTGGCTGCAATGATGGACTCAAGTATAGCAAGGATTGTGAGGATGGTGCACAACTAGGCAGTGTTATGTTCTGTTGTACATAGGGTCACTATGAGTTGGAGACAACTTGATTGCACCTAATAACAACAACAAACATCTTTTGGGTAAACTCTTCTTTCAGGCAAGATCCATCTAACATCATCAATAGTATGCCTTCTTCCATGTCTTCTTAATCTGCCTTCAATGTCTGGAAGTTTCCTGTTGATGTACCACTGGAATTGTTTTTTAATTATCTTCAGCAAATTTTTACTTATGTGAGATATTGTTCAAAAATTTCTGCATTCTGTTGGATCACCTTTCTTTGGAATGGGTATGAATATGGATCTCTTCCTGTCAGTTTGCCAGGCAGATATCTTCCAAATTTCTTGGCATAGATAAGTGAGCACTTCTGGCATTGCATCCATTTATTGAACATCTCAACTGGTAGTCGCCTATTAAGTCTTGGAGCCTTGTTTTTTGCCAATTCCTTCAGGATAGGTAGGATTTTTTCCTTCAGTACCATCAGTACCTACCTCCAGAAATTATTGAAAGTCAACCAATTCCTTTTATTACAGTGACTCTGTATATTCCTTCCATCTTCTTTTGATCCTTCTTGTGTTGCTCAACATTTTGCTTAGAGAACTCTTCAATATTGCAACTTGAGACATAAATTTTTTCTTCAGTTCTTCCAGCTTGAGAAATGCCAAACTTACTTTTACCTTTTGGTTTTCTAATTCCAGGTCCTTGCATATTTCATTATACTATACTTTGTCATCTCAAGCTGTACTTTAAAATCTCTTCAGCTCTGTACTTCTTTATTTCTTCCATTCACTTTAGCTAGTCTATGTTCAAGAGTCTTTCAATTTATCATACTATAGTGGCTCATGCCTTGCTGTGATGCTGGAAACTATGCCAGTGGTGTTTCAAATACCAGCAAGGTCACCCTTGTTGGACAGATTTCAGTTGAGAATCCTTTATAAGACAGACTAAAAAGAGGGATGAGGCAGTCAACTTATGAAAAAAATTGGCCACTGAAACCCTTATGAGTAGCAGTGAAACATTGTATGATGTAGTGCTGAAAAAACTTATGGATAGCAGTGAAATGTCATCTGTATAGTGCCAGAAAATGTGCTCCTCTGGTTGGAAGTCACCCAAAATATGACTGTAGAAGAGCTGCCTGCTCAAAGTAGAGTTGACCTTGATGACATGAATGAAGTAAACCTTGTGGAACCTTCATTTGCTGATGAACTGAAAATGAGAAGAAACAGCTGCAAACATCCATTAATAATCAGAACATGGAATCTACAAAGCATGAATCTAGGAAAATAGATGTTGTAAAAAAATGAAATGGAAAGCATAAAGATCAATATCCTAGGTATTGTTGTTGTTGTTGTGTGCTGTCAAGTCATCTCCAACTTATACCAACCCCTCCTTGGGTTTCCAAGGTTGTATCACTATGGAATTAGATTGCCTAACCTTCCATCCAAGGAGTGCCTGGTGGGTTTGAACCCCTAGCCTTCTGGTTAGCAGTCAAGTGCCTTAGGCACTATGCTACCTGAGCTCCTATCCTAGGCATTAGTGAGCTCAAATGGGCTGGTATTGGCCATTTTAAATCAGAAAATCATTGGTATACTAAGCTGGAAATAACAAATTGAACAGGAATGATGTCATGTTCATAGTAAAATTTTTTTAAAAATCGTATCAAGATCTGTAAAGACATACAGTGCTGCCAGTGATAGGATAATATCCATAAACTTACAAAGAAGACTAGTAGTACTAGTAATGTTATTCAAATTTACACAACACCTACCAGAAACAGATGAAGAAATTAAAGATTTTTACCAACTTCTGCAGTCTGAAATTGACCAAACATGCAATCAAGATGTATCAATAATTACTGGTGATTGGAATGTGAAAGTTGGAAACAGAGAAGATACATCAATAGTTGGAAAATACAGCCTTGGTGAAAGAAATGACACCAGAGATCACATGATAGAATTTTGCAAGACCAGTGGCTTACTCATTGCAAATACCTTTTTCAACAATATAAATGGTGACTATGCACATTACCCTTTCCAGATGGAATACAAAGGAATAAAATCACCTATATCTGTGGAAAGAGACAATGGAGAAGCTTAGTGTCATCTGTCAGAACAAGGCCAGAGGCTGATTGTAGAACACACTATCTATAAATCACTCATATGAAGGTATGAATTGAAGCTGAAGAAAATTAAAACTGGTCCACAAGAGCCAAAATTTGACCTTGATTATATCTTACCTGAATTTAGAGATCATCTGAAGAATAGATTTGTTGCATAGTATACCAGTGACCAAAGACCAGATGCACTGTGGGATGATATCAAGGCCATCATAAGGAAGAAAGTTAAAAGGTTATTAAAAACACAAAGAGATAAGCAGCAAGATGGTGGACTAGGAAGAAAGACTGCACAGACCCTCTT
>NW_006921949.1:726161-740186 GCF_000298275.1 Orycteropus afer afer
TGAGACAAAGTATATGCGAACTGCTGTATGGAAAGTGAATTTGCTCTGTAAATCTTCACCCAAATCACAATAAAAAAAAAAAAAAAGAAAAAGAATATATACTGGTGGCCAACAAACACATGAGGAAATGCTCACAAGTATTAACCATTAGAGAGATGCAAATCAAAACCACAATGAGATATCATCTCACCCCAGCAATAATAGCAAGGTTCAACAAGACAGAAAACAACAAATGCTAGCTCTGGTGGTGTAGTACCTAAAGCATTTGACTGCTAACCAGAAGGCTGGTGGTTTAAACCCATCAGCCACTCCTCAGAAGGAAGACTAGACAATCTACTTCTGTAGTGATAACTGCCTTGGAAACCCAAGGAGGGGTCACTATGAGTCAGAATCAACTCGATGGCTGTGAGTTTGGTTTGGTTTTTGGTTTAATGAGGTTGTGGTGAGATTGGAACCCTCATACACTCCTGGTGGGACTACAACATGGTACAACCATTGTGGAAAATGATATGGCTTTTCCTTAATGATATGGTATTTCCAGAAAAACCATTTGGGCCAGCAATTTTATTACTAGGAATATATCCTAGAGGTGAGAGACAGGACCCGAACAGACATATGCACACTCACGTTCCTCACAGCCCAATTCACTATAGCAAAGAGATCAAAATAACCTAAATGCCCATCAACAGATGAATAGATAACCAAACTATAGTACATTCACACAATGGAATATTATGCAACATTAAAGAATAACAAATAGTACATGAATTATCTCACAACGTGGATAAATTTGGAAGACAATGTTGTTGTTGTTGTTAGGTGTCGTCAAGTCATTTCCAACTAATAGCAACCCCATGTACAGCAGAACAAAACACTGCCCAATCCCACACCAGCTCCATGATCCTTGCTATATTTGAGCCCATTGTCACAGCCACCATGTCAATCCATCTTATTGAAGGCCTTCCCCTCTTTCTTTGACCCTCCACCTTACCAAGCATGACATCCTTCTCCAGGGAATTGTCCCTTCTGACAACATGGCCAAAGTAGGTGAGACGAAGTCTGGCCATTCTCACTTCCAAGGAGCATTTTGGCTGCACTTCCTCCAGGACAGATCTGGTAGTTCTTTTAGCAGTCCATGGTACTTTCAGCATTCTTCTCCAGCACCACAACTCAAAACCATCAACCTTTCTTCAGTCTTCCTTATTCACTGTCCAGCTCTCACATGCATATGAGGCGATTGAAAATATCATGGTTTGTGTCAGGCACACCCTAGTCCTCAAGGAGACATCCTCACTCCTCAGCACCTGAAAGAGTTCCTTCATGGCCAACCTGTCCAGTGCTACACATCGTCTAATGTCCTGACTGCTGTTTCCATTGGGGTCGATTGTAGGAGCAAGCAATGTGAATTCTTTGACAACCTCAATCTTCTCTCCATTTATCGTGATGCTGTTTATTGGTCCAGTTGTGAGGATTTTTGTTTTCTTGGTATTGAGATGTAATCCATACTGGAGGCTGTATTCAATCTTCACCAGTAAGTACCTCAAGTCATCCTCACTTTCAACAAACAAAGTTGTGTAATCAGCATATCACATGTTGTTAATGATTCTTCTTCCAATCTTGATGCCACGTTTTTCTTCATATAGTCCAGCTTCTCAGATTATTTGCTCAGCATATAGATTGAATAAGTATGGGGAAAGGATACACCCAGGATGTACTCCCTTCCTGATTTTAAACCATGTAGTGTTCCCTTGTTCTGTTCGAACGACAGTCTCCTGGTCATTGTACAGGTTCCTCATGAGTACAATCAGGTGTTCAGGAATTCCCATTCTTCTCAATGTTATCCATAATTTGTTATGATCCACACAATCAAGTGCAATTGCATAGTCAATAAAACACAAGTAAACATCTTTCTGGTATTCTTTGCCTTGAGCCAAGATCCATCTGACAGCAGCTATGATAGCCCTTGTTCAACGTCTTCTTCTGAATCCACCATGCACATCTGGAAGTTCTCTGTCAATATACTGCTGCAACCATTTTTGAATTATCTTCAGTAAGATCTTACTTGCGTACAATATTAATGGTACTGTTTGATAATTCCCACATTCTGTGGGATCACCTTTCTTTGGAATGGGTACAAATATGGATCTCTTCCAGTCAGTTGGCCAGGTAACTGTCTTCCAAATCTCTTGGCATAACCGAGTGAGTGCTTCCAGTGGGGCATCCATTTGTTGAAATATTTCAATGGGTATTCCATCAATTCCTGGAGCCGTGTTCTTTGCCAATTCCTTCATTGCAGCTTCAACTTCCTCCTTAAATACCATTGGTTCTAGATCATATGCCACCTCCTGAAATGGATGAAGATTGACCAGTTCTTTTTGGTACAGTGACTCTGTGTATTCCTTCCATCTTCTTTTGATGTTTCCTGCATCATTCAATATTTTGCCCATAGAATCTTTCAATATTGCAATTTGAGGCTTAAATTAGGAAGACAATATGCTGAGTGAAATAAGGCAATCACAGAAGGACAAATATTGTATGAGCTCATTTTTATAAAAGGTCAAGGAAAGGTTTACTCAGGGAATATATTTACTTTGTTAATTACCAGGGATGGGAAGGAAGGAGAGGGAAAATTTCAGACCAGTTGGGAGTTACATGTTGATTTGGGTGAGGGAAAGGACAGTATGGAAAGAGTCTGTGACCAGCATGATGACATTGGGGAAAGGAAGGCACTGAAATGTGCACATAAGATACAGACAACAGGGGCAAATACTACTGTATGCACAATACTGCATTACCACTAGCACCAAGCACCAGGCTACAGATAAATGCATAGACAGGTGAGAAGATCAGGTTGGGATAGGCAAACAGGAATATACCCTAGACCAAGGATAGATTTAGCTGAAGATAATCTTACATATGCATTTGTGTTACAAAATTAGCTACTTACATTACAGAACCAACAGAAAGCAGAGTTGGAGGAACTTCTCAGAGACAACCAAACACCTTGAGAGAGAGAATCACTGGGCCTGTGGGCTCACAACCAGTCTTGGGAGACATCATGTTCATTTGGCACAACAGTACGTAAAAATCTTGTTCTACAACCTACTTTGGTGAGTAGCGACTGGGGTCTTAAAAGCTTTTGAGTGGCCATGTATGATGCAACTATTCATCTCCTCCCATCTGGAACAATGAAGAGTGAAGAAAGTCAAAGGCGTCAGCAAACAAGGATAAGATGGACCACAAGGATCTCAGCCTTCATGACCCCAAGACCAGAAGAACTAGATGGTGCCCATCTACCAATGCCAACCACTTGGAAAAGGATCGAAACTGGAGATCCTGGATAGAGTAGGAGGGAAAATGTGGAACAAAATTCAAGAACACAAAAACTACCAGAATTACTGGTCAGAGAGAGACTGGTGGAACCCCTGAGACTATGGCCCCATCTTACCCTTTGGGCATAGAAACAGACTCACTTCCATGAACTGGCTCTCAGCCCAACAGTAGAAAGACCTACATTCAGAACACCTGACCTAGGTTGATGTACCCACCTACTCTAGGGAGATGCATCCCTTAGATTAATCAGCCATGAGACACCAGAGGGGTAGCATTCACATACCAGAAAGCTAGACAGACAGGAGTACATAGATAACAAGAACACAGAGAGAGGGTAGTCACAGGGAAGAGAGGAGAGGGGAAGGGAGAAGAGTATTTTGTAGTTGGGGATGGTAATTGGGGCTGTGAAATCAAATGTGCATGAACAGTTGATTGTAAAACAAATTTGCTTTGTAAATTTACACCCAAAGCCCAATCACAAATAAATGAATAGAATATCTAGAATTAAAGAAATCGGATGTCATATTGCACTGGGCAAATCTGTTGCAAAAGACCTTTATAAGGTGTTGATGAGCAAAAATGTTATTTTGAAGACTAAGGTGTGCCTAACCCAAGCCATGGTATTTTCAATCACCTCATATGCATGTGAAAGCTGGACAATGAATAAGAAAGACCAAAGAAGAATTGATACTTTTGAGTTGTGGTGTTGGTGAAGACTACTCAAAGTACCATGGGCTGCCAGAAGAACAAATCTGTCCTGGAAGAAATGCAGCCAGAATGCTCCTTGGAAGGGACGATGGCCAAACATAGTCTCACCTACTTTGGTCATGTTGTCAGAAGGAACCATTCCCTAGAAGGCTATCATGCTTGGTAAAGTGGAGGTCAGCAAAAAAAGGGGAAGACCCTCAATGAGATGGATTGACACAGTTGCTGAAATGATAGGCTCAAGTACGGCAAGGATAGTGAGGATTGTGCACAACTGGGCAGTGTTTCTATAGCAAGGATTGTGAGAATGGCTCATGACTGGGCAGTATTTTGTTCTGTCATACTTAGGGTCACTATGAGTCAGAGCCGACTTGACAGCACCTAACAACAACACAAACATACGTATATATATATGTGTGTGTGTGTGTGTATACACACACACACACACACACATATATATATATGTAATCACTATTGAGAAAGTTATTAGGGTTAATGGAACATTTGACTCAAAGCATAAGAAGCCTTCACAGTGACATCTTGAGTATAAATCTTGCCTTCACAAATTATTCCTTTCTCTTTGCCAATACCCTCTCCTATCTTAGGAAAAGAGCCTGGCGGGGGATCCAAAAGTTTGGATTGCAAAACTGAAGAATGTATTGAAACACCTGTTCTAGAGGAGTCTTCATCATCCCCCACAGATGTCCAGCAACATTCCTGGCTGGTTTCCACAGACATTGAGAACACTGAAAGGTAAGTATGAAGTTACCTTAAATAGACTAGCTTGAATAGATTGCCAGTCCACTTCTAGTTAATATTCTTAGGACCCAAAGAGAGGTGAGAATTTCTATTACAGGCTCAGAAACAGAGCTCTCTTTGGTCTACCAGAGAAACATAGTGCTAGAAGGGGCTTTGGAGATTGCTGCATCTACAAATAAGAAATCTCAGATGAGATGAGGTAACTAATCCAAAATCCCGCAGGAGAAGCAGAACCTACAGTAGGCATAGGCTGCCAGGTTTCTGCTTATCTCACTCCAATACATGGCATCTCTATGGAATATGAAAACTGTGCTTTTTGGGGAAGGGAGAAAGTTGAATCTACAGACTTTATCCACTGAACTGGTTCCCAAAATTTCCATTTGTTTAAGGGTTAAGTCAGTCAAGTTAAGTTAGTTGGCTAAGTTAAGTTAGCCTTAGGCACTATGCTACCAGAGCGGTGAGCAAAAGTTAGTAAAACAAATGCATTAACTCTCTTTGACCACTAAGGGACCATCAGGTACACCTAGAAGAGTTGGAGTAGAGAGCTCTGTAAAAAGCTGTTTGTGAATAAAACAAGATGTTTGGCCCTTGACTGGCAACTAAGCAGACTATTCTGTATACCAGAAATCTGAGAATATACTGGAGGCATCTTTGCAGGACTTTGGACCCTTAGCATAGTGCCTAAGGCATTTTGAATGCTAACCAGAAGGCTGGAGGTTCAAACCCACCAGTCACTCCTCAGAAGGAAGGTTGGGAATCTACTTCCATAGTGATACTACCTCAGAAACCCAAGGAGGGGTCGCTATGAGTTGGGTCCTACTTGACAGCAAATAACAACAACAACAGTGAGAGAGTGTTTTTCCTGGGGAGAAGAGACTCTACAGTGTGATTCTATTTCATTTGAGAAAAGGGAGCAACAGTAATATATTATAATAAGTTCTGCATCTCATTTAGATGCTAAAAATGTCATTCCGTGAAGCAGAAGGACAAAGCTCTTGTTTATCGGCCTTCAGACTGCTATCATGTCCTTTTCTGCTGATGTCCCCAGAGCTAAACAAAGCAGCTGAATGAATACTGGGCAATTCCATGAAGTGTTCTCTGTGTGTGGGGTTGAGTCATTGACAAGATAATGAACATTTTATTTTCTTATTTTTAGAAATGTAGCACACAATGGCACTTATAGCCATTGTGGTTCTACTTCCCGATTGTAATATAATTCTAAAGCTAATTACCAAATTTCTGTGTTTATAGAAAATTGGAGCATGTGGTAATTATGTGCTATTAATAAAACTTGGATTTTGTATGGGCTTGGAAGCCCAACCATTCAAACAATAAGGCTGTTTTGTGCAGTTTGATAGAACTGTAGATAAATGATGAGGGAGCAATTTGTGTTAATTTATATAATAGAAAATTGTTTGCTCTATTCCTAGGAAAAATGTCTGCCACAATGACATGGTCAGGGCATAATCAATGAGCAAAGCCATTTTCCTTTACAGAAACCTGCACAGCAGCTATATCCAAGCCTAAAGCTTGCAAGAAAGGAAATGATGGGTAGTAATAAGAATAAACTAATAGAATCCATGGTGTTGACAGTATTTAAGTTCAGCATGAAAGTCCAGACTGAAATCAAAGGAGATGGGAAAGACTGAGAAAAGTGGACACAGCAGACCTAGTCCTGGAGGGCAGTTTCCTCAAAACTCCCTGGCTCTCAACCACAAGAGATCAGACTCTGCCTAGAATCACCAGGATGGCCTTAAAAAGCAATGATACTTGGCCTAGGTGCTGCCATAAGCCAACTAAATCAGAATCTGTTAGAGTAGAGCCAAGGCATAAAGTGATTATCCTGTGCATCAGCCAAGAGAATTGGTGCTTTATGGGGAGACCTTGTATCAATCCCATGTATTGCAGTCCTGCCTGGCCTTTTGCCACCTTGTGCCTGTGTACCTCCCATCTATCCCATCTACTCTTAAGAATTTTACCTAGAAACAGAATGTGCCCCTTGTACTTCTGGATGTAGGACCTTGCACTCCTTTCTTCCCCTCCCCCCATGCCCACCTTCCCTCTCCAGAAATACCTTTTAGGACTAATCAGCATGTAGTGCTCACAGATACACCTTCACACAGAGGGAAACTGAGATGAAAGAGAGTAACTAATCTAGGGTAAGGGCACTCTGAGTCCTTCTACAGTTATATTTCTATAGAGGGAATCCAAAAAGCTGCTTTCCCCCTCCTTTTCCAATTAGCTAACCCCAAGTCTAGATTTATTGGTAGCATAGTGCCTAAGGCACTTGACTGCTAACCAGAGGGCTGATGGTTCAAACCCACCAGCCACTCCTCAGAAGGAAGGTTGGGCAATCTACTTCCACAATGGTACCGCCTTGGAAACCCAAGGAGGGGTCGCTATGAGTCAGGCGGGTCCGACTCGACGGCACATAACAACAACAAGAATATTAGTCAGTACTTCAGAAGGATACCCCAGGGAGTGTCTGTCCTTCCCAAGACAGTAGTCCTCAAACCATGCTCAACAAAACAATAGTAGTATGTGAACTAGATTGAGGGGTTTTGTACCTAAAATTAAATTTTGGTTCTCTTTCCTTAAGTGCCAGAGAGAGGCAAGTTAATGGATAGAATTTCCTCAACATTAGCATTGTCTTCCCCCCCCCAAAAAAAGGGTCTTAAATCCTTCTTGTCTATCATTGCTTCTCTATTCTAGAGTTAACTAAAAGATATATCTGGTTTTGTACCATATTATATTTTTCCTGTCCTAAATGAATATATCACTGTCCTAGGATTTCAAGAATGGTAACTCTAGTACATGTATTTGGGAACCATTGTCCCAAAGATTTGAAAAGTCCAAATCTTCCCTGTCCTACCCTGGAAGCCTCCTGCCTAGACGAGAAGCCCCCGACATAGCTTCCTGCTCTACAATTCTGTAGTTTTATGGTCATATAGACTCTGAGATGGGAAAAGATGGAAATGTGCATGGCATTGTATGCAATAGACTAAGGAGCCAGAAAGCTTGAAAGGACATGCTAGTGGCTAGAGGAAGGCAACGCTGTCATAGGTAGTGTTTTTCTCTTTCTCTCCCTCCCCTTTTCCCTCTGTTTCTCTGTTTTCCCCTTTGTGAAGAGCTCTTCTCTGGAGGTTTTAGAGTTTGTTTCATTCCTGCTGCTGGCAATTTCTCAGGGCCTCACTTTGTCCAAAGGTAGGACGGAGTAATTTCTCCCTTTTGTTTATCTAACATTTACAGTGGTTAGCCTACTGTCTCCCATCATTCCAAATCAGTTATAATGAGCGTTAGCCATTTTGTGAATGCTTAATCCTGTGTTGCACTGAGTTCCATTCATGGTTATGGCTTTAAAACTAAGTGGACAATAGTGCACAAGTGCACATGCATAGCCACAACAGCTTTCTGACTATAAAGCCATGTTAACACCACCATCCAGGTTCAACTTTTCCCAGGGTAGTAGATGCCCATTATTCTAGTTTTGTGTCCATTGCCTCTCCTTAGAAGTGTGAAGTATTGTTCTCATTATCAAGTATCTTCTCCAATTTCAGGCAGGTCAGGTTTGAGGCAGAGATGAAGTCTCCTACAAAAGAGTACCCTGCGAAAGCAGTTGACAGAGGAGTTCTCACTCCTTTAGAGCCAACCCATCTGAGATTTTTTTTCTTATGAAAACAAAATAAACTCAATATGTGCCTATTGAAAACTAGAGCTAGTACAATGAGGCACAAATCTTGTTCTTCAGTTGTCTTGTAGAACAGATTGCTTAAGATTTCAAAACTTTATGGCTGATTATCCTTTCTTTTTATCACTTTTACAGAGACATGCGAGAAATGAAAAACCTTTTAAGCAAACTCAGGGAAACTATGCCTTTACCACTGAAAAATCAAGGTGAGTCCTGTCATTTCCCTTTGAGGCAGAAGACTTTTTTTTTCAACATTGTAACTTTGGGACTTGTTTCTTGAGAAATTAAAGCAAACTGTTTATACATACAATAGAAGGCATTGAGTACAGGCCATCCCTGGGTTACCAACAAGATCTGTGTCATTAAGAATTTGCAGTTAAATAGGAACAAGTGCATATGGTTCGTACTTAGCCTTACTTTAGTGCAAGAAAATGCTGTAAGCCTTTTCAGTGATGTAAAAGTTGTTGTTGTTGTTGTTATGTGCTGTCGAGTTGGCCTCAAATCATAGCGACCCCTCCTTGGGTTTCCGAGGCAATATCACTACGGAAGTAGATTGCCCCATCTTCCTTCCGAGGAATGGCTGGTGGGTTTGAACCGCCTTAGGCACTATGCTACCAGAGCTCCTGATGCAAAAGTTACATGTGTAATAAGTGAAGGTGGTTGTGAGGAAGAATCTTGTGAGTAGAGGTCAGTTCAATCATTTAAATGTGAGGGCAAATTTACATAACATAAACAACTACAAGCTGTCTGTAAGTCAGACATTCACAACCCAGGACTGCCTGTATACATTTGTCTGACCTTGAGAACATGACATAAAGAATGGAGTCCCTCAGATGAATACAATTTTGTTCCCCAATTTACAGAAAGCTGAAGCACATTAGAAGTTAAATCCAAGATAGTAAGCAGAAAGGCTAGAATATGAACACAGGCAGTTTGTCACAAGAGCCATCTGGAGCATAGGAGTATACACTCTAACACAGAAATGGAAAGTGGATATTCACTAGAATGTAAATTCCATGAGGAAAGGGCTTCTGTATGCTTTAGATATTTATTGCATCTCCACTACCTAGAGCAATGCCTGGGACATAAAAGAGTAACCCCTGTCACAAATAGTAAATCTTTGTTAAATCAGCACCTACCGTTGCAAGACTCAGAGAGAAGATGGGTACAAATGACTAAGAAGCACTTTCATTAAGCATACATGGACAGAGCAGCTATCAGTGAAGCATCTAATTCAAATAAAGGTACAGGGGAAAGACTTTTTAGAAGCAAGCAAGAAACTCTTAAGGAGTCCCGGTGGTGCAGTGGTTAAGTGCTTTACTACTAACTGCAAGGTCAGCAGTTTGAATCCACCAGTGCTCCATGGGAGAAAAGCTCTGGTGATCTACTCTCATAAACATTATAGCCTAGGAAACCTAATGGGTCAGTTCTACTCTCACATTGGGTTACTATGAGTCAGAATTGACTCTATGGCACACAACAATAAGAAACTGTTGTTTCCTCTAAGTAGAGTCTGGGTGGGAGGGAGGACAGGGCCCACTTGCCTCTAAATTAGGAGCAGGAAGACTTGCCAGCAGATCTGGGGCACCTTCTTGGCTCAAGGAGCAGCATGGCAGAAGGTGGAGAGATGGAAGTGAGAACACTAGACAAAGAGACTGTGGATTAGTGTGACCCGACCTGCATGGGGTGATGGTGGGGGTGTCACAAAACAAGAGGGGGTACATTGGACCAGGTGGCTCAAAGCACCCCTTGAAGGGCCTGGACATGGGCTAATTGGCTTAAGCTATGGGTGTAGCATTGTAGCATTTTGGAGACCTTGTAATGTTAGCCACTCTCAGAAGGAAGGTTGTTGGGCAATCTACTTCCATAGTAATACCACCTAAGAAACCCAAAGAGAGATCGCTATGAGTCGGGTTCGACTCAACAGCAGTGAGTTTGTTTTTTGTTTTTGTAGTTTTTAAAAAAGTAATAACATATTGGTGTGTGAGAGATCACTCTAACAACAGCATGGAAGATTGTTGCTAGAAAATAAGCCTGGTGATTAGGACCAGGGTCTTTGGATTATGGCTTTGGTTTCTAATGCTGGGTCTGCCAATTGCCAGCTTTGTGCCCTGAAACAAGTTTTCAACTTCTGGAAACTTCAGTTTCCTCATTGCTAATAAAATGGATAATAATGTCACTCACTTCAGAAAGTTGTTGTGAGGATCAAATGAAGCAATACTTGTTATATGCCTCATACACTTTAGAGAGATCAAACACTCAACAAATGCTACTATTTTTGTTATTATTGCATTCATTGTTTACCAGCTGGCCCATCCAGTCCAGCTCAGGGAATCCTCACCCATCATCAATTAGAACAATCCCTGCCATCACTTACTCTGGAGCATACAGTGTGTGGTGCCCATGGGAGACTGATCTTGAACTTGCAGTTCAGAGCACTGGAACCTAGGACTTTGGATTTAGGGCTCATCTCTGAGGCTGCCCTCAGCACTTTAACATGATTGTCAAGTCTCCTCTTGTCAACAGCACAGGGGCCTCTCACTCTACCTCATGTTCAGCTTCCCAGAAGGATGACTGCACAAGGTCCCCCAATCTCCATTTCATGGGTGCCACGTAGCCTATATTTTATATATCAAACCATCCTAAACATTCCTTTTAGTGAAAAATTATTTATATTTTATGTTTAGTGAAAAATTATTCAGCCATTTTTTAAATTATATGTTAATGGAAAAATAGAAATTTCATTTTCTTTTCTTAAATCACTTTTGTAATCATAAAAGGTATAATATAAATACTTTATATTGAATTGTATTTTTTTATAAACAGAAAACAAAATTAGAATTTGAAAAAAATTTTTATAATACACTAATTAAAAATTGATACTGTGAATGAAAAGGATATAGCCACCCAAATAAATGATACCCAGGAATTGAACCCTGCATCCCTTTAGGGAAGGAAAGGAAAAAAGTTATGAGAAGGAAAGGGAAAGGGAAAAGAAGGAAAGGGAAAAAACAGACTGTGTATACTGAGATGAAACATAAGGAGGCTTCCTCTTGACCTTCCTGGAATTCTTTTCAAGTGATTTGTTTATGATCCAGGTCTAGGGTAACGTATGCAGGAAATGATGTGGGTGAAATGTGGAAAAAAAAAATTATTACAGTTCTTTTCCACAAGACCGTATTGTCAAAACGTAATTCTAACTAGATGGAAACCATTATAGAAAGCCATCTGTTTTGTTTTTGGCTTACGATTTCCTTTCTCTTCTTATTCTATTTGCATGTGTGTTTAAAGCAGATGGAAACAGGAGGAAAGCCCCACCCCTGTTCCCCTTTTTCCCTGCTTCAAATCTCAGAAATGGTATGAAAATCATATAAAATCCTGTCAGGCAAATTTCAGGGTGCTTACAATAAAAATACTAGAATTCACCTGTTTTCTAGGCTCCATGGTAGTCCTCAACTCAGAAATTGTTCTTTGTTTGTTTTAGTGTTTAAAGAAGTAATCATATTCCCCCCTCACCCCACAATCAAAGCGGGACTCGATAATGCTTTGTTGTTAGGTTCCATCCAGTCGGTTCTAACTCATAGTGACCCCATGCACAACAGAACAAAGCACCGCCCAGTCCTGCACCATCCTCACAGTCTTTGCTGTGCTTGAGCCCATCGTGGCAGCCACTGTGTCAGTCCATCTCATTGAGGGTCTTCTCCTTTTTCTCTGACTCTCTCCCAAGCATGATATCCTTCTCCAGGGACTGGTTCCTTCTGATAAGATGACCAAAGTACCAGACATGAAGTCTGGCCATTCTTGCTCCTAAGAAGCATTCCCGCTGCACTTCCTCCAAAATAGATTTGTTCATTCTTCAGTATTCTTTGCCAAAACCACAATTTACTTTAAATTGATTTTCAGTGGAAAAAGGTAGGAATTTTCATGGCTAGTGATTATACTTCATTTTAGACAGAGCCTGCTATTTCCCATCTTTCCAATTTACAACTGGGGAAAAAGAGGGGTGCAAAAAAGGAGCGAGCCATCTATGTTCTGCTGCAGTTGCAGTTCCACTGCAGGCTTCAGACAACCATCCAGATCTCCTGGCTCTCAGTCCACTGTCCTTTCCACTGCTTCAGTGCACCTCCTGTCCTACATTCTGGGTCAATAGCAGTGATGTAAGGAGCTTCATTAATTATGAAAAGTCTTGCTGTGTCAAATGGATTACAAATGGAGCTACCTGTGGAGAGCCTGCAAGGTTTCTGACAAAGGGTAAAAGGAGATTGGAAAGTGAAGGACAAGTATCTTCTGAATGCATGTTGTTATCAAACAAAACAAATTGGTAGAAATAAATTAAGCATCAAAAACAGTTTTACCTTTTCCTATATATCTGAGTTAATGAATGCATTGGTACATTCACTCTTACACAGAGTTCAGTTGTTGATACCATGCATTAGAATCAGTCTGGAAGTAGATCAGTCAGAACTGACTCTTTCTAGAATTGGTTCCCTTCTGTGGTCAGTCCTCACTCAAGATTAAATTGAGCCTAAGAACTGTTTCTCCAGCCTCATATCCCTAATCAACTCTAATCTGGAACTCATGTCCAGAATTGACCTGGCCATGTTAGGCAGAAGAGTCCTGGGTACCTGGCTGAAGAAAATCTATCTTGGCGATGACCTTCCAAGTCCTGACTCCAGAGCCTCATATAAAGATTTATTGTCCTTGTGGTTGATATCTGAATGGCTCTGGGAAGTTTTACATATAGCTCAATATCCTTTGTAATCTCATAAACCTTTTGTCTGGCATTTAGTGTGACATACGTAATCCCTCTCTCTCCTCCAATCTGTTCCACACATCACTGATCACACATCATCTTCATAATACATTACTATGATTATGGTGAGCCACCACTCACAACTGTTAAAAGACTTCTTATAGTCCACTGAAGGAGGAACATACGTCTCACCCCAACTTCCATTGTACCCATTATTATCCAACATGTAAAATCACCTATGACCTGCCAACATTCTGAACTAGGTGAGAAAATATCTCTCGTTCCATAAGGCTCTTTATGTCAACAAGGAAGTGTTAGAGGATAATCACCTGGGAAGCTGTTTCAAATGATATATGCCTCCTGTGACAGAGCTTCTGATGAAGCCTTCAGGGTAGGATATGTGCATCCTGGAAACAATAAGCACACACACATACATTATTGGGAAGACAAAAAGATTAATACATAGAATATGTGATAGTTGAAGATGTGTCAACTTGGCTGGACTCCAGTTGTGAGTGGTGGTTCCCATGATGGATCACATGACTGCGTTCTAAGCGGCGGGTCGGCCTAGGGGGAGTTTCCCCAGGGGTGTGGCCTACCTGCAATGCTATCCCAGGGACAAACTGAAAGAACGGCATTCCGCACTATATACTTCCTGGAGCGAGCAGCTCGCTGCTCGCTGCTCGCCCTGGAGGTTTTCGGATTCATTCTTTGTTGGGAACAGCGACCAGCGCACTGCGTGTCAGCTTGATTCTCTCGGCTCTGTTGTGCTTACGGGAACCAGACG
>NW_006921949.1:740286-742463 GCF_000298275.1 Orycteropus afer afer
GCCGTGCGTGCGAAAGCCAGACGGCCCTGGGCCCCATCCCCCTCCAGAGACGAACTTTTCAGCTTGAACTTGTTGGCTTCTACACGCTTGTGAGCCATTTATCTAAGATAAATTTCTCTCTCTCTTTCTCTCTCTATAAATATATATATATATATTTTGCTGGTTTTTGTGTTTCTCTAGAGAACCCAATCCAACACAGAATATAATAGCACCCTAAGAGCAACACAAATTGCTACAAAGGGCATAATGGATTCCTACCTCATCCAGGCTTTGGGATGGGAATAGATGGTTATTGTTGTTGGTAGGTGCTAGAGAGCATGTCCCTACTCTTAGCAACCCTATGTACAACGAAATGAAACACTGCCCAGTTCTGCACCATTCTCACAATAGTTGCTATGTTTGAGTCCATACTTGCAGCCATTGTGTCATTCTGTCTCGTTGAGGATCTTTCTGTTTTTTGCTGACCCTCGACCAAGCATGATATACTTTTCCAGGGACTTGCCCCTCTTAATAACAGGTCAAACATCATGAAACAAAGTCTTACTATCCTCGCTTCTAAGGAGCAGTTTGCCTGTACTTCTTCCAAGATGGGTTTGTTCATTTATCTAGCATTCCATGATATAGTCACTATTTTTTGCCAACACCATAATTTAAAAACATCAATTCTTTAGTCTTCCTTATTCACTGTCCAGCATTTGCTTGCATATGAGGTGATTAAAAAAAAAGCTTGCATCAGGTGCACCTTAGTCCTCAAAGTGACATCTTTGCTTCTTTAACACTTTAAAGAGGTCTTTTGCTGAAGATTAGCCCAGTGCAAAAAGTCATTTGATTTCTTGGCTGCTGCTTCCATGGGTATTGATTGTGGATCCAAGTAAAATGCAATCCTTGACAACTTCGATCTCTTCTGTGTTTATCATCATGTTGCTTATTGGTCCACTTGTGAAGGTTTTTGTTTTTTTGTATGTAGGTGTAATCCATACTGAAGGCTATAGTTTTTTTTATCTTCATCAATAAGTGAAGTTATATTCACTTTCAGCAAGCAAGGTTGTGTCATCTGCATATTATTAACGAGTCTTCCTCCAATCCTGATGCTGCATTCTTCTTCCAATAGTCCAGCTTCTCAGATTATTTGTTCAGCATACAGATTGAATAAATATGGTGAAAAGATAACACACTGTTGTAAACCTTTCCTGATTTAAAACCATGCAAACCAAAACACCAAATTTACTGCTGAGTCTATTCTGACTCAGTGACACCCTTTGGGTTTCCAAGGCTGTAAATCTTTACAAAAGCAAACCACCTCATCTTTCTTCCATGGAGCACTGATGAGTTTGAACTACCAACCTTCTGGTCAGTAGCAAAATACCTTAACCACTAGACCACCAGAGCTTCTTTTTAAACCATGCCATATGCCCTTTTTCTGTTTGATTGACTGCTTCTTGGTCTATGTATAGCTTTCTCATGAGTTCAATTAAGTATTCTGGAATTCCCATTCTTTGCAATGTTATTAATAATTTGTTATGATCCACACAATTGAATCAGCTGCAGGGATCCAGGTGAGGAGAGGAAATCAGGCACGCCCAAAGCAGCAGGGTGGGAGAGCAAGAAAAAGGGGATTAAAAGCCAGGAACCCAGAGAGAGGAGCAGTCAGCCTCAGGGATCCAGGTGAGGAGAGGGAAATCAGGCACACCCAAAGCAGCAGGGTGGAAGAGCAGGAGAAAGGGGATTAAAAGACCTAGGAATCTGGACAGAGGAGGAGTCAGCCGCAGGGACCCAGGTAAGGGTGGTATGAGAGGTATCCAACAGGAAAACAAACTTGTTTGTCAGTTTGTCCTACCACGGTGACATGTTGATGTGAGTTTTGAGGCTGAGCCACTGGTGTTTCGAACCCAGCGGGATGCACATGGTGCACAGGTATCAGCCCAGCTTACAAACTGAAACAGACTAGGAAGAAGGAGGAGGCCATCCACTTCTCAAAGAATTGTCCAGGGAAAACCTTATGAATAGCAAAGAAACACGGTTTGATACATTACCGTGCAACTTTATGAATAGTCCAGTTAGGTTAGAAGGCTCTCAAAAATAGGACTGGGAAAGAGCTGCATGATCTGAGTAAACCCAGTCTTATTCCTATGGATAAGGTAAAGCTTTTGAGACCTCCATTTGCTGATGTGGCCCCA
>NW_006921949.1:748773-767815 GCF_000298275.1 Orycteropus afer afer
AACAGCACCTAACAACAACAACAACACAGTTGAATGCCTTTGCATAGTCAATAAAACACAGGTTAACATCTTTAACCTCTTTCATCTTTAACCTGCTTTCAGCCAAGCTCCATCTGACATCATCAATGATACCCTCATTCCATGTCCTCTTCCGAATCTGCCTTGAATTTCTGGCAGTTCCCTGTCAATATACTGCTACAACCTTTTTTTTTTTTAAGTATCTTCAGTAAAATTTAATTTATGTGTGAGATTTATGATATTGTTTGATAATTTCTGCATTCTGACAGATCAGCTTTCTTTGGAATGGGCACAAATATGGATCTCTTCCACTTTGCCAAGGTAGCTGTCTTCCAAATTTCTTGGAATAAATGAGTGAGTGCTTCCAGTGTTGCATATGTTTTTTGAAGCATCTCAGTTGGTATTCTGTCAATTCCTGTAGCCCTGTTTTTCACCAGTGGCCTCAGTGCAGCTTTAACTTATTCCTTCAATACCTTTGGTACTTGATCATATACTGCCTCCTGAAGTGGTTGAAAGTTGACCAACTCCTTTTGGTACAGTGAACTCTGTGTATTCCTTTCATCTTCTTCTCTTGCATCTTTGTTGTTCATTATTATTAGAGGTTATAGGTAGTGTATTTTTGGAAAGCATGTGGGCTGAGATTCTTAGATTGAGTAGGAATTAGACAAAGAATGAGATGGAAAAAGAACAATCTAAGTAGAAGGTGTCAAATGTGTGAAGGCACAGGAGAGATGAAAGAGCATGGCATTTGATGAACTAGAAGCACTTCAGTACTTAGTAAAGTGTTAAAAAAAGAGACTTAAGACAAAGACGGGAAAGATTGGCAGCACCAAATCATTAATGCTGCTATAAGCCCTGTCATGAGGTTTGGACTTTATCCTGGAGCCACCAAAGGGATTCAGTTAGAAGTAAGATGCAATAATCCAAGTGAGAGATGCCTAAAATCTGACTTAATACTAGGGGTTTGGAGAGAAAGATATGGGCAATTGGCTGTAGTACATTGGGAGAAGGCAGAATCAAGGATGAACCTAAGTTCAGATTTGAATAGTGGAGTGAATTATAGTGTAAATTGCTATGTTAGAGAGAACAAGAAGAGAAGTAGAGTTAGAGGATAATCGAAGTTTTGAGTATTACTCATTTGTTAATAGTGGATTAGTGGTCATAGTGCTGAAATAAGGCACGCAGATTGGGAAGACTGCAAATACAGATTTGGGTGTTATCAGCCTAATGGTAATTGAAGGCCTAAATGTGGTTGAGACTACCCAAAGAGAGCATCCATAGTGATCTCTGAAATACCAAAATTTAAAGTGTGAGGGGAAATAGCAGTTTACAAAGAGGCCTGAGAAGAAAACAAGAAGAACATTTTGAAACAAAACTTACAAAAAAATTTGCAAGGAAAGAAAGAATGGTTAATGGTACAGGGAGGTTAAGCTAGATGAGAACTGGAAGCATCCACAAGATTTAGCAACAAAGAAGTCACTAATGATGTTGATGATAGCAGCTTACTTGGCATTTTTGGCATAAAAACCTAATTAAGGAAGGTTGAAGAGTGAGTGGGAGGTGAAGAGCTGGGGCCAGTACCAATTGTGGAGTTGACTTTTACTTATGGTGACCAAAGGATGTTCAGAGTAGACAAAGGTTGATTTCTCTGAAGTAGATCACCAGGCCTTTCCCTAAGAAGTATTTGGTTGTATATGAACCTTTTGGTGAGCCACCAAGTGCTTTAACCATTTGTTGTTGTCATTGTTGTTGTTGTTATGTGCTGCTGAGTCATCTCTGACTCATAGCAATGTTATGTACACCAGAACAGAACACTGCCAGGTCCTGTGCCAGCCTCACTATCCCTAATATACCTGAGCCCATTGCTGCAGCCACCATGTCTATCCATCTTATTAAGGGCCTTCCCCTCTTCCGTTGACCCTTAACTTTACCAAGCATGACATCCTTCTCCAAAGAATGGTCCCTTCTGACAACATGACTAAAGTAGGTGTGATGAAGCCTGGCCGTTCTCACTTCCAAGTCACATTCTGGCTGCACTTCCTCCAGGATGGATATATTAGCCCTTTTGGCAGTCCACAGTACTTTCAGCATTCTTCACCAGCACCACAACTCAAAAGCATCAACTCTTCTTTGATCTTCCCTATTCACTGTCCAGCTCTCACATGCATATGAGACACTTGAAAATACCATGGCTTGGGTTAGGTGCATCCTGGTCTTCATGGAGCTATCTTTGCTCTTCAGCACTTGAAAGAGGTCTTTTGCAGCAGATTTGCCCAGTGCAATACGGCTTTTGATGTCTTGACTGCTGCTTCCATTGTCGTTGATTGTAGAACCAAGTAATAGGAAGTCTTTAACAACTTCAATGTTTTCTCCATCTATCGTGATGCTGCTTAATGGTCCAGTTGTGAGGATGTTTGTTTTCTTTATGTTGAGGTGTAATCCATATTGTAGACTGTAGTCTTTCATTTTCATCAGTAAGTGCTCTAAGTCATCCTCACTTTCAGCAAGCAAAGATGTGTTGTCTGCATATCTCAGGTTGTTAATAAGCCTTCCTCCAATCCTGATGCCACGTTCTTCTTCACATAGTCCAGCTTCTTGGATTATTTGCTCAGCATACAAGTTGAGTAAGTATGGTGAAAGAATACAACCTTGACACACTCCCTTCTTGATTTTAAATCATGCAATATCCCCTTGTTGTGTTCGAACAACAGCCTCCTGGTCTATTTACAGGTTCCTCATGAGTACAATTAAGTGTTCTGGAATTCCCATTCTTCTCAATGTCATCCACAATTTGTTATGATCCACACAATCAAATGTCTTTGCATAGTCAATGAAACACAAGTAAATATCTTTCTGGTATTTTTTGCTTTGAGATAAGATCCATCTGACACAAGCTATGATATCATATCCTTCATTCCATGTCCTCTTCTGAATCCAGCTTGCACTTCTGGAAGTTCTCTACCAGTATACTGCTGCAATTGTTTTTGAATTATCTTCAATAACATTTTACTTGTGTGTGATGTCTATGGGAGCTCTGGCAGCATACTGCCTAAGGCATTTGACTGCTAACCAGAAGGCTGACAGTTCAAAGCCACCAGCCACTCCTTGGAAGGAAGTTTGAGCAATCTTCTTCCATAATGATACTGCCTTGGAAACCCAAGGAGGGTTGCTATGAGTTGGATCCGACTCAATGGCAGTGTGTTTGGTTTAGTTTTGGGTTTGGTGATATCAACGATATTGTTCAATAATTTCTGCATTCTGTGAGATCACCTTTCTTTGGAATGGGTACACATATGGATCTCTTCCAGTCTGTTGGCCAGGTAGCTATCTTCCAAATCTCTTGGCATAGCTGTTTCTCCTCAAATTGAGTCATGCCATGCCAGCAAATGGAGGTCCCGAAAGCTTTACTTTATCCATATCATTAAGGTTGGTTCTACTCTGATGATGCAGCTCTTTCCCACTCATATTTTGAGTGCCTTCCAACCTGAAGGGCTCATCCTCTGGCACTGTATCAGACAATGTTTCAGGGCTATTTTTCAGTAACATATCAGACAATGTTTCACTTCTGTTCATAAGGTTTTCACTGGCCAATTCTTTGAGAAATGGATGGCCACTTCCTTCTTCCAAGTCTGTCTTAGGCTGGAAGCTCCACTGAAGCCTGTCCACTGTGGCTAACCCTCTTGGCACTTGAAACTCTGGTGGCACAGCCTGCAGCCTCACAGCAACACACAAACCACCACAGGATGACAAACTGACAGATGAGTTTGTCGTCTCCCTTAGCTATTCCAAAACTTCTCCACTTCCACTTCCGGGCCTTCCCTACAAGTCCCGGCCCTCCAAAAAGCTGTCTGCCACTGCCTCCCAGCCATCCCTACAAGGTCCAGCTCTCAAGAAAAAAAGCATTTATACCACCTGGGCACTCCAAAGAACTGAGGCAGCAAGGGTTTAATTACTCTTTCCAAACAGTTAGACTATACTTTCTAGAAACTTGTCACAAGAGAGATAACACAGTAGCTGACAGTGAACCTAGGATTAAGGCAGTCCTCTTTAGGAGGGGAAAGATGTAAACTTATTTGTAAATGGAGGAGATCACTGATAGGATGAGACTATGGATGTCAGAGGAGAGTGAGATCTAGAGACAGCACAATTGCTTACAGAGTAGTGAGAAGACAGAGTTGGAGCCAATTATGTGCTAAGTGTTATACAATTGTTTATATAAGGGATGGAGCATGAGGGAAAGAAGAAACCTGGGGCAGTCAGAGAAGACTTTAGGGGATAAAATTCTTAAGCCCACTATTGAAGGAAAGATTGACATTGGTTTAAGGAAAAAGAACTTTTCTGAAAGAAGAATTGGATTGTGCAAAGGCAGGGAGACAAAAGAAAGTATAGTCATGTTTAGAAAATTCTAAGTAGTTTTATTTTCTACTCTCCCTTCCTTCATATAACCTCATTCCAGTCAGTCTATACTGTTTGTTGGGCCCAACTCAAGTTGCATTTGATCATCTGTGTATCTTTGTTCGAAACATCCAGAATGCCGACCCTACTTCACCAAATATCCAAGTTTCCTTCATCCCTTGTCGCCCTGCACTAACACCAAAGCCTCCATGAATCTTCCATAAGTGTCTTTCTTCTCCTCCAGATGAGAGTAATATTACCCTCTGGAAATTCTCATGGCACTGTGCTTGTGTCTTTCTAAAGACATTTCTAATAAAGTCCCATAGTTACTCAAAGAAAGATAGTTGAGACCAGGGACCATCTTTCTATTAAGACCCTTCTTGGTTTTCCCTCCAGTGCTCAATACAGAGCCTTGTACTGAGCAGGCCTTCAGTGAGTTCAGTGGTTCTCAAACTGTGATTGCAGACCAAACAGCTTCAGCACCAGGGAACCTTTAAGAAATGCAAATTATCTACCCCCACCCCAGACCTACTGATTCAGAAACTCTGGAGGTGGAGCCAACAACCTGAGCATTAACACAGATGATGCTGATATACCTAATATTTTAGAACCAACGGGTTAACTGAAAGGAGCTCTTGTTGTGTAGCAGTTAAGGTATTTGGCTGCTAACCAAAAGGTCAATGATTCAAACCCATCAGTTGTTCCACCTAAGAAAGACAGGCTGGTCTACTTCCATAAAGATTTACAGCCTTGAAAAACCAGCAGGGGTCACTATTAATCAGAATCAACTTGATGGCAGTGAGTTTGGTTTGTTTTTTTTTGGTTGGGGACAGTTAACTGACATCTCTGTCCCTTTTCCCCTACACTTCAAGAATAGAAATTTGCACCTGCAGTTCCATTATAGGCATTTATCTTGACTATGTTTAAGAACATAGCTTTTAAATCACTCAGTTTTTTATCTGCAAATTTCTCATTTTCATGTCCCTCTTTTTCTCAACATATCATCTACATATGCAATCTTTTACTAGCCAAAGAAATTTGAGTAATAGGGAAACAATATAATTCTTTCTTAGGAAACCCCAGTGACTTCAGTGGTATCTGACTGACAAAAACACTGAATGACTAGTTTGAGTTTACTAATGACTGAATTTCCTAGAATCTACCTTTTCTTTCTTTTCCTCCTATGCTTTCCTTCCTGTCCTTCCCTTTCCTGCTTCTCATTATCACATTTTAAAACTTTTAATGTCCCAGATTATAGTTCTCTGTGATTGTACCCTTTGGAGAAAAGAGGTAATAAAAGTATTAATTAATATGCCAATCCAAACAAACATTTGCAATGAAAACCAAACATTTGCCAACAAGACCAAGTGGACTAGCCTGAATGAATGGGGGAGGGGGGGTGTTCCATTTTGCTTACATTCTTTCCCCAGCCCATCATTTCAGAGATTGAATTTAAATCATTGTGGAGAGACATCTTCCTTTGGAGTTGAATTTGCCAAACAGTCCAGGCACACCTACTGCTCAGTGAATTTCAGCATTTACTGCAGCTGTCAGCTTCCTATGGTGTAGAAAGCTGCTCTGAATTTCTGCCAGGAGTTTTTGAGCTTTTGTGTCACCTCAGCCCGAGGTGATAATCAGACAAGCCCTGAGCTAAGCAAAAGTGACACAAATGTTCAAAGATGTCCCAAACCAGCAGTTATCCTTAATAGGCAGCCTGCCCTTTGCCTATATCTGAGCATTTTCTCATCAATCCTAACATTTCGCTTTTGAGAGATTATACACACACACACACACACACATATATAATAATAATGACTGGGCAAGAAGAAATTTGCTATTGAAAGGTTACGTTTACATTTATTCCCTTTAATTAATGCACAGTTACGAAGAGCAGCCTTGATACCAAACTTATAATACTTATGTAGAATGTCTGGGTGTTTTAATACATAAACAAAAGAGAGTAGGAGTAAACATACAACCATAGCATACACATTCATACTTGCCTTTGTAAATACAACATTGTAGTAGGCTTTCCCTCATGTAATATAAACAATACACATTAGAATTATTGTTGCTATTAGGTGCCATCGAGTCAGTTTTGACCCATAATGACCCTAAGTACAACAGAACCAAACACTGCCTGGTGCTGCACCATCCTCACAATCCTTGCTATGCTTAAGCCCATCCTTGCCACTGTGTCAATCCATCTCATTGAGGATCTTCCCCTTTTTCTCTGACCCTCTACTTCACCAAGCATGATATCCCTCTCCAGGGCCTGGTCCCTCCTGATAACATGATCAAAGCATGAGAGACAAAGTCTGGCCATTCTCACTTCTAAGGACCATTCCAACTCTACTTCCTCCAAGACAGATCTGTTCTTCTAGCAGTCCATAATACAGTCAATACTCTTCTCCAACACCACAACTCAAATGCATCAGTTCTTCTGTGGTCTTCTTTATAATACCACAGCTTGGGTCAGGTGCACCTTAGTCTTCAAAGTGACATCTTTGCTCATTACCACTTACTTTTAAAGAGGTCTTTTGCAGCAGATTTGCCCAGTGCAATACATCACTTGATTTCCTGACTGTTGCTTCCATGGCATTGATTGTGGATCCAAGTAAAATGAAATCCTTGACATCTCCAATCTTTTCTTCCTCTATCATGGTGTTTTTTATTGGTTAATTTGTGTGTGTGTATGTGTGTGTGTGTATATATATATATGTGTGTGTGTGTGTATATATATATTTATTTTATGTTGAGTTGTGGGAGCTTTGGTAGCCTAGTGCTTAAGGCATTTGACTGCTAACCAGAAGTCTGGCAGTTCAAACCCACTAGCCACTCCTTGGAAGGAAGGTTGGTCAATCTACTTCCATAGTGATACCACCTCAGAAACCCAAGGAGGGGTCGCTATGAGTCGGATTCGACTCAACAGCAGTGAGTTTGGTTTGGTTTTGGTTTTATGTTGAGTTGTAAACTATACTGAAGACTGTAGTCTTTAAGCTTCATCAGTAAATGCCTCAAGTTTTCTTTGTTTCCAGTAAGCAAGATTGTGTCATCTGCATATCACACGTTGTTAATGAGTCTTCCTCCAATCCTGATGCCGTTTTCTTTTTTATATAGTCCAGCTTCTACAATTATTTGCTCAGCATACAGATTGAGTAAGTGTGGTAAAAGAATACATCCCTGATGCACACTCTTCCTGATTTTAAACCATGCAATATCTCCTTGTTCTGTTCAAATGACTGCCTCTTTGTCTGTGGGCAGGTTCCTGATGAGCACAATTAAGTGTTCTGGAATTCCCATTCTTCACAATGTTACTCATAATGTTATGATCCGCACATGCAAATGTCTTTGCATAGGCAATAAAACACAAGTAAACATCTTTCTGGTATTCTTTTATTTGAGCCGAGATCCATCTGACATCAGCAAAGATATCCTTCATTCAATGTCTTCTTCTGAATTTAGCTTGAATGTTACAATCGTAACATTAGAATTAGATTTTATATTATATAGATATAAGATAGGTCATTCCTCAAGTTGGTTAACTGTTTAGGGGAACTTGGCTTCATTTTCTAGTGCTGCTATAATAGAAATATCATACATTGATGTCTTTAAAGAACAGAAATTTATTTTCTCATAATTCAGAAGCTACAAGTTTGAATTGAAGGCACAAATTGTAGGGGAAGGTTCCATCAGCTCTGGGGAAAAATTTTGTCTCTTTCAGCTTGTTCCTCAGTTCCTTGGTGATCTTCATGTGGCATTTATATCTCCTTCTCCCTTCAAACCCCACCACAACCAATTTGTGCTTTTTGTCTCTGTGTCTGTGTTGCTTCTTATAACTCAAAAATGACTAGGTTTAGGAAACCCTCCACTCATATAACCTCAATAACATAATAAAGAAAACACTATTTCCAAACAGGATTACATCCACGGGTATAGGCTTTACCATTCAAATACATATTTTGGGGAACATAAGCCATTACAGAGGGAAGGAAAAATAGGATCTCAGGAAATAGATCTCCTAAGTCTTAAAGAAATAGAAATGCTAGAATCTTTTGTCCTTATAAATATCTTCATTATTTTGGTGATTCTTCCTCAGGGAAGCATTGAATTTCAGGTGAACTTGAGCACCAGGGAGTACTGTCAGTATTCAGAGAGACGTTGTTGTTGTTGTTGTTGTTGTTGTTAGGTGCCATTGAGTCAGCTCTGACTTATAGCGACTTATGTACAACAGAACAAAATACTGCCTGGGCCTGCACCATCCTCATAATACTTGCCATGCTTGAGCCCATCATTGCAGCCACTGTGTCAGTCCATATCATTGAGGGTCTTCCCCTTTTTCACTGATGCTTTACATTACCAAAGGTGATCTCCTTCTCCAGGACTGGTTCCTTCTGACAGCATGACCAAAATAGGTGAGACAAAGTATGGCCAGTCTTGTTTTTAAGGAGCATCCTGTCTGCACTTCTTCCCAGACAGATTTTTTCATTCTTCTGGTAGCCCATGATATTTTCAGTATTTTTTTTTTTTTTTTTTTTGCCAAAACTACAATTCAAAGGCATTGTCCACTTTACACATGCATATGTGACAATTGAAAATACCATAACTTGGGTCAGGTGTACCTTACTCTTCAAAGTGATATCTTTAACACTTTAAAGAGGTCTTCTGCAGCAAATTTGCCTAGTGCAATACAATGTCTTCTGCTTCTTCCATGGATGTTGATTGTGGATCCAAGTAAAATGAAATCTTTCACAACTTCAATCTTTTTTCCATTTATGGTGATGTTGCTTATTGGTCCAGTTGTGAGGATTTTTGTTTTCTTCATGTTGAGGTATAATCCATATTGAAGACTGTCATCTTTGATCTTCATCAGTAAATGCTTCAAGTCTCTTCACTTTCAGCAAGCAAGGTTTTGTCATCCAGAGATACAGCAAGCAAGGTTTTGTCATCCAGAGATACTGAATGGTAAAAGTCTTTACCTTTTAGAATCTGCTATATCTTTGCCATATCTGATTGGGTTATGTTCATTGATTATTTGATGGTTAAAGAGGTAAGTGTCCTAAAAAAGGATAAGAAAGTGAGTTATTTCTTTCTGTTTCAAATATATCATGACTCATCTCTGAGAGATTCACCTGAAAAATCAAGCGCATACAGATGCTGACGTTGGTTTCAATGTATTAACTATTTGTGACACAGTTATAAAAGAGAGAGGTCCCATACTAACTCTTAGTGTTGACATCCATATTATAGTGAATTATTTTTCATTATAGAAAGGACAAGGACAAGTCTTTTTTTTTTCCTCCCCATGCTAACAAAAGTGTGGGAAGAGGGATACTAAGGAATTTGACGGTATTGATCATAAAAAATTATGAGTAACATTGCAAACACTGGGAATGCAGAACTTGTACATAGACCAAGAGGCAGCTTGGTTTAAAATCAAGAAAGATGTGTATCAGGGTTGTTACCTTTCACCATGTTTGTTCATTCTGTATGCTGAGGACATAATCCAGAAAGCTGGACTGTATGAAGAAGAACACAGCATCAGGACTGGAGCAAGACTCATTAACAACTTGCTATATGCAGATGATGCAAACTTGCTTGCTGAAAGTGAAGAGGACTTGAAGAACTTACTGATGAAGATCAAGAGACTACAGCCTTCGGTTTGGATAAAGAAAGCAAAAATGCTCACAATTAGACCAATGAGCAACATCATGATAAATGGAAAAAATGCTGAAATTGTCAGGATTTCATTCTGCTTAGTTTATAGTCACCACCCATGAAAGCAGCAGTTAAGAAGTCAAATGAAGTATTGCATTTGGCAAATCTGCTACAAAGACCTCTTTAAAGTGTTAAAAAGCAGAGATGTCACTTTGAGGATTAAGGTACACCTGACCCAAGCCATGGCATTTTCAATCACCTCATATACATGCAAAATCTGGACAATAAATAAGGAAGACCAAAGATTTTATGTCTTTGGATTATGGTGTTAGCAAAGAACACTGAAAATAACATAGATTGCCAGAGAACAAACAAATTTGTCTTGGAACTATGCAGCCAGAATTCTCCTTAAAAGCAAGGATGGCAAGACTTTATTTCATGTTCTTTGGACATGGTGTCAGGATGGACTGGTATCATGGGTTTTGTTTTGTTTTTCCCATTTAATCCTACCTAATGTAAGTATGGAGCCCTGGTGGCACAGGGGTTAAGCACTGGGCTGCTAACTGAAAGGTTGGTGGTTTGAACCCACAAGATGCTCTGCAGGGAAAAGATGTGGCAGTCTGCTTCCATGAAAATTTAATCTTGGAAACTCTATAGGAAATTCTACTCTTTCCTCTAGGGTCACTATGAGTTGGCATCAACTTAACAGCAATGTTTTTTTTTTTTTTTTTTTTAATGTGAGTATTATTATACCCTATTTTACACATGAGGAAATTGAAGCTTATCTAGCTTGAATAATATGTTCAAGATCACAGAGTTAGTAAATAGCATAGGCAAGTTAAGAAAAGAAGCCAATTTTATTCCAAAGCATGGGCTCATTTTAGTAAACTATATGTTATCTCTCAGAACTGAAAGATTGTCCCTAAGCAGTTTTAATTTCATTTTAAGCAGTGGTTCTCAAACATGGGGCTTTTGCCCTCCAATCTGCCAAACATTTACCTATGTTTAGAGTTGTTTATCACAACTGGTGATGGAGTGGCTACTGTCACCAAGGGAACAGGGGTACTGCTAAAATTCTACAATTTAGGGACAGCCCTAAATAACAAAGAACTATCCAGTCCAAAATGGTGAGTAGTTTCAAGGTTGAGAAACTTTAATTCAAAGAATTGTGGGATTTTAGAGCTACTTAAGGTCTACTGTTCTCAAAATTATGAAGTAGCCCAATCGGGCATACTGTCAGTTCCTATCTCTTCCCTCTCCCACCCATTAACTATATTGAACTGTTTACTCCAATCTTACTCCAATCTAGCTCCTAGTAAGCCAAGCAAAGTTATTAACTGATAAACCCAACCTTGATGTTAAGCAAATTATTCTAAATTCCTGGCCTAAGGCATAAAAAGGTAATTGTTTTGTATATGCTTCACTCATATATACATTTTGTCCCATCACAGATGACAGCAGCCTTCTGAATCTAACTCCCTACCCCCTGGTTAGAAGACGGAAGAGAAGGTTCTTTGGGCTGTGTTGTCTTGTCTCGAGCTAAGCAGTTCCTCCTGGAAACCCACCACTGGGAAGACCAGAAAATTCGCAGCACCTGAGGACCTCCAGACAGCTGAACCACATAGTTTTGGTTTTTGACTATGTTTTCTATGCTCTATTACTTTTATTTGACTCCCCTTGCCCTTTTCAATGATTTTACATATGAAAGCAGCTGTGGTTGAGAAAAAAATAACAGATTCAAAAAGCAGGCTGTTTGTAAAAGGATTTTTAAAGCTAACATTGTGCATGTCTGCTCTGAATCATACCATAACAGATGCAACAATTATGATTTTTAAATTATTTAAAGATTTTTTAAATATATTATACAGAGAAAAACTACTTCATGTATAATAGTATACCTGTAGCTCTTGCTAACCTCATGTTAACAATTTATCATATCTGAAAGAAGTCTTTAACATAAGAATCTATTTAAGATTGTAAAACTGTGCTCAAAATTCCAATCAATATTGTTAGAAATAATATTACAACAAAACACATACCACTTCATCTATTGCTTTTCTCTGCACTCATTCACATTTAGTCTTCCATTCTGTCTTAATCTAAGAGCTTCAACATAAAAATATCTTAATTTATGATGCAACAAAACCATATATAAAAAAATAGTTAAATTTTGTAAATACACAATAGTCCTAATACCTTCACACAATGCATATGGTAACTAATTTCCTTTTGATCCAATGATGTCTTTTTCAGCTTCTTGGAGAATGAAGTAATCCAGTTAGGAAATGGTGTAGTAACATATACAATTACCCTCAAATGTAAAATTGAATATTATCACATTTTGTTCTAATTGAAATCTGAAGCATGGTGTCTGCACATCAGCATAGTGTTAAATCTTATAGGGCATGCTGGAATTAGTTCAGATCGTAAAAATATTTAACATTTTACATTGTTAATAACTTATTTTTAGTTATGCTAAGCTTGTCTCATTTTAGATGACTATGCAGATATGACTTTTCCAATGTGTACTTGGTGTCTTGTCTTATGCTTGGAATCTTGAAAGCAGGACACATTAAGCAATACTATATTTTAGAAACGAGGAAGCCACACACTTTGTTTTTCTGCTCATATCTGTTTTGTGATCTTCCTCCACTAGTAACATGGTACAAATTTCGTTATATTTTCCCTTATTCTTCCCTTGGCCTTTTTCCCAGACAGATTTTCCCATGGGTTGAGAGATTAGGTCTTTGTACTTCTTTTCTTGTTTCCCATGGTCTGGAAAATCTTAAAGTCAGACACGAGGCATCAATGTGTAGTACAATAAAAAGATGACCTAGATGTTTATAAGTGGCTTATCCAAGACACATCTTTAACCCCAACCCTATACTTTCTCAATTCTAACATGCACAGAGCATTTATATACTCTCCAGTATTCTGACCTAAAGCCTATATATTTTAAAGCTTTTAGCTCTAGTGAAGGTGAAGACAGGAACAGATGAACTACTGGAATAATTATTGTATTAGGTTGAAACATATGAAATTGTTGATATTTGACTGTTTTTGACCTACAAAAATGGCACTTTCATATGGTTTCACCTAATTTCTGATACTGTGCAAATTACCCTTGGTATTTCCTCCTGGCTGTTTGGACTAAAAGTGAAAGAACTAAAGAGTTGGAAGAGATCTCAAAAGCTATGCAGGTCTCTATTTAGCTCATGTCAGCTGGTTATTGGCCTTATTTTTGGAATCCAGAGTTCTGTTCTAGTGACTGGTCATTAATACATGGTTACAGGTATGTCCAGCTTTACATAAAAAAGTATCTTTGGAAAGTTATATAACAAAAATCACAATTTTCTGAATTAAATACTTGAAAAACGATGGTGGTACTATGCTATTTAAAGCTGGTGGTGTAGTGCCTAAGGCATTTGACTGCTAACCAGAAGACTGGCAGTTCAGTCCCATCAGCCACTTCTCGGAAGGAAGATTGGGCAATCTACTTCCGTAAAGATACTGCCTCAGAAACCCAAGGAAGGGTGGCCATGAGTCGGATCTGACTCGATGGCAGTGAATTTTTTGAGTTATTCACTTTGTAAAGCAGTAACCACTTCCAGATTTACCTGGTCTGCAAACTCTGATTTTCATATATCAGATTTGATTAAAGCTTAATAGCATAGTGCCTAAGGCACTTGACTGCTAACCAGAAGGCTGGTGGTTCAAACCCACCAGCCACTCCTCGGATGGAAGATGGGGCAATCTACTTCCGTAGTGATACTGCCTTGGAAACCCAAGGGGGGTTTGCTATGAGTTGGGTCTGACTCCACAGCATATAACAACATAACAACAACAATGCCTTCCTGAATCTGGTTGATATAGTTGAGCCCATTTCTTCTTTTAATCCCCTGAGGTTATTTTACTTAAGGTCTACTGTTCTCAAAATTATGAAGTAGCCCAATTGGGCATACTCTCAGTTCTTATCTCATCCCTCTCCCACCCATTAACTATATTGAACTGTTTCCTACAATCTTACTCCAACCTAGCTCCTAGTAATCCATGCAAAGTTATTAACTGATAAACCCAACCGTGGTGTTAAGCAAATTCTTCTAAATTTCTGACCTAAATCACTTCTGCTTTGTTAATTTGTGTTCACACTCACCTTAGTCTCTGTATGAAAATAACACTAACCTTCCTTGCAGTTGTCCTTTGTACAACTGAAGACTGTTAATAAATTCAGGTCTCACCTCCATGTTCAGGAAGGCTGTCATAGCTATTCATGGAGATGAGAATTTGTCTGATTACTGAATCAGACTTTCCATATGTAAGGTAAATAAATTCAGTCACCTATCTTTTATTCATAGTAACTGTTTCTCAGGCTTTGATTAGTTTTTGCAGTTCCTGTGACCACATTCCAACATTCATAGATCTTCTTTCAATTTTAATCCTAAAATTAAATTTAATGCTCAAAGTCCTGATTACCTACACTGACTCATGGTTACAACTGACAAGTCACCATCTGCCTTTATATAGGCCAAAGCATCTCTTTAGGCATTGACCCCACCCTCTTCTTACCTCCCAAAGGACTTTCTCAGATGTGGTTCCGTGAGATAGAGTTCTACTGTCTTTACTTCCTTCTGGTAATTCATCTTCAAATGAATAACTCTGAGGAGTCCCCAGAGGTGCTGAGAGAACACTGACCCCTAAGACTTCAGAAATACCGCTATTTCATTGTGTGAACCAACATTCTTGAAGTAGAAAAGGATGCAAACCTTTTGTGGCACATACTCATTTTAACACCATATTTTAACACTTCTTGATTTTTTTTCCAGATTAAAAATACAATACATATTCTTTGTGGGAAATGAGAAAAATACCACCAATAATAAAGAAAACAAAAATCACCTGAATCCCACCGCAACAACACTGTTTAAAATCACATTTTAAGACTTTAAATCGGTCAGTGACTGAGCCCCAAAGCACTTTTGGATAAAGTTATGTGAAGAAATACATGCCCACAAGGCCAAGATGCCACTTTAAAAAAAAAAAAAAAATCTGTCCACTGCATGTATGAGTCGGGTTTGACTCGACGGCACATAACAACAACAACAACAGCATGTATCTAGGAATACATGGATGGCAAGCTCTGGCGGTGCCATTAGTCAGGGTACAGACAGCTCTAGAAGTAGCATAGCACTGATGCCTCGTTTAATGCACTAAAGCTCTTGGGGAAATTCTAAAATTCTGCTAGACCGTTTTGTTCCCTGATGCTCCAGTGAAAAACAGTTGGGATACTCACTGTATGGCAGTACTGCCACCTACTGAAAGCTGAACTGTGAAGTGAGAGAGGAAAAAATAAACACAGACACATCAGAGGGGAATAAAACATCTAACATATTTCAGACAACAAGTGAATGGACCATATTAACAGTGATCTCACCTGGAATTTCAGATTTTGAAAAGCCCCAAGTTGAAAGGATTAAGGATATCAGCCAGTGTAACTTCCACCCATACACCTATACTTAAGTAATGTCTATCATTTCTTTGTGTTTTAGAATGTTACCAAATGCAAAATGATCAACTTTTCAGGTAACTATACCTAGGCTGAGAAAAGGCAGTGATACACTATTGAGCTCAGAACAGATCATTAGAATTAAAATTCAGAAATAGGCCCAAGATATAATACTTAAAAAATTGAGTACATTATAAAGATGGCGTTTCAAATCTGTGAGAAAAGATTAGATTATTAAGTAAATTTTGTTGAGATAACTGGTTAGCCATTTGAGGGAGAAATATTATTAGATCTATACCTCATAACTTGTGCCCAAGTAAATTCAATATAAAGATTTAAATGCAAAGGCACATAAATAAACATGTAAAATATCTAGCAGGCAGTATGTATGAATATGTATGTGATTTTAGTGTGGGCAAATCTTTCTGAGTGTAACAACACCAAAGGAAGAAACCACAAAGGAAAAGATGGATGAATTTGACCAATTTAAAATGCAAATTTTCTATATAATGAAAAACAACAAGCCAAAGTAAGAGAAAATAATATTTGCAATATATGCACAAAGAGTATAGATCTTTAACATGTATTAATAGCTTAAGTACCATTAAACTTTGGGAACTTTCCATGACCTATCCCCAATGCTCACACCTAGTCAAATGTTCACATTTCTTTCTATTCTCTCCTTGTTGCTCTTTTTTCATTATTTCTTATTTAATTGTTTGTTTTTTTCCCACTAGATTGAAAGTTCAAGAAAGCAGCAACCATGTCTATTTTGCTTACTGTTGTATTCCCAACACCGAACACAGTGATACAAAGCAAATGCTGAAAACATATTTATTGAATGAGTGAATAATGAATGCATGAATAAATGACATGACTCAAAAAGAAGCAAACTTTCCAGTAGAGAATTGAAGCTAGGATACAAACTAGCAATGCACTATAAAATAAAATAATGCACTAATAAAAATATGAAAAATATTTGAATATATTAGTCATCAGAGATGCAAATTAATATGATATACTTTTTTTATGTATCAGAAAGGCAAACAGTATAAAGAATTAAAATTCCCAGGGATGTAAAGGGAGTATGAAAATGAACATTCCAGAAGAGTCAGTGAGAGTGTAAACTGATACAGCCTTTCTGGAAAATATTTTGGCAATAAAATTTTCAAAAGCCTTAATAATGTGCTTGTACAGTGTCTTGTTATCTAGTGCTACTATAACAGAAATACCACAAGTGGGTGGCTTTAACAAACAAATTTATTTTCTCACAGTTTAGGTGACTAGAAGTCCAAGTTCAGGGTGCCAGCTCCAGCAGAAGGCTTTCTCTCTCTGTCAGCTCTGAAGGAAGGTCCTTCTCTCTTCTGAGCTTCTGCTCCTGGGTGAACTTCATGTGTCTTGGCATCTCTCTTCCCCCATCTCTGCTTGCTAGCTTGTGTTTAATCTCTTTTATATCTCAAGAGAGATTGACCCAAGATACACCTTAGACTGATCCTGTTCCATTAATATGACAAAGATAACCCATCCCCAAATGGGATTATAATCACAGATATAGAGATTAGGATTTATAGCACATATTTTGGGGGACACAGTTCAATCCATAATACCTAGAAATTCTATGTTAGGAGAATTCTCCTTTAAAAAAAAAACATCAGAAAAAGTGAGTTAAGATGCATTCATTCATTTATTCAAGAAATATAAGCAAGAAAGGATGTTTACATCAGCATTAATTGGAGAAGTGGGAAAAAATATAATCTGCCAACATTGTAGGATTTGTTAAATATGGTACATCCTTTCAACAATGGAATACTGTGCAATGACTAAGAATAATCACCAAATGTATATTTATTGAAATGTACAAGCTAAAATATTAAATGAATGAAGCAAAGTTACAGAGGAATGTCTATAGTTTGATCCCATTTTAAAATATATGTATACATATGTGCATTAAAAAGTCTAACAGGATACTTGCCAAAATGTTAACAGCATATATCTCTGGGAGGTGAGATTTGGAGCAATTATGTATTACTTTTGCATATCTGTAATTTCTAATTTCTCCACAATGAGCATGTAGAATCTGTATAATTTTTCAGGGAATTAATGACAATGTTCACAATATATATTAAATGAAAAACATGTTATAAAACAGTATGTATAGTATGACACAAAATTTGTAAAAGAAACATATATAAATATATCTATGTATGTATGTATATGCATAAGAAAGTTAGAAGGACATACACTATAAAATGTAATTAGCAGTTATCTATGGGTAGCGGGATTATGGGTGATTATTTTTTTCTTTTTGCTTTTCTGTGTTTTCTAATTTTTCTACAATGAACATGTATTACTTGTGTAATAAAAACTAATAATAAAAGTTAAAAAAAAAAAAAAAAGAATGAAAAACTAAGAGAGACATTGTGACTCACCATCTGGCCTCATTCTACCTCCTTCCCATCCTCTTAGCTTGTTCCTTCTCAGCAGACTGTGGAAACTAGTTGAATAGTGGGGATGTGGAGAGAAAATGCCAGGGCACCACAATACTGAAGCTATAAGAGAGGTAGAGAGAGAGACATTGAGGAAAGGGAGAGACAGGGAAGGAGAAGAGGAAGGAAGAAAGGAAGGGGAAAGAAAGTATTAAACGGAGTGAGTGGGAGAAAGTTTAAAACAGGCTTTACAAACTTGTCCACTAATGGTAGCAATAAGTCTCTAAATTTAGCTCAAGTTTTCTGATGTTTAAGGCAAAAAAAAATACACTGAGTTAAATAATTTTATTTTCTAATAAGGCAACTATATATACATATATGTGTGTGTGTGTGTATATATATATATATATATATATGTATATACATATATTTTTTGTTGTTATGTGCCATCTAGTCGGACCCAACTCACAGCGAGCCCTCCTTGGGTTTCCGAGGCAGTATCACTAAGGAAGTAGATTGCCTAACCTTCCTTCCAAGGAGTGGCTGGTGGGTTTGAAGTTCCAGCCTTCCGCTTAGCAATCAAGTGCCTTAGGCACTACGCTTCCAGATATATTTGTTGATGTTGTTAGGTGCCGTGGAGTCAACTCCAGCTCATAGTGACCCTATATACAACAGAACTAAACACTCCCTGGTCCTGTGCCAGCCTCACGATCCTTGCTAAAACTGAGCTCATTGTTGCAGTCACTGTGTCAATCCATCTTGTTCAGGGCCTTCCCCTTTTTTGTTTACCCCCACTTTACCAAGCATAATATCCTACTCCAGGGAATGGTCCCTTCTGACAACATGACCAAAGTAGGTGAAAACAAGTCTGGCCATTCTTGCTTCCAAGGACCATTCCAGCTGCACTTCCTCCAAGACAGATTTGTTAATTCTTTTAGCAGTCCATAGTACTTTCACCACAACTCAAAAGCATAGACTCTTCTTCAGTCTTCCTTATTCATTGTCCAGATCTCACTTACATATGAATCAAAAAAACCAAACT
>NW_006921949.1:768150-773240 GCF_000298275.1 Orycteropus afer afer
TTTCTGAGGCGGTGTCACTACAGAAGTACATTGCCCAATCTTCCTTCCAAGGAGTACCTGGTGGATTTGAACCGCCAGCCATCTGGTTAGCAGTCAAATGCCTTAGACACTACACTACCAGAGTTCCCACATGCACATGAGGCAATTGAAAACACCATGGCTTGGGTTACACACACCTTAGTCTTCAAGGAGACATCTTTGCTCTTCAACAATTGAAAGAGGTCCTTTGCAGCAGATTTGTCCAATCCACTATGTCTTCTGATGTCTTGACTGGTGCTTGTATTGGTATTGATGGTACATAAAATGCACTGCCCTGGAGTCAGATTTGACTCATAGCGACCCTTCCTTCAGTTTCCGAGGTAGTATCACTACGGAAATAGATTGCCCAACCTTCCCTCCAAGGAGTGGCTGGTGGGTTTGAATGACCAGACTTCTGGTTAGCAGTTAAATGCCTTAAACACTCGCCACCAGAGTGTTGATTATAGAACCAAGTAATATGAAGTCTTTGACAACTCCAATCTTTTCTCCATTTATCATGATGCTGCTTATTAGTCCAATTGTGAGAAATTTCATTTTCTTTATTTTGAGATGTAATCCATACTGCAGACTATAGTCTTTAATCTTCATCAGTAAGTGCTTCAAGTCATCCTCATTTTCAGCAAGCAAAGTTGTGTCCTCTGCATATCACAGATTGTTAATGAGCCTTCCTCTAATCCTGATGCCATGTTCTTCTTCATATGATCCAGCTTATTGGATTATTTGCTCAGCATACAGATTGAATAAGTATGGGAAAAGGATACAACTCTGATGCACTACCTTCCTGATTTTAAAACATGCAGTATCTCCTTGTTCTGTTTGAATGAAAGACTCCTGGTCTATGTACAGGTTCCACATGAGTACAATCAAGTGTTTTGGAATTCCCATTCTTCTCGATGTTATCCATAATTTGTTATGCTTATGCATAGTCAATAAAACACAAGTAAACATCTTTCTGGTATTCTTTGCTTTCAGCCAAAGATGCATCTCTCATCAGCAATGATCCCCTTTGTTCCATGTCCTCTTCTGAATCCAGCCTGCATTTCTGGAAGTTCTCTGCCACTATATTGCTGCAACCATTTTTGAATTATCTTCTGTTAAGATTTTACTGGTGTGTGATATTAATAATATTTTTTATAATGTCACCTTTGTTTGAAATGTGTACAAATATGGATCTCTTCCAGTCAGTTGGCCACGTAGCTATCTTCCAAAGCTCTTGACATAGCTGAGGGAGTGCCTCCAGCATGGCATTTGTTTGTTGAAACATCTCAATGGATCTTCTGTCAATTCCTGAGGCCTTGTGCTTTGCCAGTTCCTTCCATGAAGCTTTGATTTCTTCCTTCATTACCATTGGTTCTTGATCACCTCCTGAAATGCATTAACATCAACTAATTCTTTTTGGTACAGTGACTCTGCATATTCCTTCCATCTTCTTTTTATGTTTCCTGCATCATTTGATATTTTGCCCATAGAACGTTCAATATTGCAACTCAAGGCTTGAATTTTTCTTTCAGTTCTTTCAGCTTGAGAAATGGCAAGCATGTTCTTCCGTTCTGGTTTTCTAACTCCAGGTCTTTGCACATTTCATTATAGTAATTGTCTTTGTCTGCTAAGAGCTGCTCTTTGAAATCTTCTGTTCAGCTCTTTTATCTTGTCAATTCTTCCATTTGCTTTAGCTACTCTCCATTCAAGGGCAAGTTTCAGAGTCTCTTCTGACATGCATTTTGGTCTTTTCATCCTTTCCTGTCTTTTTAATGACCTTTTGCTTTCTTCACGGATGATGTTCTTGATGTTATGCCACAATTCCTCTGGCTTTCAGTCATTGGTGTTCAATGCATCAAATCTATGTTTTAGATGGTCTCTAAATTCAAGAAGGATATAATCAAGATCATATTTTGGCTCTCATTGACTTGTATTAATTGTCTTCAGCTTCAAATTGAACTTGCATATAAGCAGTCAATGGTCTGTTCCACAATCAGCTCCTGGCCTTGTTTTGGCAGAAGATATTGAGCTTTTCCATTGCCTCTTGCCACAGATGTAGTCAATCTGATTCCTGTGTACTCCATCTGGTGAAGTTCATGTGTGTATCTGCCATTTGTGTTGTTGGAAAAAGGTATTTGCAATGAATAAGTCATTGGTCTTGCAAAATTCTATCATGCGATCTCCAGCATTATTTCTATCACCAATGCCATATTTTCCAACCACCAATGATCCTTATTTGTTTCCAACTTTTGCATTCCAATCACCAGTGATAATTAATAAATGTTGATTGCATGTTCAGTCAGTTTGAGACTGCAGAAGTTGCTAAAAATATTCAACTTCCTCAACTTTTGCTTTGGTGTTTGGTGCATGAATTTGAATAATTGTAGTATTAACTGGTCTTCCTTGTAGGCATATGGATATTATTCTATCACTGATAGCATTGCACTTCAGGATAGATTTTAAAACATTCTTCGTGATGATGAATGCCATGCCATTCCTCTTCAATCTGTCATTCCCGGCATAGTAGATTAAATGATTGTCTGATTCAAAATGGCCAAAACCAGTCCATTTCAGCTCACTAATGCCTAGGATATCAATCTTTATGCATTCCATTTCATTTTTTAACAATTTCCAATTATCCTACATTCATATTTCGTACATTCCATGTTCCTATTATTAATAGATGCTGGTAGCTGTTTCTTCTCATTTTGAGTCATGACATATCAGCAAATGAAAGAGCTGAAAGCTCTACTCTATCCACATCATTAAGGTCGGCTCTACACTGAGGAGGCATCTCTTCCCCAGGTATCTTGAGTGTCATCCAACCTGAGGTACTCATCTTCTGGCATTATATCAGACAATGCTTTAGGGCTATTCATAGTATTTTCCAGTAATATATTACAGTGTTTCACTGCTGTTCATAAGCTTTTCACTGGCTAATTATTTGTGAAATAGATGGTCTCTTCCTTCTTCTGAGTCTGTCTTAGTCTGGAAGTTCCACTGGAACCAGTCCATCATGGGTAACCCTGCTGACATTTGAAACACTTATGGCATAGCCTCCAATCACAGTAACACACAAGTCACCGCAGTATGACAAACTGACAGACAAATTCATCTCCCTTAGTTGTTCCAAACTGTTCTGCTCACTTCCTGGTCTTCCTGAGCTGCTTTTCCAAACCACTGCCAGCTCACTTCCTGGGCTTCCTCAGCTGTTCCAAACTCCTGCTGGCTCACTTTCTGGGATCTCTTAGCTGCTCATACACACACACACACACAGAGAGACAGACAGACACACACACACATTTCTGGAGGGTATCTAAGAATTAAATTCTGAGAGGAAAGTATTCCGAAAGTTTTTCAAAGGTGAACTGTTGAAGTCTAGCTAGATGTCAAGGGCTATGCAGCACAACATGAAGTTACACAGACATTTACCTGAATCCTAGATGTGCTGTAAGTCAAGTACATAACTGGAAAGCAGTTCCACTACACATTCCCTCACTTTCTTCTTCCGCAATAGAACAAAACAAACAATCCACCACCAAAGCTACTTCAGCAATAGAGACACCAAATTTTGTCTAGGCAAAAGCCACCTAAAGTAAAGATTTCTATTCCCAGCCTCTCTTGGATGTGACTGTGTACCTGAATTTGGGCCAGGAGGATGTGAATCTAAGTGAAATGCCCAGGTAACATCCATAAATCAGAGGCATGCACTTCCATTTCCTTTCTCTTCCCACTGGGCTGTGATGAAAATAATCATGGTAGAAACTGAACTCAGAAATGGTTCCCATGTGACAAGAATAACAGAACTGCCTTAGCAGACCCAGACCACCTGCCTCCCTAGTATAAATACAAATAATAGCAATAAAATAACTTCTATCTTGTTTAAAGGAGATCTGGTGGCTTAATGCCTAAGGCATTTGACTGCTAACCAGAAGGCTGCAGGTTCAAACCCACCAGCCACTCCTCGGAAGGAAGGCTGGGCAATCTACTTCCATAGTGATACCACCTCGGAAACCCAAGGAGGGGTCGCTGTGAGTCAGATCCGACTTGACAGCAGTGCTTTGTCATGTCATCTATCTTGTTTAAGGCATTAATAAGGTTAACTTTTGTATGGAAGAACTTAATCACTGAAAAATTAACCTTTCTCAGCCTCAGTTTCCTCAAAGTAAAACAGGAATGGTAATAATACCAACATCACAAGATGCTCAACCAAATAAATAACCAATTATTTGCTTGGAATCCAAACTCTGTGCTGAGAAAAAAAACAAACAAAGCAGCATTTGATAAAAGTGGATTGCAGAACAGTCAGGAAAGGAAGATCTTTTAAATAAATAATACTTTAGAAACATCTTGTAACATGAATGAACCCAGAGCACATTATGCTGAGTGAAATTATTTGATCACAAAAGGACAAATATTGTTTGAGTCCACTACTGTAAAAAGTCAAGAAAAGGTTTACATAGAGAAAGAATTCTTTCAAGGTTACCAGGGGTGGGAGGGTAAGAGAGTGTAATCACTAACTGAAGGGTAGACATGTATTAACTTGGGTCAAGGGAAAGGCAACGTACAATAAGCAGAAGACAGAAAAAAAAATTATCAAGGCAAAGGAAGACCCTGGGAGGAGCACAAGAGTTAAAGGCAATAGCGATAAATACAACTACACACGGGAGCTCTGGTAGCATAGTGCCTAAGGCACTTGACTGCTACCCAGAAGGCTGGCAGTTCAAACCCACCCGTCACTCCTCAGAAGAAAGATGGGGCAATCTACTTCCATAGTGATACTGTCTCAGAAATCCGAGGAGGGGTTGCTATGAGTTGGGTCCGACTCAACAGCATATAACAACAACAACAACACACACAATCTTTCAATGACAGTAATAATAATCTATGAATGAAGACATAGATAGAAACAAGCTGAACAGGGGTGTGAAAGCAAGTCAGACTACACCAACGAATATATATAGATTTGACAGATGATATTTCTACATATGTATTTATATGTGCTGCAAATATATCCATGAATATAGTAAAGCATACAAGGGGCAAAGTTATGCTAACTTCTTAGCCATAAC
>NW_006921949.1:773340-783056 GCF_000298275.1 Orycteropus afer afer
GATTTGACAGATGATATTTCTACATATGTATTTATATGTGCTGCAAATATATCCATGAATATAGTAAAGCATACAAGGGGCAAAGTTATGAAAACTTCTTACCTGTAAACAAACACTTTGAGAGGCTTAGGGAACATCAAGGTCAGTTGGCATAATATAGTCCACAAAAACAGTGTTCTACATCCTATTTTGTTGAGTAGTGACTGGGGACTTAAAAGCTTGGGAGCAGTCATATAAGGTGCAACTATTGGTCTCGTCCTATTTGGAGCAAAGAAGAATGAAGAAAATTAATCATGCAAGGAAACAATTAGTCCTAAGGACTAATAGGCAAGTGAATCTCAGCCTCCATGACCCTAAGACCAGAAGACTTAGATGGTGCCTGTCTACCACTGCTGACCGCTCTGAAAGGGATCACAATAGGAGGTCCTGAACAGAGTGGGGGAAAAATGTGGAACAAAACTCTAAATCTTAAAAGAATACCAGGGTTACTCGTCTGATAGAGAGTGGTGGAACCCCTGAGCCTATGGCCCTTAGTCACCCTTCAAGAATGGAACTGAAAGCATCTCTTTGGCTCAACTTTCAGCCAAACAGTAGACAAGCCTATAAGGTGAACAATAACACCAGGGAGGTATGTGTATATCCATATAGAAGAATCAAACGATCATAATATTGAATGAAAAAGAGCCAGGTGCAAAAGAATACATGCTGCCATTAACAGCTAACATTCACAGAAGCTGGGAGATGGCCATCATTGCCCAGTAAAACAAATCTAGGCAGGACCACAATGTCTACTACAGTCTACCCTTTGCACAATTCAGATCCACTTGCTTCTCACATTCAATTTACTCTATCCAGGTGTAGTTTATCAGGATTCTGTTGTCACAATTCCTAGGGACATGTATCTCAAATAAAAGGGTAGTTCTCAATTATAGAGTTGATCCCAAGGAAGCAGTTGATACTTATCATTTTCTTGTCCACCACCTATTCTAGATTCTCCTCATGCTACATTGGCAATTCTGAATTGCCTGGTAGGGTGAAGCAGATTCTCACCTATAGGGGTCTAAGGACCTTCTCAAATGTGGTTGTTGAACTTGAACATCTACAGTTAAATCTGGGCATGGACATACCAAGAGATGATGACCTACTGAGTTGCCTGAATGTCAAACATATTCCTCCATGCTTCATTATTTTGCAATAGCTCTCCCTCCTCATGATGTTGTTGTTGTTGTTAGGTGCCATCAAGTAAGCTCTGACTCTTACTGACCCTATGTACAACAGAACAAAACACTGTCCAGTTGTGTGACATCCTCACAATCCTTGCTGTACTTGAGCCCATCTTTGCAGCCACTTTGTCAATCTATCTTGTTGAGGATCTTCCTCCTTTTCACTGACCCTCTACTTTACCAAGCTGACATCCTTCTCCAGAGACTACTCCCTTCTAACCACATGACCAAAATAGGTGAGACAAAGTCTGGCCATTTTCACTTCCAAGGAGCATTCCAGCTGCACTTCTTTCAGGACAGATTTATTCATTCTTCTGGAAATCCATAGTATTTTCAATATTCTTTGCCAACACCATAATTCAAAGGCATCAACTCTTCTTCAGTCTTCCTTATTCATTGCCCAGCTTTCACATGTGTATAAGGCAATTGAAAATACCATGGCTTGAGTTAGGCTCACCTTAGTCTTCAAAGTGATATCTTTGCTTCTTAACACTTTAAAGGGGTCTTTTACAGCAGATTTGCCCAGTGCAATACAACATCTGATTTCTTGACTTTTGCTTCCATAGACATTGACTGTGAATCCAAGAAAAATTAAATCCCTGACAACTTCAGTCTTTTCTCCATTTATCGTGATGTTGCGTATTGATCCAGTTGTGAGGATTTTTGTTTTCTTTCTGGTGAGGTGTAACCCATACTGAAGGCTGTAGTTTCTATTCATTAGTATTTCAAGTCCTCTTCATTTTCAGCAAGCAAGGTTGAGTCATCTGCATCTCGCAAATTTTTAACGAGACTTCCTCCAATCCTAATGCTGTGTTCTTCTTCAGGGAATAATCCAGCTTTTTGGATTATTTGCTTAAGCATACAGATTGAATGAGTATGGTGACACACCCCCTTCCTGATTTTAAACCATGCAGTATCCTCTTGTTCTATTCAAATGGCAGCCTCTTGGTCTATGTTCTTCATGAGCACAATTAAGTGTTCTGGAATTCTCACCCTTTGCAATGTTATCCATAATTTGTTGTGATCCACACAGTCAAATGTCTTTGCATAGTCAATAAAACACAGGTAAACAACTTTCTGGTATTCTTTGCTTTCAGTCAATATTTATCTGACATCAGCAATGATACCCCTTTTTCTACATTCTCTTCTGAATCCAGCTTGTATTTCTGGGAAGTTCACATTCAATATATTACTGCAGCCATCTTTTAAATTATCTTCAGCAAAATTTTTCTTATGTGTTGTATTAATGATATTTTCCAATAATTTCCACATTCTGTTGGATCACCTTTCTTTGGAATGGGCATAAATACTGATCTCTTTCAGTTGGCTAGGTAGCTGTCTTCCAAATTTCTTGTCATAAACAAGTAAGTGCCTCCAGCATTGCATCCATTTGTTGAAACATCTCAATGGGCATTCCATCAATTTCTGGAGCTGTGTTTTTAACCAATTCATTCAGTGAAGGTTGGACTTCTTTCTTCAGTACCATCAGTTCTTGATCATATGCTATCTCCAGAAGTAGTTGAACATAGACCAATTTCTTTTTGGCAGAGGGACTCTATGTATTCCTTCCATCTTCTTTTAATGCTTCCTACATCATTCAATATTTTGCCCACAAAATCTTTCAATATTTCCACTTTAGCCTTGAATTTTTTCTGCACTTCGTTCAGCTTGAGAAATGCCGAATGTGTTCTTCCCTTTTGGTTTTCTAACTCTGGATCTTTGCACATTTCATTATAATTCTTTGTCTTCTGAAGCTGCCTTTTGAAATCTTCTGTTCAGCTCTTTTACTTCGTCATTTTTTTCCATTCAGTTTAGCTATTCTGTGTTCAAGAGCAAGCTTCAGAGTCTCTTCTGACATCCGTTTTGGTCTTTTCTTCCTTTCCTGTCTTTTTAATGACCATTTGTTTTCTTCATAGATGATGTTCTTGATATCATTCCACAACTTACCTGGCTTTCAGTCATTGGTGGTCAATACATCAAATCTATTCTTCAGATGGTCTCTAAATTCAAGTGAAATATAATCAAGGTCAAATTTTGGCTCTCTTGGACTTTTTAATTGTCTTCAACTTCAACTTGAACTTGTATATGAGTAATTCATGGTCTGTTCCACAGTCAGCTCCTGGCCTTGTTTTGACTGAAAATAATGAGCTTTTTCATTTCCTCTTTCCAGAGATGTAGTTGATTTTACTTCTGTGTATTCCATCTGATGAGGTCCATGTGCATAGCCACTGTTTATGTTGTTGTAAAAAAGTATGTAATGAGCAAGTCATTGGTCTTGCAAAGCTCTATTAGATGATCTCCAGCTTATTTCTATCATATTTTCCAAACACTGATGATTCTTTTTTATTTCCAACTTTCACATTCCAATCACCAGTAATAATCAGTATATCTTGATTGCATGTTTGGTAAATTTCAGACTGCAGAAGTTGGTAAATAATTTTCAATTTCTTATCTTTGGCTTTAGTGATTGGTGCATAAAATCCTCACAATAATTAGGGCCAATTACCCCTGTCAGTTGTCCTCATGTACCACAAATGATTAAGCATTCAACTACTAGCTGAAAGATTGGCAATTTTAATCCATCCAGAAGAGCTTCCAAAGATAGGCCTGATGATCTGCTTCTGAAAGGTCACAGCCTTGAAAACTCTATAAAGTACTTCTACTCCACAAACACAGAGTCACTATGAGTCAGAATTGACTCAACAGCTAACAACAACTCCTGTTAGTATGGTAACTCCTTTATTTGACTCCTAGTTTCCTGGCAATAGGGATCCCTCATGGTGAAAACAGTTAAACACTTGGCTACTAACTGAAAGGTTGGCAGTTTGAACCCACCCAGAGGTACTTTAGAAGAAAAGCCTGGTTATCTGCTTACAAAAGGTTCAAAATCAAAACCAAACTCACTGCCATTGAGTCAATTCCAACTCGTAGCAACCCCATTGGGTTTCCAAGGCTATAAATTTTTATGGAAGCAGACTGCTTTATCTTTCTTCCTCAGAGCAGTTGGTGGGTTTGAACCACCAACCTTTTAGTTAGTAGCCAAATATCTTAACCACTACACAGCCAGTGCTCCAAAAGATTACAGCCTTAAAAACCCTATGAAGTATAGTTGAATTCTGCAACACAAGAGTTGGAATCAATTTGATAATAAATAGTTTATTTACTGGCATGAGTGACTTAGCTATAAGTTTAGTGGGACTCTTATTTTTCCTCCTCTAGAACCAAGATTCTTACACAACAAGGATAAGAAGAACAAATTCTTCAAGTGAATTACTGAAGCCCTCCTACTTTCAACCTTTGCTTTTGGGACCCATATGTTTTACCTATTGGCGATACAGAACCATATAATTACCATTGATTTAAGGAATGTAGTACATACTGAATGATAGCACTCAATGTTATAAGATGTCATCTCCTTTAAGAGGCTATGGCAGCACTCTATCAAGATGGCCGCTTCTTAGTGGTGGAGTATGTAGTAGGAACTATGAACCCCATAGTTACATGTCCACTGTTGCAACTTCTTTGCTATAAAATGAGGTCTTTGGTCTGAGCCAATATTATGCACAATCCATGTCAGCAGATCACACACTCTGTAAGCCTTGATAGTGGTGCTAGTTACAACCCTACAGAAGTAAAGGCAGATACGTATCCAGAAAACAGGTTAAGCTCAGTCAAGTAGAAATAATCAACTTGCTACTAAGTGGCTAATTGTCTTTCTCAAGAGATGGTACTCTGTCAGGGGCTCAGTGTCAGCCTCTGTTGCTAAGAAAAAAAAAAAAAAAAGCTCACTGTTGTCAAGTCAGATCCAACTCATAGCAACCCTTCCTTGGGTTTCTGAGGTGATATAACTACAGAAGTAGATTCCCCAAACTTCCTTCCAAGGAGTTGCTGGTGGTTTTAAAGGTTGGTTGTAAAAAAAGCAGCCTTAGTAAATAAAAGGGAGGCCAGTTATTGGACCCATTCTCAGCCTTCCTCTCTGCTGCCACGATAGTCCATTCTTGAGCTCAAGCACTAGGGTGGCCAAAAACAAGGCTGGATAATATCGACTGACTGAGGTATTCTGTGCACTTGGTTGCTTAGTGCCTCTTTCACAATAGATGCTTTCTGGTGAGCATTGACACAGACTTGACTGACTGTCTCACTTATGGCTGGTGGCCCTCTCTTATCTCCAAGGATAATGGAAAAACCAATCATTAATTTTGTATGGAAAGGAAAGAGACCTCAGATAAACAAAGCAATATTGAAGAAAAAGAACAAAGTAAGAGGTCTCACACTGCCGGATCTCAAAACCTACTACACAGCCACAATAGTGAAAACAGCCTGGTACTGGTATGACAACAGACACATAGACCACTGGAATAGAATTGAGAGCCTAGAAATAGATCCATCGACCTATGTTCAGCTGATTTTTAGTTTTTCCATTATCCTCTCCAAGAAGCTCCATGAAGCTCTCTGTCTAGGTTCTGCTCCTTAGTGACGGTAACAGCATCCCACTGTTACTTATCCTGGAATGTCGCACTGCCTCTTGCAGTTTCCCAATACCCAGTCTATATTTCATAAGTCTCCTTATTAAATTCTTCAAATCACCCATCCATTTCCTACAGGGTGAACAAGCCAAATATGCAAAGATCTTTAGAAAGAATTTCCCAGGCACAGGGAAGGACAAGAAAAAACACTGTGAGGCAGAAACAAGTTTGACCTTTTGTGGGATAGAAATAAATCCGTGAGGCTGGCGCAGAGCGAATAAAGGGGAGAATGGTAAGAAAGGCAGGAAATGTGGGACTCTGTAAAGCATGTTACGGAGGGTGGATTTTACTTCAAGTAAACAGGAAGTCATTGTTGGGTACAGGAAGGTTTGGATTTGGGGTTAATATCTGATTTATAGTTTTTTTTAAAAAAATGATTGGCTACAGTCTAGTCAGCTCTGACTCATGGCAATCTTATGTATAATGGAATGAAATGTTTCCTGGTTCAGCACCAACTTCAGGATGTCAAGCCCATTGTTGTGGCTATTGTGTCAGTCCATCTCATTGAAGGTTTCCCTCATTTATTTATGTTTTGTTTTATTTTTTATTTTTCCACTGTTTCCTCTCCTCTCCTCCCACTCCTGGTAACCAACAAAGAAAGTTTCCTTCCTTTCCTTGACTTTTTACCATAATGAACTCAGATGATATTTGTCTTTCTGTGATTGACTTACTTCACTCAGCATAATGTCCTCCAAGTTCATCCATGTTATGTGGTGTTTTGCAGATTCTACATTATTCTTTATTGTTGCATAGTATTTCATTGTGTGTATGTACCATAGTTTGGTTATCCATTCTTCTGTTGATGGGCAGGCACCTAGGTTGTTTCTACCTTTTTGCTATTGTAAATAGTGCTGCAATGAACATGGATGTGCATAGATCTGTTCTTGCCCTGGCTATTAATTCTTTAGGATATGTATCTAGTAATGGGACTGCTGAATCAAATGATATTTCTAATTTCAACTTTTTAAGGAATCACCACACTACTTTCCACAGTGGTTGTATCATTTTACAGTCCCACCAGCAGCATAGGAGAGTCCCAATGTCTCTGCATCCTCACCAGCATTTGTTATTTTCTGTCTTTTGAACTTTGCTACTAGTGCTGGGGCAAGATGTTATCTAATGGTTGTTTTGATTTTCATGTCTCTAATGGCTAATGATCCTGAACATTTCTACATATATTTGTTGGCTGCCTGAATATCCTCTTTGGTGAAGTGTCTATTCGTGTCTTCTGCTCATTTTATAGTTGGATTGTTTGTCTTTTTGTTGTTGAGGTGTTGGAGATTTCTATGAATTTTAGAGATCAGTCTCTTCTCAGATATCTCATTGCTGAATATTTTTTCCCAATCTGTAGGCTCTCTTTTTACACTTTTGGAGAAGTCTTTTGATGTACAAAAAGAATTATTTTCTAGAAGGTTCCATTCATCTAGTTTATCTTCTGCTGTTTGTGTATTTTGGGTTTTGCTTGACAGTCTATTTATGCTATAAATGAGGGCCCCTAAATTTGCCCTATTTTTTTCCTTGAGGAACATTATAGTTTTAGATTTCACATTTAAGTCTTTGATACATCTGGAGTTAGTTTTTGTGTATCGTGTGATGTATGGATCTTGTTTCATTTTCCTGCAAATGCATATCCAATTTTGCCAGCACCATTTGTTAAAGAGACTGGCTCTTCCCCATCTAATGGATTTCAGTCCTTTGTAAAAAATCAGCTGAACATAGGTCAATGGATCTATTTCTAGGTTCTCAATTTTATTCCACTGGTCTATGTGTCTGTTGTCATACCAGTACCAGGCTGTTTTCACTACTGTGGCTGTGTAGTAGGTTTTGAGGTCCAGCAGTGTGAGACTTCTTACTTTGTTCTTCTTCTTCAATATTGCTTTGGATATCTGAGGTCTCTTTCCTTGCCATATAAAATTAGTGATTGGTTTTTCCACTATCCTTAAAGAATGTTGATGGGATCTGGGTTGGGATTGAATTGAATGTATAGATTGTTTTGGGTAGAATTGACATTTTCACAATGTTCAGTCTTTCAGTCCATGAGCATGGTATGTTTTTCAATTTATGTAGATCTCTTATGGTTTCTTGAAGAAGTATTTTGTAGTTTTCTTGGTACAGGTCTTTTGTGTCCCTCACCAAACCAAAAAAACAAACTCTCTGCCATCGAGTTGATCCAACTCACAGCAATCCCTCCTTAGGTTTCTGAGGTGGTATCACTATGGAAGTAGATTATCCAGTCTTCCTTCCAAGGAGTGGCTGGTGAGTTTGAAATACCAGCCTTCTGCTTAGCAGTCAAATGCTTTAGGCACTACATTACCAGAGCTCCCTTTGTGTCCATAGTGAGATTTATTCCCAAGTATTTTATTTTTGGTAGCTATTGTAAATGGTATTGATTTCCTTTTCAGCAATCTCTTTGCTGAAAAATTTGGGGAAAAGAAGCCAGAGGGGATAACAGAGCAGAGCAGCAACCAGGGATCCAGGTAAGAGGAGTGACCCAGGCCCCACCCCTCTAACCAGGAAATCAGGGGAAAGAGAAGCCAGAGAAGACAACAGAGCAGAGCAGCAGCCAGGGACCCAGGTAAGGGGAGGGACCCAACCCCAACCCCCACAAGCCAGGAAAGCAGGGGAAAGAGAAGCCAGGGGGGTGACAGAGCAGAGTAGCAACAGGGATCCAAGTAAGGGGAGGGTGGAGAGGTTTCGAAAAGCAAAGCAAGATAAACTTATTTGTCAGTTTATCATACTATTGTGGCTGACATGTTGCTGTGAGGCTTGAGGCTATGCCACCAGTGTTTCAAGTGCCAGCAGGGTTGCACATGGTGCACAGGTTTCAATGTAGCTTACAGACTGAGATAGACAAGGAAGAAGGAAGAGGCCATTCACTTCTCAAAGAATTGACCAGGGAAATCCTTATGAATAGCAGAGAAACACTGTCTGATATATTACTGTGCAACTTTATGAATATCCCAGAAACATTATTTGATACAATGCAGTAGAACGAGCCCTCTAGGTCAGAAGTCTTTGAAAATAATACAACTAGAAAAGAGCTGCATCATCAAAGTAGGACCAACCTCACTGATATGGATAAAGCAAAGCTTTCAAGACCCCGATTTGCTGACATGGCACACTTCAAATTGAGGAGAAACAGTTGCAAACATCCATTAATAATAAGAACATGGAATGTATGAAGTATGAATCTAGGAAAATTGGAAGTTGTCAAAAATGAAATGGGACACATTAAAGTCGATATCCTAGGCATTAGTGAGCTGAAATGGATGGGTTTTGGCCATTTTGAATCAGATAACCATACTATCTACTATGCTGGGAATGACAATTCAAAGAAGAATGGCATGGCATTCATCATCACAAAGGATATTTCAAGATCTATCCTGAAGTATAATGCTGTTAGTGATAGGATAATATCCATACACCTACAAGGAAGAGCAGTTAATATTATGATTATTCAAATTTATGCACCTACCACCAAAGCCAAAGATGAGGAAATTGAAGATTTTTATCAACTTCTGCAGTCTGAAATTTACTGAATGTACAATCAAGCTGTGTTAATTATCATTGCCGACTGGAATGCAAAAGTTGGAAACAAAGAAGAAGCACTGGTAGTTGGAAAATTTGGTCTTGGTGACAGAAATAATGCTGGAGATATCATAATAGAATTTTGCAAGACCAACAACTTATTCATTGCAAATACCTTTTTTCAACAACACAAACGGTGGCTATACACATGGACTTTGCCAGATGGAGTACACAGGAATTAGATTGACTACATCTGTGCTGTGGCAAGAGGTGATAGAGAAGTTCAATATCTTCAGCCAAAACAAGGCCATGAGCTGACTGTGGAACAGACCATCAACTGCTCATATGCAAGTTCAACTTGAAGTTGAAGACAATTAAAAAAAGTCCACAAGAGCCAAAATATGATCTTGAATATATCCCTCCTGAATTTAGAGACCAT
>NW_006921949.1:784036-799380 GCF_000298275.1 Orycteropus afer afer
TTATCAAACAATATCATTAATATCACATGCAAGTAAAATCTTACTGAAGAAAATTAAAAAACAGTTGGAGCAGTATATTGACAGAAAACTTCCAGAGGTGCAGGCTGGATTCAGAAGAGGATGTGGAACAAGGGATATCATTGCTGATGTCAGATGGATCTTGGCTCAAAGCAAAGAATACCAGAAAGATCTTTATTCGTGTTTTATTGACTATGCAAAGGCATTTGATTGTGTGGATGATGATAAATTGTGGGTAACATTGAGAAGAATGGGAATTCCAGAGCACTTAATTATACTCATAAGGAACCTGTACATAGGCCAGGAGGCTGTCATTCAAACAGAACAAGGGAACTTGTATGGTTTAAAATCAAGAAGGGAGTGCATCTGGGTTGTATCTTTTCACCATACTTATTCAATCTATCTATATGCTGAGCAAATAATCTGAGAAGCTGGACTATATGAAGAAGAACATGGCATCAGGATTAGAGGAAGGCTCATTAACAACCTGCCATACACTGATGCTGACAACACAACTTTGCTTGCTGAAAGTGAGGATGACTTGATGTACTTACTGATGAAGATTGAAGACTACAGTCTGCAGTATAGATTATATCTCGATATAAAGAAAACAAAAATTCTCACAACTAGATCTGTAAGCAGCATCAGAATGACTGGAGAAAAGATTGAAGTTGTCAAAGACTTCACATTGTTTTTTTCTACAATTGATGCCAATGGAGGCAGCAGTCAGGACATCAGACGACATATGGCACTGGATAAGTTGAATGCAAAAGACCTCTCTCAAGTGCTGAGGCAAAAACGTCTCCTTGAGGACTAAGGTGTGCCTTACACAAGCCATGATATTTTCAATCACCTCATATGCATGTGAGAGCTGGACAATGAATAAAGAAGAGTGAAAAGAATTGGTGCTTTTGAGATGTGGTGCTAGAGAAGGATGCTGAAAGTACCATGGACTGCTAAAAGAACTAACAGATCTGTCCTGGAGGAAGTGCAGCCGGAATGCTCCTTGGAAGCAAGAATGGCCAGACTTCGTCTCACCTACTTTGGTCATGTTGTCAGAAGAGACCATACCCTGGAGAAGGATGTCATGTTTGGTAAGGTGGAGGGCCAATGAAGGAGGGGAATGCCCTCAACATAATGGATTGACACAGTGGCTGCCACGATGGGCTCAAGTACTGTAGGTATCACAGAGCTGGCTCAGGATGGGGTGCTGTTTCATTCTGCTGTGCATATGGTCACTATGAGTTGGAGATGACTCAAGGGCACCTAACAACAATATCTTTGCTAGTGTGGAGGAATCCAACTGATTTTTGTATGTTGATCTAGTATACGGCCACTATGCTAAATCTCTCAATTATTTCCAGTAGTTTTTTCTTACTGAGTCTTTGGGGCTTTCTATATATAGGATCATATCATCAGCAAATAGGGATAATTTTACTTCTTCCTTACTGATTTGTATGCCTTTGATTTCCTTTTCTTGTCTTATTACCCTGGCTAGAACTTCCAATACAATGTCGAATAGAAGTGGTAATAGAGTGCATCCTTGTCTGGTTCCTGTCCACAAAGGGAATGATTTAAGTCTCTCTCCATTGAGAATAATGTTGGCTGTTGTTTTTGCATATATGCTCTTTATTATGCTGAGGAATTTCCCTTCTATTCCTATTTTGCTGAGACTTTTTATCAGGAATGGGTGTTGGATTTTACCAAATGCCTTTTCTGCATTGATTGATATGATCATGTGATCCTTTTCCTTTGTTTTAGTTATGTAATGGATGATGTTGATTGTTTTTCTAATGTTGAGCCATCCTTGCATACTTAGTATGAACCCCACTTGGTCATAATGTATTATTTTTTTTGATACGTTATTGGAGTCTATTGCCTAGTATTTTGTTGAAGATTTTTGCAACTATATTCATGAGGACTATTGGTCTGAAGTTTTCCTTTATAGTGATGTCTTTGCCTGGTTTGGTATCAAGCTTATGCTTGCTTCATACAATGAGTTAGGGAGGATTCCATTCTTTTCTATGTCCTGGAATAGTTTGAGTAGCATTGGTGTCAGTTCTTCTCTGAAGGTTTGGTAGAATTCTCCAGTGAAACCATCTGGGCCAGGGCTTTTTTTAGTTGGTAATTTTTTGATGGCCTGTTCAATATCTTCTTTTGTTATGGGTATGTTCAAATTTTTCACCTCAGCCTGTGTTAGTTTAGGTAAGTAGTACATTTCAAGAATCTGTCCATTTCTTCCAGATTTTCAAATTTATTGGAGTATGCTGATTTTATCCTTTTAATTTCCAGTGGTTCTGTTGTGGTGTAGCCCAACTCATTTCTCCTTCATGTTATTTGTATTCTTTCCCTCTTTCCTTTGTTAAATTTGCCAGTGGTTTGTCAATTTTATTAATCTTTTCAAAAAACCAACTTCTGGTCTTGTTGATTTTTTCTATTGTCTTCCTATTTTCTGCTTCCTTTATTTCTGCTAGAATCTTTATTATTTCTTTTCTTCTGGTGACTGTAGGCTTTTTTGGCTGCTCTTTTTCTAATTGTTGGAGGTGTTGATTTTGGCTCTTTTTTCCTTTTTAATGTGTGCATTTATTGCTATAAATGGGCCTTTGTTCACTGCGTTTGCTGTGTCCCAAAGATTCTGGTATGCTGTGTTTTCATTTTCATTTCATTAAAGGCATTGTTTAATTTCATTTTTCATTTCTTCTATTACCCATTCGTTCTTAAGGAGGGTGTTGTTTAGTTTCCATGTGCTTGCTCTTTTTCCATTGATCTTCCTATTGTTGATTTCAAATTCTAAAGCGCTGTGATCTGAGAAGATGCCTTTCAGTATTTCAATGTTTTTTTAAAATTTTTTAAGGCTTGGTTTGTGGCCTAACATATGGTCTATCCTGAGAATGTTCCATGTGCACTGGAAAAGAATGTATATTGTGCTGCTGTTTAGATGAAGTGCTCTGTAGATGTCTATAAGGTCAAATTGGTGGATTGTATTGTTAAGTTCTGCATCTTTGTTGAATTTCTTTCCAGCTGTTCTATCTTTGGTTGAAAGTAGTGTGTTAAAGTCTCTACGGCACATAACAACAACACAACATGAGTGTGGAGTCATCTATTTGTCTTTTCAACTCTGTTAAAGTCCAATTTATGTACTTTGGGGCTCTTTCATCGGGTTAGATATTTATTATGGTTATGGCCTCTTGTTCAATTGATTCTTTAATCATTAGATAATATCCTTCCTTGTCTCTTATGGCAGTTTTTGTCTTAAAGTCAAAAACTTTAATTTTATAATTTTATAAAAAAATTAATATTCCCACTCCTACTCTTTTATGGTTGGCATTAGCTTGATATACCTTTTTCCAAACTTTTATTTTTAATCTATTTGTGTCTTTCTCTCTAAGTGTGTCTCTTGTAGACAGCATATTGATGGGTTATGTTTTCTTATCCAGTCTGCAACTCTCTACCTCCTGAATGCTATATTTAATCCATTGACATTGAGTGTAACTATCAACAAGTACGAATTTCTTGTTGTCATTTTATGTGATTTTTTGTGGTTTTACTGATTTCTTTGTTCCATATAATTTTCTGTGCTGAGCTCATTTTGATTATGAATTGTGTTATCACTTCCTTCATTGCTATTGTTTTAGTATTTCCTAAATATTTGTGCTTGTTCCCTTTTTTATTGTGATGTGAAGGTTTATCATTTTTCTTTGAGGTTACCCTATGATTTATAATATTCTTCCCAAGTTTAGAACAGTTCATTCTATCTTGCAATTTTCTTGACTTCTTCATCATTTAGAAGTTCTGAAAGTACACAATTTTTCCCCCTCTTTTTGGTCTGTAGTTGTCCTCATTTGGCAACTGATGTCTCTAGTTCCCTGTTTAGAATCTTGCAGGCTTATTTACTTTGAATACTTCCATAACTGGGTTACTTTCTGGATTATGTCATCATGTGTGTTAATGGTTGGTTGTTGTTTGCTGTTGTTGGTTCTCTGTCCAAAAAACTACCTTTAGCAGACTAACCATGTTAGTCTAGTTTTAACAAATTTCTTTTATTTCTGCTTACCTGAAATGTCCCAATTCCATCATCATATTTGAGGGACAATTTTGCTGGGTATATAATTCTTGGTTGGAAACTTTTTTCTTTCAGAGTTTTATATGTATCTTCCCATTGTCTTCTCACCTGCATAGTTTCTGCTAAGAAATCCGAGCTTAGTCTTACTGGTTGCCCTTTGTAAGTAACGTTTCATTTTTCCCCATGCTACTTTCAGGATTCTTTCTTCATCTTTGGTTTTGGTGAGTTTGATGATGATATGTCTTGGTGATTTTCTTTTGGGGTCTATCTTGTTTGGGTTTTGTTGGACTTCTTGAATGGATATATTCTCGTCTTTCATCATATCAGGGAAATTCTCTTCCAACAAATCTTCGCCAAATTTCTCTGTGGTCTTATTTGTCTCTTCCTGTTCTGGAATTCCAATGACACATAAGTTATAACCTTTGATTGTATCCCACATGTACTTTAGGCTTTTTTCATTTTGTTTGATCTTTTTTCTGCTTGGTCTCTTTCCAAAGAAGTATTCAGGTATTTGTCTTCCATCTCACTAATTCTTTTTTCCATTGATTCAATTCTACTCTTTTGCTCATTCAATGTGTTATCTATTTCTGAGAATTCAGTATTAATCTTCTGGATTTCTATCAGTAGATTTTGTATCATCTCCAATTTTCATTTTTTTTTTTTTATCATTTTGTCTTTGTGTTGTCTTTTGAAATTGTTCTAGGGTTTTCTCCAGTTTTCTCAGTGTTTTCCTTGATCTGTCTCTCAATCTGTTGATGGTACCTAAATATATTTTTTTTTTAATTCCTTATCAAGGAGTTCTAATGCTGCTTCTTCCTCAGGAGTGTGTTCTGGGTCTGTGTCCTGGATCTTGTTTCTACTGCTTCATCTTGCTTCTTTGTGTAGACAGTGGCACTCTGTTGGTTTTCCCTTTCTTTGCTGAAGAAAGTCTGTGTCACTTATCTGCCTATTACACCATCTTACTGGAAGTTCAGGTTTCCCTCATATTTGTTAACCATCTACTTCACCAAACATGATGTCCTTTGCTAACTAATCTTTCCTGATGAAGTGTACAAAGTAAACAAGATGAAGTTTCACCATCCTCCCTTCTAAGGAGCATTCCAGTTTTATTTTCTCTAAAATTGATTTGTTTGTTCTTCTTAGATAAGAGATAATGGTGATAGATCAGGTTGGTGACAATGCAGGGTGGGAATAAGTGATAATAATCAGAAAATAATATAAATTTCCTTGTGGATTAGGTACGGAGTGAGGGAAGAGGAATAGATAATGATGCTTAAAATTTTGATGTCATTAACTGGGTTAATAGAGATGCCATTTCATTTACTAGACATGGAAGACTGGCTTTTGCAAGTTGAGCTGATTAAAGGAAAAGAGTAATTTGTGTGCCTATGTGACATCCATATTAATATGCTGAGGAAGAAATTGGGTATCAGATGAGAGTTCAAGACTCACATATGATACTTGATGAACTTACCCTGGAAGACAGTGTAGCTAGAGAAAATTAGGGACAATGAATGAGTCAATAAGATTAGCTAAGGTTTAAAGCTTGGGGAAAGGAAGAAGAGCCAGCAAAAAAAAGACTGAGAAACACCAGTAAGGAAAAAAGAAGATATAATAGTGGTGTTTTACTCTAGTGAAAGAGTGGTCAAGAATAACAAATTTTGCTAAATGTTATTGAAAAGTGAAGTGATGCAAAGCTGAAAATTAAATCATTAAATTTAGCAACATACAGGACATTGACCTTTAACAGGAGACATTTCAGCTGGGTGGCAGAGATAAAAATAAATTAATTTTAAAAAAAAGAAAACCTGGAGGTGATGGAATGGAGACAGCCATTAAAGATACTATGTGAAGTTTTATGATAAAGGAGCACATGAAAGGAAAAACAGAACCAAAGAAGGACTTTTGTTAAGGTAGAAGATATTAGAGATGTTTTTATGCAGCTTGGAGTTATCTATAAGAGAGGAAAAACTTAGCATGTAGAAAAGAAAGAATATAATTGAAGAGCAAGGTTTTGAGAAAGTGAGATGGAGTAGGATTCACTCCATAAGTGAAGGAGTTGCCCTTAAATAAGAGTGTGGAGCAGTGCTTCTAAATTCCAGCTCTACATTAGAATTCTGTGAGAATTCAAAACATAGCAAAAAATTATGTCCTACACCAGATTAATTAGGAATCTCTGGGAGGGGATTTGGGAATCAGTAATTTTAAAAATTCTAAGTACAGCCAACAACATTGATAACCACTGATGCACTAAAACAGGAGCAAAGGAAGGTTGGGTGAGTACAGATGCAGGTAATTTGATAGACTTTGTGGTGGGGAGATGAGCCAGTTCTCCTCTGAGTTTCTATTATCTCAGCAAAATAAGAAACAAGGTCTGAACTGAAAATTATGGTGTTGGAGATTTGAAGAGAGAGAGGGCTAAGGTGTGAAGCCATTTTAGAAAGTAAGAAAACAAATTTACTTAAGCAATATAATAGGACAGCAAGACTTTGCAGAAGGACCACTTGAGATGTGTAGAGACAAATGTAAAAATGAGACTAAATTAGCACAGCTGTTTTTCTCTAGCCACAGTCATTGGATACAGGCAAGGAGTAAGTAGAGATATTCTTTTGTGATATTTGAAGGACCTGCCACCACTTGAGTAGTCCTAAGTAAAATTACAAAGTGCAGGTTGTTGTCTCTGGAAAATTTTCACCATCTTCCCACTTCCTGAAATCAAGATACCTCACTTTAGGTTGACCTAACCCTATAAATACCCCATCATGGTATACAAAAAGAAGATCTAATAAGCTCAAATGGAATTCTAATTTGTGGAATGCATAAAGGGAGAGGGGAAAAAATTAATGATACATTAGTGGTTAAACACTTTGCCACGAGCCAAAAAGTCAGTGGTTCAAGCCCATCAGTGGCTCTGCAGGAGAAGATGTGGCAGTCTGCTTCTGTAGAGATTTATGATCTTGGAAACCCTGTGGGACAGCTCTACTATGTCCTATAGCATTGCTATGATTTGGAACACACTTGATGGCAATGTTTTTTGTTTGTTTTATTGAAACGTAATTTACATGAAGAATGTACCAATTTACATGAAGAATGTACTGCTTGATATCTTTGCACATTTGTATACACCAATATGTGATCACCACTGATACCAAGATATAAAACATTTTCATCACCCTAGAATGTTCTCCTCACCCCTTCACAGTCAATATTCCCCACCTCTTTTTTGTCTGACTTCATTTGCTTAGCATAATATTTTTAAGTTTCATCCATGTTGTTTTGGGCATCAGTAGTTTGTTCTTTTGTTATTGTTGAGTAGAATCTCATTATATGAATATACCATAATTTGTTTATCTACTGTCAGTTGATAGATACTTGAGTTGTTTCCAATGGTTTGCTTTTATGAATAAGATTGCTGTGAACGTTTGTATTTCAGTATCCCTGTGGATGTACATGCTCACTTGTCTTGGATATTTATTTAGAAGTAAAATTACTGGTTCATAGAAATGAAGGTGTATGTTTAACTTTATTGGAACCTGCCAAATAATTTTCCACAGCGGTTGTACCATTTTATGCTCCCGCCACTAATATATGAGCATCACCATTGCTCCACATTTTTTCCAATAGTTAGTATCAAGCGCCAAGCTAACTGCCATTGAGTTGATGGGTTTCCAAGGTGGTAAATGTTTATGGAAGTAGATCACCGGGTCTTCCTTCCACGAAGTGGCTGGTAGGTTTGAATCACCAGCCTTCTGGTTAGCAGTTAAATGCCTTAGGCACTGTATCACCAGAGCTCCTTAATAATTAGTATTATCAGTCTTTAATTTTCATTATTTTTGACCATTTTAGTTAGTGTGAGAAAGATGTCTGAAGAAGACTTTCAGAAGACAGTCTATCCTGGACCTGACACCTTAGACTATAGCTCAACAACTTAATGCAATAATACCTAGAAGTTTGCCAAGTCTCTACTGCACTTTAGGGTGGAGCCCATTTAGTGGCTACTGCGTCTCAAAGGATTTGTATTGTCTTAAAATCTCTTTAGAGTAAAATGGGGTTTACATGCATACATATAATATGACAAGATAATCTGGAGTCCTAGCTCTGACTTCAGGGCAATTTCAAAGGAACCTAGCAGACTGTCAACCAGAGGCATTCTCCAGGCAGGAGGGAGATTCTTTGTAACATAAACCAGACCAGGAATGACATTAACTGCCTCTATATTAGAAGCAGAGTCAAAGTTATGTTAGTAGAAGAAATACCCATTCACTCACATAGCTAAATATTTGGAATTTAATTTTGGTAACCAGCTGTTTGCCTTAATATACATTTAGAGCAAAACCTGTTTTAACACTGCCAAATCAAATGGATCTTAAAGGGACCCTCTTCATATCATGACAATTACCCCCTACTTCAGCATAATTTTCAGAGGCTTGGACAGTGGAAGATGCCACTGAGCTACAGTTAAAGTCTAAAAGGGTAGAGTTTGAAGACAAGAGGGGACTGGATCTGAGAACCTTTATCCTGAGGTGCAAACTGGAGTGTATTGGGAGAGAGTAAAGAGAAGGCTGTATGAATATTGGGAGGAAAGTGAGAGTTGGGAATTATCTCCCCATCTTCCTTCCACAGAACACTAGTGGGTTTGAACTGCTGACCTTCTGGTTAGCGGCCAAATGAAAGCCAGGCAGTGTTTAAAAGGAGATTCCTCCAATTCCAGTCATCTGACTGGACCCCCACTTCATTGTGCAATATTAGGTACAGTGACTGGCCAGGATGAGAGTCCCTAAGACTGATTCTTCTGATTTTCAACCTTAACCCAGACAGAGCCCAGGGTCAAAAAGAAATAAGGACAAGAGGGTCATTAATTCATTCATTCCATTCATAGATACATAAATGATATATACATGTAGAGCCTGGATGTGTGCTCACCTTTATGCCAGAGATTACCTATTTCTTCTTGTTTGGCACCTCCCAGAGCTGAAAACTGCTACTCTTTCCTTATTACTAATTCCCTCATTTGAGCTCAGGGCAAGCAGGCAAAAAGCTATCCCTTCCAGCTTTAATAGTTGACAGTCCTGAAGACCAGCCTCATACATAGTCATGGCTCTGTGGCAGATGTTACTGATTGTGGACTCAAATCCTTATGATTGCACTAGTACTTTCTTGGGAGCTCTGGTGGCATAGTGCCCAAGGCATCTGAGTGCTAACCAGAAGGCTGGAGGTTGAAACCCACCAGCCACTCCTTGGAAGGAAGATTGGGCAATATACTTCTGTAGAGATACCGTCTCGGAAACCCAAGGAGGGGTTATTATGAGTCGAATTGACTCGATGGCTGTGACTTTAGTTTTTTTGGTAGTGTCTTTTTAGTGAGAACTCCAGGCTCTACACGTATGACCATAATCACTGTTGCTGATATTTTTAAAACACAACTTCATTGTTTTTGAAAACAGGGCTTCTGAGCCTGCTCATTTGAGTCCAGCCACCTGCTGAGAATGTGCACTTCCACCCCAGATATACTGAATCAGAATCTGCATTGTAGATTTCCCAGAATCTACATTAAACAAAAAATACATTTTAAAAAGATCTTACGTACACATAAGAGTTACCTGGGATCTATAAGAATCATCAGGTTGGAAGCCCTGTTTGAAAACCACTACACTATTCCCTGGAGAAGGGTATCATGCTTGGTAAAGTGGAGGGTCAGCGAAAAAGGGGAAGACCCTCAAGGAAATGGATTACCATGGTGGCTGCAACGATGGGCTCAGGTACAGCAAGGATTGTGAGGATGGTGCACAACTGGGTAGTGCTTCTTTCTGTTGTACATTAGGTCACTATAAGTCGGAGCTGACTCCACGGTGCCTAACAACAATAACACACTCGAAAGAGCTCTGGTGTTGTAGAGGTTAAGACATTTGGCTGCTAATTAAAAGGTTGGTGATTTAAACCTGCCTGCTGCTCCACGGAAGAGGAATGAGGCAGTCTGCTTCTGTAAAGATTAACAGGCTTGGAAACCTAATGGGGGTCACTATGAGTCAGAATTGACTCTATGGCAGTGAGTTTTGGTTTTTTATAGTACAGACTGATGGAGTTCAACATATGTCCCAAAGATGGCAGTACAATAATACTTTATGCTGCACTCTACTTTCAAATATTTTTCACTACTAAATTATATGTGTTGAGGGGAGAACTTCACCATTAGAAACTTGAAAATAACAGAATTGTTGTTTTCTAATATATTAGTATTCAGAATTATTGTCTTCTATTACTATAGGAGCATGGCTGCAAATAAATGCTAACTCATCTTGGTCTGTTGTTGTTGGTTGTTATATGCCTTGGAGTCAGACCTGACTCATAGTGACCCCTCCTTTGGTTTCCAAGGCATTATCACTGTGGAAGTAGATTGCCCAACCTTCCTTCCGAGGAGTGGCTGGTGGGTGTGAACCGCCAGCCTTCTGGTTAGCAGTCAAGTGCCTTAGGCACTATGCTACCAGAGTTCCCCACCTTGGCCTAGTACTTTGAAAAATGCAAATCACCAACACATATATTATTTCATTTAACCTTCACAACATATTTGTATGGTGGTTATTTTCATTTTATGTAATAAATTTCAGAGATTAATTATGATTAATCCAAGATAACCTAGCTAGTAAAGCAGTGGAATCAGTTTTCTGAAGACGAGAACTCTTTCCAGTTCACCTCTGCTTAGCAAAAAAAAAAAAAAAAGCACCTACAGGTTATTAGGACCATACGTTAAAAAGAAAGAAAGAAAGAAAAATCATAGGTTGTTATGACCCAGAAAAGATTGAAGGGTAAGATCAGAAAATGTGGGGCTTAGGTTGTCTGAAGAGCAGGATTACCAACTTGTTCTGGTTTGTACAGGACGTTACCAGTTTTAGCATTGGAAGTCTTGCATCCCAGGAACCTCCTCAGTCCCTAGCAAACTGGGACAGTTGGTGATGAGCTTCCCGAGTCATCTTACCCATTGGTTACCTAGTGGTTGTCCAGCAGCTCTGCTTAAGTTCTGCCAAGTGACACACCACATTGTCTTACACTTAACAACTACTTGATAAATATTCATGAATTGCTGTTCATTTTTATGTTTGAAAAACATATCTTCTCTGCTGTTTCCTAGATAAGACATAATCTTTGGGATCTTCTATTGATTCTAGACTCAACAGCTCAACTCTGGACCCTTCTAGTGTTCATTTGGTTCAAGTTTTCTTGGAGTTTTAATAGTTTATTCAGAGGAAGCTTTTTGAGAGGGGGCAGCAAAGGGCAGGAGCTGAAAGATGTTTTGACTGGAAGAGAAGGGCCTGTCTGTATTTACCTCTATTCTATCCTAACAAAAAGGAGCTCTAGGGGCTGGCGGGTAGTGCCTAAGGCACTTGACTGCTAACTAGAAGGCTGGGGGTGAAAACCCACCAGACACTTCTAGAAGGAAGGTTGGTCAATCTACTTCTGTACTGATATCACCTCATAAACCCAAAGAGGGGTTGCTATGATTTGGATCTGACTCAACGGCAGTTTGGTTTTTTTTTATTTTCAGTAGTGTAATAGGTAAGGCATTTGGCTGCTAACCAGAAGGCCAGTGGTTCAAACCCACAAGCTATTCCATGGGAGGAAGATAAGGCAATCTATTTCCATATAGATTTATATAGCTTTGGAAACCCAATAGGGGTTGCTATGAGTAGGAATTGACTTGATGGCAGTGGGTTTAACACAACACAAACAAAGCAAAATCAAATTGTTCCCACATTCCAGATACCTCTTCAGTGTTGAATGTATGATTTGCAGATGGTCAGTCTTGTCACTGCTCTTTAAATTTTCCCGGATATGTGAAAATCACCATACCCATGGGGAGATGAGTGGCTGCAGGGATGGGCTCAGGTATAGTAGGGATCATGAGTCTGGCACAGGACCAGGCAGTGTTTTGTTCTGTTGCACATGAGGTCACTATGAGTCAGAGACAACTCATGGCACACAACAACATGGGAAGATGAAAACAAAGTTGGGTCTCTCAGGAGTTGAGGGAGAATGGACATGCTTGCACAAGCATGCATACAGAGTCAGAAGACATACACATATAAATATGGGGAAAAAAGTCTCAGATACAATTCCCTGTGTACCCTCTGTAACACTGCCTCATTCTGCCTTATTGCAGAAAGCCATGTCATGAGTTAAATGGATTACAAAAGTCAGTAGACTGGATTGAAAATATTTTGCACCAAATAAACCAATCTTATCACACTTAAAAAAAAATCTTTGACATTCATGACATGTCCTAGACCTGAACTTAAAAATATTTTTTTAAAAAATGTTACTCCATAAAGTACTGAACATTGGATACCTTCAGTGAAACATGTGTTGCTGTAAAGATTGAGCACATTTACTCAAACTACATTTAAATGCAAAAAGTAAAAGTAGTGTCTTATTTTTTCTAATCTTCTCCACCCTGAGATGTCTTAATCTCTTTGAATTCAACAACTTCTTTTCTATATTAACAGCCCTTTCAGAGAATTGCTTTCTTTTGGATGCTCCCCCCAGTGTCATCCATCACCAAGATGGCATCTTGATATCTGTCCTTGAGGACAGGAAGGATCATGTCAGATCTGACTGGGAGTCCTCCTGTGGCAATGTGTCCTTTTCCTTGTGTCACACTGCTGGCATCGGCTGATGAAGTCTGTGGCTGGTGAATTTGCTTGGGTTCCTCTTCAGCTTGATCAGGGCCTCATGTTCCTCTCCTGGCTCTGTCCTATGTTTGCTCTTATTTCTGTGTGTCCTGCTGAAGTCTAGGGGCAGTTCTCCTTTGCTCCCTGCAACAGGAAGTCAGCCCTGAAGATCTAAAGGTGGTGAGAAGGAAGGAGATGAGGGGGCAAATGTAATGAAAAAAAAAAAAGTTTTGAAAATATCAAGCTTATTTTTCTTTCTTTCTTCTGGAAAAGAGAAAGTGTCCTTCCTCCTTTCCAACTTGTACTTCCCAATTCAAATTCTAATTTCCACCCACTAGCCACTCCTCCAAAGGAAGGTTGGACAATCTACTTCTGTAGAGATACCACGTTGGAAACCCAAAAGAGGGGGGTCACTGTAAGTCCAAACTGACTTGATGGCAGTGAGTTTGGTTTTTTGCTTTGGTTTCTCCCACATAAGTCATGTTCTGAAGCAGGGAATCAATCTGTCATTACAGCCTGAAGAAGAGTGGAAGGGATTGAGAAAACCCTCCACCCCACACCCAGGAAGAAAAATGATGGAGGGCAAGTAATAAAAAATCAGAAAGAAGGGGCAATTTGATCCACTTGTGGTGTGGTAAATTACCTGGTATGGCTTTTCTAGCCATAAGTCTTTGTAAACTCTGTAGTAGAATTTGCCATGAGCAACTGAGTAGCTCCTGATTATTAGTTTCTGTTGAGAGTGGGAGGAAGCAATCTTCTGGGAAGTTCACTGTCTCTCAGGTGTATAGAATTCTGATATTGGGATTTGTTAGTTTGACCACTCTGCCAGTCTCAAAAGGAGCCCTCCTAGAGGCAGAAGGAATCTCTCTAACTGCTGGCTGAGAAAGACGTGCTGCTGAGAGAAACATGCTCCTGAGAGACACATACTTGCTGAGAGAGACACGTGGGAGACATGCACTTGCTGAGAGAGAAATGTGAAAGACACACACTGCTGAGAGAGAGAGATGTGAGACACACATTGCTGAGACTGCCAGCTGCTAAGTGATGGCTGGCTGTGAGAGACTGAGTGCATTTCTGAACTTGAATTGTAGCCTGTTACTTCCCTAATAAACCCCATAATCTGTGAGTTCTGTGTGGCCACTACAGTGAATTACTGAACCCTGCAGAGAGGTGGTGGGTGTTGAAGGAGGAAAGGTTGGTGTCAGGGTTGGTGAAAGGGCTGGAGGGAGGTGCCATGTCTGTCCTTACAGGGATAAGCCTTGGGCTACTGATGATGATTCTGTCTGCCTCTTGTGGGGTTAAAGGAGATCAGAAGATGCAGCCTCCTTGCTCCTTTGGCACCACTTTAGCCTCCAGGAGATGATGGAGAAAGGATAGGGACAGAAGTATAGAAAGCAAGACTCAGAATGTTTGCTATCTGACTTTTTGACCACTCAGATGAAGTCACAAAGCAGGAGAGCAGAGAAGACAGCCTGAGAATAAATCTGGAAAATTTCAGATTTCCAGAGGCATCTGTTGTTGTTGTTAGGTGCCATCAAGTCGTTTCCGACTCATAGTGACCCCATGCACAGCAGAACGAAACACTGCCCAATCCTGCACCACTCCATGATCCCTGCTATGCGTGAGCCCATCACCACAGCCACCATGTCAATCCATCTCATTGAAGGCCTTCCTCTCTTTCGTTGACCCTCCACCCTACCAAGCATGACATTCTTCTCCAGGGAATGGTCCCTTCTAACAACATGACCAAAGTAGGTGAGACGAAGTCTGGCCATTCTTGCTTCCAAGGAGCATTTCGGGTGCACTTCCTCCAGGACAGATCTGTTAGTTCTTTTAGAAGTTCATGGTACTTTCAGCATTCTTCGCCAGTACCACAACTCCAAAGCATCAATTCTTCTTTGGTCTTCCTTATTCATTGTCCAGCTCTCACATACATACAAGGTGATTGGAAATATCATAGCCTGTGTCAGGTGCACCTTAGTCCTCAAGGAGATGTCCTTGCTCCTCAGCACTTAAAACAGTTCCTTCACAGTTGACCTTCACAATGCTACACATCTTCTAATGTCCTGACTGCTGCTTCCATTGGCATCGATTACAGAATCAAGCAATGTGAATTCTTTGACAACCTCTACCTTCTTTCCATTTATTGTGATGCTGTTTATTGGTTCAGGTGTGAGGATTTTTGTTTTCTTTATATTGAGACGTAATCCATACTGCAGACTGTAGTCTTAAACCTTCACCAGTAAGTGCCTCAAGTCATCCTCACTTTCAACAAGCAGAGTTGTATCATCTTTGTATTTCAGGTTTTTAATGACTCTTCCTCCAATCTTGATACCACGTTTTTCTTCATATAGTCCACCTTCTCAGATTATTTGCTCAGCATATACATTGAATAAGTGTGGGGAAAAGATACAACCCTGATGCACTCCCTTCTTGATTTTAAACCATGTACTGTCCCCTTGTTCCATTCAAACAACAGCCTCATGGTCAAGATACAGGTTCCTCATGAGTACCATCATTCAGGAATTCCCATTCTTCTCAAAGCTATCCATAATTTGTCATGATCCACACAATCAAATGCCTTTGCATAGTCAATAAAA
>NW_006921949.1:800369-807683 GCF_000298275.1 Orycteropus afer afer
TGGACTTGTTTTAATTGTCTTTAACTTCAAGTTGAACTTGCATATGAACAGGTGATGGTCTGTTCCACAATTAGCTCCTGGCCTGGTTTGGCTGAAGATACTAGCTTTTCCACTGCCTCTTGCCACAGATATAGTCAATCTGATTCCTGTGTGTTCCATCTGGTGAAGCGCATGTGTAGAGCCACCGTTGGTGTTGTTGAAAAAAGGTGTTTGCAATGAATAAGTCATTGGTCTTGTAAAATTCTCCATGCAAGTTCCAGCATTATTTCTGTCACCAAGGTCAAATTTTTTAACTACCGGTGATTCTTCTTTGTTTCCAACTTTTTCAGTCTAGTCACCACTGATAATTAGTACATCATGATTACATGTTCGGTCAATTTCAGACTGCAGAAGTTGATAAAAAATCTTCAATTTCCTCATTTTTGGCTTTGGTGGTTGATGCATAAATTTGAATAATAGTCGTAGTAATGGGTCTTCCTTGTAGCCATATGGATATTATCCTATCACTCACAGCATTGTACTTCAGGACAGATCTTGATACATCCTTTGTGATGATGAATGTCATGCCATTCCTCTTCAAACTGTCATTCTAGGCATAGTAGATCATATGGTTGTCTGATTCAAAATGGCCAAAACCAGTCCATTTCAGCTCACTAATGCCAAGGATATCTTTATGTGTTCCATTTCATTTTTAACAACTTCCAATTTTCCTAGATTCATACTTTGTACATTTCATTTTCCGATGATTAATGGATGTCTACAGCTATTTCTCTTCAATTTGAGAGGTGCCACATCAACAGATGGAGGTCTCGAAAGCTTTACCTTATCCATATGGGTAAGGCTGGATTTACTCTGATGATGAAGCTCTTTCCCAGTCCTATTTTGAGAGCCTTCTAAGCTAACCGGACTATTCATAAAGTTGTACAGTAATGTATCAGACAGTGTTTCTTTGCTATTTGTAAGGTTTTCCCTGGCCAGTTCTTTGATAAGTGGATGGCCTCTTCCTTCTTCCTAGTCTTTCTCAGTCTGTAAGTGGGGCTGATACCTGTGCACCATGTGCATCCCACTGGGTTTGAAACACCAGTGGCTCAGCCTCAAAACTCACATCAACACGTCACCATGGTAGGACAAACCGACAGACAAGTTTGTCTCCCTGTTGGAAACCTCTCCTATCACCCTTACCTGGGTCCCTGCTGCTGACTCCTCCTCTGTCCCGGTTCCCAGGCCTTTTAATCCCCTTTCTCCCACTCTACCACCCTGCTGCTTTAGGCGTGCTTGGGTTCCCTCTCCTCACCTGGATCCCTGAGGCTGACTAGATTGCTGAGGCATCTAAGGACTCTCAAATCACACAGCTCCAGGGGGTATAACCAAATAAAGAGCCAGTTCAGGAACGCAGGCAACTGCTTTAGAGTAAAATTATAATGATTATAGGATTACCTGACGTGGAGGTTGCTGAGTCTTCCTCAGCCTCTTGTGGTATGGAAAATTCCTCATAGGTCCCTTGTGCCCTATGTTGTTGTTGTTGTTATGTGCCGTCAAGTCGGCCCCGACTCGTAGCGACCCCTCCTTGGGTTTCTGAGGCAGTATCACTACGGAAGTAGGATTGCCCAACCTTCCTTCCGAGGAGTGGTTGTGCCCTATAGTGGAACACAAAGGAGTTGATGTTGCTGGCTGTTAAGCTTCCTGGAGTATTACAATGGGAGCCATGTCAGCAGAGCCACTACCCAGGTTCACAGCATCACAACTAGCGTAGGTGGACCTGAGTCTACAGAGAGTACTAAGAGGTCCTGATCCCTGATCCACAAGTTCTCCAGTGACAGGAGCCCCAGAGACTGTATATTCTTTCCACAGAAGTTAAAGACCAGCACAAGGATCCACATACAGATCAGAGTTTTATCCCCAACACACACACATTGCCACAAGGAAACAGTAAGGCCAGGGTCCCAAATATCTAGAGGCCATCTCTGTGAGGGAGAAATTAGAACAGAACTATGAAAAACTAAACATTTACTGAAAGGTATAAACTCAAAGGAAAGAGTTAAAAACATAATTTAATGATAAATCTTTAATTATCAATTTAATTCTGCTATCTCTTTCTACCCAGTGGAATAAGATGGGGGAGGAGGGAGCACATATGGAAGAATAGGTTAATTGTTGAAATACAAAACAGCCACATTTTCTTTGCACATTTTTCCATAGAATAAGTAAATGTGCCATTCTGTTATAGAAGTTGATAGAATGAGATTTTCAGTGTGTTGTTAATTCAACAAATAGGACTTTTGATAAATTACTCAATTAGCTAATTGCTTATCCATAGATCTCTATCAGGCAAACTAGTCTTCACCAAATTGTTTTTTTAGCAAACCAATTATTTGACAAATTGCTTTTCAGTGAATTGTTCTGTTTCAACCTAAAGGTAAGAAAATACAGAGAATTCTCACTCCCATCACTGTTTAGTTTGATCCTATATAGTTTAGAAACAAATTTTGTACTAGCTGATAACACTCTAATATACATTTTCTTTCATTCTTATTTTTGTTTAACTTTTTATTGTGATTTGGCTAAAAGTTTACAGAGCAAATTGGTTTCATATTCAACAATATGTAGACATTTTGTTTTCTGACATTGATTACAATCCCCATGATAAAACAGCACTCTTCCCACTTCCTCCCTATGTCCTTCCCTTTGTCCTTCTTTCCCACCCCATCCTGCCTTCTGAATTTATCCCTGGGCCATTTTTATTTTATATACTTGATCATTCTAATGAGTATCTCTGCGGGATTATTGTTCACCTTAGAAGATTGTCTATAGTTTGGCTAAAAGTTGAGCCACAGGGGTGAGTTTGATGCCAAGCCTGAAGGGTGTCTAAGGACCGTAGTCTTGGGATTCCACCAGGCTCTATCAGACCAGTAAGGCTGGTCTCTATTTTTAATCAATTTGACTTTTGTTCCACATTTTTTCTCCAATTCTATCCAGGACCTTCTATTGTGATCTCTTTCAGAATGGTCAGCAGTGGTAGGCAGGCACCATCTAATTTTATTGGTCTCAGGATCATGGAGGCTGAAGTTCATGTGGTCCATTAGTTCTTTGGACTAATTGTTTCCATTTGTCTTTTATTTTCTTCACTCTTCTTTCCTCCAGATGGGGAGAGACTAGTAGTTGTATCTTAGATAGCTGCTCCCAAGCACTTAAGACCCCAGTCACTATTCACCAAAGTAGAATTTAGAATTAATTGTCTTTGTGGACTGTATTGCACCAATTGACCTTGATGTCTCCCAAAATTTTGGAGCTGAGCCTTCAGGCCAAGTGACACATTCTCTCAAAGTGTTTGGTTATGTCTAAGAAGTTATGCTCTACTATATTCATGGAGGTGTTGCTATGAGTCGGGATCAACTCACGTGGACTGTGAGTTTGATTTCTTGGTATATTCATGGGTATATTTGTAGCACATACAAATACATATGTAGAAATAACCCATGTCAAACTTATATATATTTTTGGATAAGATACATTTTTCTTGCTTTTAGATCAGCACCAGTAGGTTCATCATTTTGGCATAAATACAAAATTTAATGAAGCATGTGTGGCTAGTCAGAAATCTGGAGTAAGTAGCTCTGTAAATACAGTTCTAGTCTTTCTGGAATCCTTCTAGGTGTGATCAGAATGCAAAACAGGAAACCATGTATAGGGGCAGATAATAAAAAGAGTAACACCATCAAATGACACAAATAACCCTGAAGAAACACGAGCTGATGCAAAGAAAATTCAGACCAAATTCAAGGCTTTCTCCTCAGGAGTTTGTCCACCTTGTGCTCTCTTTGACATAATCTCTACCTCAAGCCACTTTGTATTTCCAAACAGCAAAGAATTCTCTCACATGGTTAAGCTTTTTTGGTGTGCCATATGCAACATCCCTATCCCCAAGATCTGATTTGCATAAATTGAGGCTGCCTGTCCCAGGGTGTATCTACAATAAGACAATTATTAATTAAATCACCTCAACATCATTCCCCACTTGAATTGATTAGATTCTCTTCCTGCTCCAACTCAGTTCAGGCAAGTTGATACTTTTACTGTCTCCCAGATATATGTTTACCATCTGCACAGCTTCGTCTCTGGCTCTCCAGTGTCACACCCCACCTACATCCATTCTCAAAGACTTGTTTTCCAGGGCTTTCTGATCTTAGCAATCACATGAAACTTTTCATCAACTACTTTACCCCACACTAATTGCTCCAGTTATTTTGAAGTCCTATGAGCACTATTTTACTACACAATAAATTTTGGCCCTCGACTCCATTGTTGTTGTTGTTAGGTGTCATAGAGTCAGCTCTGACTCATAGTGACCCTATGTACAATAGAATGAAACACTGCCCAATTGTGTGTCATCCTCACAATGCTTGCTATGCCTGAGCCCATCATTGCAGTCACTGTGTCAATCTATCTTATTGAGGGTCTTATCCTTTTTCACTGACCCTCCACTTGGTTGTTGTTGTTGTTAGGTGCCATGGAGTCATCTCCAACTCATAGTGACCCTCCACACAGTAGAACGAAACACTGCCTGATCTCGCACCAGCTCCGTGATCTTCGCTATACTTGAGCCCATCGCCACAGCCACTGTGTCAATCCATCTCATTGAGGGCCTTCCCCTCTTTTGTCAACTCACCATCCTACAAGCATGACATCCTTCTCCAGGGCATAGTCCCTTCTGACAACATGTGCAGAGTAAATGAAACCAAGTCTGGCCAATCTCACTTTCAAGGAGCATTCTGGCTGCACTTCCACCAGGACTGATTTGTTACATCTTTTAGCAGTCCATGGCAATTTCAGCACCCTTCGCCAGCACCACAACTCAAAAGCACCAACCTTTCTTCGGTTTTCCTTATTCATTGTCCAGCTCTCATATGCACATGAGTGATTGAAAATACCTTGGCTTGTGTCAGGCACACCTTAGTTCTCAAGGAGACATCTTTGCTCTTCAGCACTTGAAAGAGGTCCCTTCCAGCCAATATGCCCAGTACTAGTTGTCTAGGAGCTTTGGTAGCATAGTGCCTAAGGCACTTGACTGCTAATGAGAAGGCTCACCGTTCAAACCCACCAGCCACTCCTTGCAAGGAAGGTTGGGCAATCTACTTCTGTAGTGATACTGCCCTGGAAACACAAGGAGGGGTTGCTATGAGTTGGGTCTGACTTGATGGCAAATAAAAACAACAACAATACATCATCTGATGTCCTGACTGCTGGCTCCATTAATATTGATTGTAGAACCAAGCAATGTGAAGTCTTTGACAACTTCAATCTTTTCTCCATTCATCATGATGCTGCTTATAGGTCCAGTTGTGAGGATTTTTGTTTTCTTTATATTGAGGTGTAATCTATACTGCAGACTGTGTTCTTCAATCTTCATCAATAAGTGCTTCAAGTCATCCTCACTTTCAGCAAGCAAAGTTGTGTCATCAGCATATCGCAGGTTGTTAATGATTCTTCCTCCAATCTTGATGCCACATTCTTCTTCATATAGTCTTGCTTCTTGGATTATTTGCTCAGCATACAGATTGAATAAGTACGGTGAAAGGATACAACCCTGATGCACTCCCTTCTTGCTTTTAAACCATGCAGTGTCCCCTTGCTCTGTTAGAAAGAAAGCCTCCTGGTCTATGTACAGGTTCCTCATGAGAACAATTAAGTGTTCTGGAATTTCCATTCTTCTCAATGTTACCCACAATTTGTCATGATCCACACAATCAAATGCTTTGGCATAGTCAATAAAACAGAAGTAAATATCTTTCTAGAATTTTTCACTTTCAGCTAAGATCCATCTGACATCAGCAATGATATCCCTTGTTCCAAGTCTCATCTGAATCCAGCTTGCATTTCTGGAAGTTCACTGTCGATATACTGCTGCAACCACTTTTGAATTATCTTCAGTAAGATTTTACTTGCATGTGATATTAATGATATTGTTTGATAATTTCCACATTCTGTGGGATCACCTTTCTTTGAAATGGGTACAAATATAGATCTCTTCCAGTCAGTTAGCCAGGTAGCTGTCTTCCAAATCTCATGGCATAGCCATGTGCCTCCAGCATGGCATCGGTTTGTTGAAACATCTCAATGAGTATTCCATCAATTCCTGGGGACTTGTTCTTTGCCAATTCCTTCAGTACAGCTTCAACTTCCTCCTTCAATACCATTGGTTCTTGATCATATGCCACCTCCTGAAATGGATAAAGATCAACCAAGTCTTTTTGGTACAGTGACTCTGTGCATTCTTTCCATCTTCTTTTGATGTTTCCTGCATCATTCAGTATTTTGCCCATAGAAACTTTCAGGATTGCAACTTGAGGCTTAGATTTTTCCTCAGTTCTTTCAGCTTGAGAAATGCCAAGTGTGTTCTTCCCTTTTGGTTTTCTAACTCCAGATCTTTATGCATTTCATTATAGTAATTGGCTTTGTCTGCTAGAGCTGCTCTTTAAAATCTTCTGTTCAGCTCTTTTATCTTGTCATTTCTCCATTTGCTTTAGATACTTTTTGCTCAAGGGCAACTTTCAGAATCTGTACTGACATCCATCTTGATCTTTTTTTCTTGTCTTGTCTTTTTAAGACCTCTTGCTTTCTTCATGGATGATGTTCTTGATGTCATCCCACAATTCTTCAGGTTTTCGGTCATTGGTGTTCAATGTATCAAATCTATTCTTTAGATGGTCTCTAAATTCAGGAGGGATATATTCAAGGTTGTATTTTGGCTCTTGTGGAATTGTTTTAATTGCCTTCAACTTCAAGTTGAACTTGCATATGAACAGTTGATGGTCTGTTCCACAATCAGCTCCTGGCCTTATTTTGGCTGAAGATACGAGCTTTTCCATCACCTCTTGCCACAGATGTGGTCAATCTGATTCCTGTATATTCTACCTGGTGGAGAAGTCCATGTGTATGGCCACTGTTTGTGTTGTTGAAAAAAGGAATTTGCAATGAATAAGTCATTAGTCTTGCAAAATTCTATCATGCGATCTCCTGTGTTATTTCTATCACCAAAGTCAAATTTTCCAACTACTGATGATTCTTCTGTTTACAACTTTTGCATTACAGTCACCAGTGATAACACATCTTGATTGCATGTTCGGTCAATTTCAAATTGCAGAAGTTGATAAAAATCTTCAATTTCCTCATCTTTGGCTTTGGTGTTTCATGCATAAATTTAGATAGTAGTCGTATTAACAGGTCTTCCTTGTAGGCATATGGGTATTATCCTATCACTGACAGCATTGTACTTCAGGACAGATCTTGAAACATCCTTTGTGATGATGAATGCCA
>NW_006921949.1:808133-823065 GCF_000298275.1 Orycteropus afer afer
TGGTAATGTATCAGACAGTGTTTCTCTGCTATTCATAAGGGTTTCCCTGGCCAATTCTTTGAGAAGTGGATGGCCTCTTCCTTCTCTCTGTCTGTCTTAGTCAGTAAGCAGTGTTGAAACCTGTGCACCATGTTCAACCCTGCTGGCATTTGAAACACCAGTGGGACAGCCTCAAGCCTCACAGCAACATGCAAGCCACCACAATAGGACAAACTGACAGACAAGTTCATCTCCCTTAGCTGTTCAAAACCTCCCCGCCCACCCCTTACCTGGATCCTACAGCTCTGTCTTGTCCCTGGCTTTTCTCCTGCTTCCTGCATCTTGGGTTGGGGCCTGTCTCCCTCCCCTTACCTGGATCCCACCACTCTGTCTCATCACCAGCTTTTCCCATGCTTCCTGCCCCCCACTTTACCAAGCATGATATCCTACTCCAGGGAATGGTCCCTTCTGACAACGTGATCAAAGTACATGAGACAAAGGCTGGCCATTCTTGCTTCTAAGGAGCATTCTGGCTGCACTTTTCCAAGACAGATTTGTTAGTTTTTCTAGCAGTACATATTTTCAGTATTCTTCACCAACACCACAATTCAAAAGCATCAGCTCTTCTCCGGTCTTCTTTATTCATTGTCTAGCTCTCACATGCATATGAGGTGATTGAAAATACCATGGCTTGGGTTAGGGGAACCTTAGTCTTCAGAGACAATTTTGCTCTTCAGCACCTTAAAGAGGTCTTTTGCAGCAAATTTACCCAATGCAATATGATGTCTGATCTTTTGACTGCTGCTTCCAAGGGTGTTGATTGTGGATATACATAATATGAAATCTTTGACAAGTTCAATCTTTTCTCCATTTATCATGAGGTTGCTTATTGGTCTAGTTGTAAGGATTTTCATTTTCTTTAAGTTGAGGTGAAATCTATACTCCCGACTTTAGTCTTTAATCTTCATCAATAAGTGCTTCAAGTCATTTTCACTTTCAGCGAGCAAAGTTGTGTTGTTTCCATATCGCAGGTTGTTATTAATGAGTCTTCCTCCAATCCTAATGCCACATTCTTCTTCATATAGTCCAGCTTTTTGTATTAGTTGCTCAGCATACAGATTGAATAAGTATGGTTAAATATACAACCCTGATGCACACACTTACTGATTTTTAACCATGCATTATCCCTTTGTTCTATTTGAATGGCAGCTTCCTGGTCTATGTACAGAGTTCTCATAAGCACAGTTAAGTGTTCTGGAATTCTCACTCTTTGCAATGTTATCCATAATTTGTTATGATCCATACAGTCAAATGCTTTCACATAGTCAATAAGACACAAGTAAATATCTTTCTGGTATCTTTGCTGTCAGACAAGATCCATCTGACATCAGCAATGATATCCCTCTTTCTACATCCTCTTCTGAATCCAGCCAGTATTTTTGGAAGTTGCCTGTTGTTTTGGTCTCTAGTACCCCTTATCAACTTGACACCTGTACAAATCTCCTTCATTGAGTGGACTGAGTTTCTGTGGTGCAGTGAATTACCTGGTATGCCTTTTCTAGTCACAGTCTTTGTAACTCCCACTGGATTACTGGGTGGTACCATGCAAATAAGTTGTGTAGAACTTTGGTGTTGGGACTGGTTGGTTTTGTCACTCTTCTGGCCTAAAAATGAGCCTTCCTAGAGGCACAGAGGGGATCTCACTGCCATCAAGATAAAAGAGCTGGGGGTGAAGTGGAGTGTCCTTGGACCCAAGATCCCTGTGCTGGGTCTCCTTGGCTGAGAGATGCCCTGGCAGAGAGATAGTGGCAGAGGAACCAAGGGGAATGAGACAGAGCAGCAGGCTTATTTGACCCACATAGGCAGAGACCAGGCCAAGAGGCCAAGAGCCAGAGAGGTGTGTCTGAGGGCACAGCAGAGTGGAGACTGTCCTCACCAAAGAACTGTATCCTAAGTGTGTTCCTGAACCTGAATTGTAGCCTGTTACTTCCCTAAATAAACCCCACAAACGTGAGTATTATCTGTGAGTTCTATGTCGCCATTGCAATGAATTATTAAACCCAGCAGAGAAGTAGTAAGTACTGTGGGAGGGACAGTTGGTGTCAAAATTGGTAAAAAGACTGGAGGGTGGCAGCATTTCTGGCCTCATAGGAATAAGCCTTGGGCTGCTGATGGTGATTCTGTCTTTTATTATGAAGTTAGAGGAGGTCAGAAAGTACCTCCTCCATGTCCTCTTTGCAGTTTCCTAGTCCATGGGAGTGGCAACCTTACCCTCTTGGCCTGGCAGGTCCCATTCCTCTGCCTCTTGAACATGGCAGCCCTGCCACCTCATTTTTGGCAGTGGATATGGCTCCATTCCACTGGCCCCCTTGAACAGCAGCCCCATATCCAAGAACCAAGTTGATGAGGTTCTGACTGTTTGAAACTTAGGATGCTGTGGTGGTTCTACCCTAAGAGGCCATGGTCCTACCCTCTGAGGCTGAGGCAGTTCTGTTTCCCATTTCCTTGGTCTCTCAGCTTCTGATAGTAAATGGCTGAAGGCAACCTACTCTGCCAGTAATCTTCCTGCCCAAAAGGCACTCACCTTTTTCACTGTGTGGGCTGGTAAGCCTGTTCCTGTCTCATGCTCGTCCCTTGGCTCTGCTGCTGCCATCTCTCTGCTGGTGTCTCTGCTGTGGTCTCAGTGCAGGGATCTCAGGTCAAGGACACACTCCACTCCTGTTTCCACATTTTAGGTACCTGTCAGAGCAGCATCTAACTCTTTTGGTACAAAATTCTGTTTGGTTTCTTTAATGCCACTCTAAGAAAAGATACCACAATTAGATGACTTTAGTAAATGAATTTATTCTCTTACAATTTAGGAGGCTAGAAGGTTGAGTTCAAAGTGCCAGATCTAGAGGCTGGGTGAAGGCCCCTCGACCTTGGGCTTCACCTCTGTCTCTTGCTTCCAGCCCACTGGAGCTGGAGGCTTCTCTTAGCTCAGGCAGCTGCTGGCTGCTGAGGCTTATAAGCCCAAGGTTGACAAGTAACATGGCACAGTCCAAAGATTATCAAGCAACACAGCAGTTCAAGTCCAGAAATAGTCCCAAGGTTTGCAGACAGCATGGCAGGCTACTCACTGATGACTTGGCCAAATACAGGATCTAGATGTCCCAAGAAGCTAGAGACCTTCCTCAAAACTTCTTATATACTGGAAGCAGACCACATTCTTAAAGCAGCTACTCAGCTGTTCACAGTAGATTCCACCATGGAGTTGATTACCAGTCTCATCATGGGGAATAACTACATCCAGCTACCCAGCCACTCAAAACCAGGCCTAGCCAAGTTGACACACAACTTTAACTATCACACTTATCAATACACTTCTGCAACTATTTTTTAATTATCTTCACCAAGATTTTACTGGTGTGTGATATTAATGATACTGTTTGATAATTTCCAAATTCGGTTGGACCACCTTCTTTTTGGAACAGGAACAACAAGTATGTATCTCTTCCAGTCAGTTGGCCAGGTAGCTGTCTTCCAAATTTCTTGGCATAGATGAGTGTCTCCAGTGCAGCATCTATTTGTTGAAATATCTCAATGGTATTCCTCAATTCCTGAAGCCTTGTTTTTTGCCAATTCCTTCACTGTAGCTTTGATGCTTCCTTCAATACTGTTGATTCTTTATCATATGCCACCTCCTGAAATAGATGAACATTGACTAATTCTTTTTGAAACAGTGACTGTGCATTACTTCCATCCTTTTTGAATGTTTCCTGCATCATTCAATATTTTGCCCATAGAATCTTTCAATATTGCAACTTGAGGCTTGAATCTTTTCTTCAATTCTTTCAGCTCAATTCCATATACCTAATTTTTCCTTGGGAGCTCTGGTAGCATAGTGGCTAAAGCACTTGACTGCTAACCAGAAGGCTGGCGGTTCAAACCCACCAGCCACTCCTCGGAAGGAAGGTTGGGCAATCCTACTTCCGTAGTGATACTGCCTCGGAAACCCAAGGAGGGGTCGCTATGAGTCAGGGCCGACTCGACGGCACATAACAACAACAACAATTTTTCCTTATTTCATTTATCTGTCACTCCAAACACTATAAACTCCTTGAATAGAGGTGTCACATCTTATATTTCAGCACTTTGTTCTGTGATGACATCTATATATACTCTAATAAAGGCTTACTGTTGAATGGAATTTTCAGCTGTAGCTTAAACACTTTGCCCTGATTTAGAAATAATTTTGCTTATTGAAATGCCTTAAAATAGACACCATACCAAACCATTTAGTAGAAGGAATGTTTTCAGAAAGATTTTTATAATGACTTAGGGAAAATTAGTCTTCAGAAAGGGAACTGAATTTACTTTTTGAAAAACAACAATGGAACATAATTTTCTTACAAATTTGTTGAACAAAGCACAAAAATCTAGAGTATATTGATATTTCTGGGGAAAAATATAGTATTACTTTATACAATAAATTTAGAATACAAAGTAGATGATAAAGACAGAAACTTGATAGCTCACTTAAAAGGGAAAAAAGTCACAGATACAAAACAAGAACATAGAGGACAAAAAATATCATTATGTCTTCAAAACCAGAAAACAAACTTAGGGCAGTTGAGTGGATTCTGACTTATAATGATCATGTAGGACAGAGCAGAACTGCCCCCATAGGGTTTCCAAGGCTGTAAATCTTTATGGAAGCTGGCTGCCCTACATTTCTCCCTCTGAGCAGTTGGTGGGTTCAAACTGCTGAGATTTCAATTAGCAGCCAAGTGCTTAACCACTACGCCAGCACAGCTCCTCACTTCATGTGAGTCGGTCAAAAATTGAATATGAGAATTTTTTTATGAGCAATTATGATACTGAAAGAAGGTTGGGCAATCTACTTCCATAGTGATACTGCCTCAGAAACCCAAGAAGGGGTCGCTATGAGTCAGGGTCGACTCGACGGCACATAACAACAACAACCTAATGAACAAGAGTGTGAAATAAAAAGAATTTTATTGTGTTTTATTAAAAGAGGTATATAAAAGTCAGTCTTCAAATAGTAAATTTCTTGACCTGTTTACATAAACTTAAAACAGTATCAATTTATTAACACAGTTTATGAATATCTTAAAATATACATTAAATACTTGAATATGGGCATGAGAATATAATCTTCATGGTCCATTCAACTTGGTTAACCATTTAGTATTAAATTTTTATTAGGAACCACAGCCTGAGGTGTGAAGAAATTGGAATTAAAAAGCAAAAGAACTAAAGACTAGAAAAATTAATTAAACAAAAGGTTAAAGATTTGGTAAAGATGATTTTATCTGTATAACTTCAATGAATGTTTTTGACGTATATGTAAGTCAAAATGACAGCAATATGTATTTCTAAACATAGATAAATCCCAGAAGATACAACAACAAGAATTGAAAATAATACTTCCACGGAGAGTAAAATGAAGGTGGGCTAGGATGGAGATCAAAGATGGTTTGTTCACTACAAGCTTTGTAATATTAACTGATTTTATTTTCTAATTGATTTTTAAAACTATATATGTATTACTTTGAAAAAAAAAAATGAAAGTTTTACAAAAGTGTGGGATACTAAAGGGCCAGATAGAAGCTATGCAGTCTTGGTAGAGCTCCTTGCCTGGTGACCTTCACTGAGTCACAAATGGAGGGGGTCTGCGACCATTATTAAATGGATTTTTTTTCCTGGGGCTATTTCCTAGTGAAAAATCCTCTAAAGGAAGTTACTAGTGTCTGTAAATGGATATTAGAAGAGACTGTCAAACTTGCTTTTGAACAGAGTATAGCTAAGGTGAATGGAAGAAATTATGAAGTAAAAGAGCTGAATGGAAGATTTCAAAGGGCAGCTAAGAAGACAAAAGTATTACAATGAAATATGCAAAGACCTAGAATTAGAAAACCAAAAGGGAAGAAAACGCTGGACATTTCTCAAGCTGACAGAACTGAAGAAAAAATTCATTCCTTGAATTGAAATATTGAAGGATTCCATGGGCAAAATACTGAATAATACAGGAAGCATCAAAGAAAATGATACAAGTTGGTGTACCAGAAAGAATTGATCAATGTTCAACCATTTCAGAAGGTAGCAGATGACCAAGAAATGATGGTATTAAAGGAAGAAGTCCAAGCTTCACTAAGAAATCATAAAAAAAAAAACCCAAATCTCCAGGAATTGACAGAATACCCATTGAGATGTTTCAGAAAATGGATGCAGCCCTGGAGGCACTTGCTTGTTTATGCCAACAAATTTGGAAGACAGCTACCTGGCCAACGGGCTGGAAGGGATCCATATTTGTGCCCATTCCAAAGAAAAGTGATCCAACAGAATGTGAAAATTATTAAATAGTATCATTCATATCACACACAAGTAAAATTCTACTGAAGATAATTCTAAACTGGCAGCAGCACTATATCTACAGGGAGCTGCCAGATTTCAGGCCAGACACAGAAGGTGATATGGAACAACAGATGTCAGATGGCCTTTGGCTGAAAGCAAAGAATACCAGAAAGATGTTTATGTGTGTTTTACTGACTATGCAGAAGCATTTGACTGTATGAATTGTAACAAAATATGGATAACATTGCAAAGAATGAGAATTCCAGAACACTTCATTGTGCTCATGAAGAACCTATACGTTTGAACAGAACAAGGGGATACTGCACGGTTTAAAATCAGGAAAGATGCACATCAGTGTTGTATCTTTCACCATCTTTATTTAGTTTGTATGATGAGAAAATAATCCAAGAAGTTGGACTATATGAAGAAGAATGCAGCATCAGGATTGGAGGAAGAGTCATTAACAATCTGCAGTATGCAGATGGCATGAATTTGCTTGCTGAAAGTGAAGATGACTTGAAGCACTTACTGATGAAGATGAAAGACTAGAGCCTTCAGTATGGATTGCACCTCAACATCAAGAAAACAAAAGTCCTCACAGCTGGAACAATAAGCAACATCATGATAAATGGAGAAAAGATAGAAGTTGTAAAAGATTTCATATTACTTGGATCCACAAGCAAGGCCCATGGAAGCAGCAGTCAATAAATAAAATGATGTTTTTATTGTTCTTAGGTGCCATTGAGTCAGCTCTGACTCATGGTGACTTTATGCACAACAGAACGAAACACTGCCTGGTCCTGTGCCAGCCTCACAATATTCACTATACCTGAGACCATCATTGCGGCCACTGTGTCAATCTACCTTGTTGAAAGCCTTCCCCTTTTTCATTAACTCCTCACTTTACCAAGCATGATATCCTTCTCCAGGGAATGGACCCTTCTATTGCATTGGGCAAATCTGCTTAAAAATTCTTCTTTAAAGTATAAAAGAGCAAAGATGTCACTTTTAAGACTAAGGTGCACCTTACCCAAGCCATGGCATTTTCAATAGCCTCATATGCATATGAGAGCCATTCAATGAATAAGGAAGACTGCAGAAGAATTGATACATTTGAATGGTGTTGGCAAAGAATATTGAATGCACCATGGACTTCCAGAAGAACAAACAAATCTGTCTTGAATGAAGTACATCCAAAGTGCTCCTTAGAAGTGAGGGTGACAAGACATCACTCTTATACTTTGGTCATGTAGTGAGGAGGGGCCAGTGCCTGAAGAAAGATATCCTACTTGGTAAAGTAGAGAGTCAGTGAAAAGGAGAAAGATCCTCAATGAGATGGATTGACACAGTGGTTGCAACGATGGGCTCAAGAATAGAAATAATTGTGAGGATGGTGCAGGACTGAGCAATGTTTTATTCTGTTGTCCCTAGGGTCACTATGAGTTGGAACCAACTTGATGGCACCTAACACAACAGCAACAAAATAATTATTCAATCAAAAATCTCCACTACATGTATATTTTTAGAGACATGAGATTATTACCAGAATTAAAGAGATTTTGCCTCTAAGAAAAAGGATTGCCTCTAAGATTATCAGGACTGAAGAAAAAACTGTCACTTTCCATCACAAGTCCATTTTAACCATGTGCATATACTACTGGGAACACTTTAACAAAGCAAAAGCTTTTATACAGCAATCGATTATGAATCTTTTTCAAAATGTGAATAACCTCTTCCGAAAGTATCAGTGGGGAGCTCTGGTGGCATAGTGCCTAAGGCATGTGACTGCTAACCAGAAGGCTGGTGGATCAAACCCATCAGCCACTCCTTGGAAGGAAGGTTGGGCAATCTACTTCCATAGCGATACCGCCTCAGAAACCCAAGGAGGGGTCACTATGAATCAGATACGACTCGATGGCAGTGTATTTGGTTTGGATTGGTTTAAAGTATCAGTGCCATTTTTATCTTTGTTTCCTCTACACTATCAAGTCTGATACTTTACACATACTAAGTGATCAATGGATGGTGAATGAATGAATGAATCTTGATATGTACATGTCCTGCATACTCTCCATTTAACCTTACAGGTTACTCTCCAACCTTATTCACTCTGCTCTGCTGACTTCCAATTGTTTCATTCAATGGAAGGATCTTCCAGGAGCTCTGAAAGTGGGAAAAGAAAGAGGTTCTTATTTGCTCTACCATCTTACCCTTTCTCTCTCCTAGCCACATTTTGTCAGTGGCTGTGTTGCTCTACCTAGATTCACAACTCTTGCTACTCATAGTTTTTCCTGCAGCTATAGTTCTTGCCAGATTCCAATAACCACACCCCTCCCTTTCCCCCTAAGTCTAGGAGAGGTGACAACTTTCTGCTCTTGCTAGTCCTTGTATATTTTAATCCACTCCTCTGTAGACAGTCCTTTCTTTAAATGTCTTTTGATATCCCCTTTGATTCTTCTTTTCTTGATTCACCTTCTATTTCATGCTCAAACCATGACAGATGCAACATGTACCTGATTTACTTAGTCTATTTAATTTGATAAATCTTGATTGTATAAGGCATTATGCATGGTAGAAGACACAAAGATTCAGTGTTGCCCTTCAATTGTTCAGTGAGGAAAATGAGAATACATATGTTCAACATTGTTGTGTTGTTGTGTGCCATTGAGTTGATTCCGACTCATAATGACCTGATAAATTCAACACAGAGATCAATTTTACTCATCATATAGAGATGTAAAATAGTATCCTTTGTCATGACTGGTTTGTAATAATTACCTTAATAAACATGTTTCTGGACCTGAAACTCATTCTACCACTTTATATTTAAGACCTTGGGGTGATGATGATGTGAGGCAACAAAGCAAAAGCCTAGATTCTTTAATATTGATGAATGGATAAATTTCATGTTAAAAACTCAAAGAAGAAACCAGCCTACAGGACAATAGTAAAAAAAAAAAAAAATCAGCTATATGAGACTAAATTTTCATCAGTTACAAAGATAAAAATGTAAGCAGGCAAGGAAACTAAATTATTGAAAATGGAACAACCAAAATGGAAATAATCAGAAGGTTCATACATAGTAAAGAACGTAATGAATGTCACTGAACAACTTGTGTAGAAATTGTTGAATGGGAACATAAACTTCTGTGTAAACTTTCACTGAAAACACAATTAAAAAAAAAAAAAAACTATTTTCAAAAAAAGGGGAGGGGAATACAAACAGCTCAAAACCAAAAACCAATCCACTGCCATCAAGTCAATTCCAACTCACAGCAACTCTATATGACAGAGTTGAACTGTCCTGTAGAGATTCCAAGGCTGTAAATCTTTATAGAAGTAGACTGCTTTATCTTTCTCCCACGGAGGTGCTGGTTAAACTTCTGATTAACAGCTAAATGCTTTGACCACTGTACCACCAGAGCTCTCCAGGAATTCCAGGACAAATATAAGCAGAGACTTCCTAGGACAGAGAAAAAGAAAATAAGCTTTCTTAATCGCCTGCCCCTTTGTCCACCTTCCTCATCTTTGTCATATTACTGGTTATGATGTTTTATTGGGAAAGTAATAGAAGGTCGGGAACAGGATTGTAAAAATTGTACAAGCAGTATGGCTTACCAATTAAGAGCAGGGCTTTGGAGTCAGGCAGACTATGTGAGTTCAAATCTCGGCTTTATAACCTCCTTAGGCAAGCTAGTTAGTATCTCTGTGCCTCAGTTATCTCATCTGTATAATGAGAACAATAGCAGTGCTTATAGAATCACAGTGAGCAAAGAACTTGCACTTCATATATACTGTACACATATTAAGGAGCTCTGGTGGTGTACTAAGGCATTTGACTGCTAACCAGAAGGCTAGTGGTTCAAGGCCACCAGCCACTCCTGGGAAGGAAGATTAGGCAATCTACTACCATAGTGATACTGCCTCAGAAACCCAAGGAGGGGTCACTATGAGTCGGATCCAACTCGAAGGCAGTGAGTTTAGTTTAGGAGCTCTGATGGCATAGTGCCATTTGACAGTTAATCTAAAAGCTGGTGGTTCAAACCCACCAGCCACTCCTTGGAAGGAAGGTTGGACAATCTACCTCTGTAGTGATACCACTTCAGAAACTCAAGGAGGGGTCGCTATGAGTCAGATCTGACTTGATGTCAGTGAGTATACACATATTAAATGCAGTTGAATTTTTAGAGCTCATGAAATCCTTTCTTTGAATTAGGCATGGCCTAAAATATGCATTGACTTTCTTTCTTTTCTTTTTTTACTTTTATTGTGGTGAAAACATACAAAATAAGACATTCACCAATGTAACAACTGCCACATTTACAGCTCAGGAATATTGATTGCATTTTTCATGTTGTACCACCATTATTGCTATCCTTTTCCAAAACATTCCACCACCATTAGCATAAACTCAATGCCCTCCCCAAACAAAAACTTCCCCCACCCCCTCCCTCCTACTCCTACTCCTGATAACAACTAATAATCTTTGGCATATATATATATATATATATATATATACACACACACACACACACACACACACACACACAGGAGCTCTGGTAGCATAGTGCCTAAGGCACTTGACTGCTAACCAGAAGGCTGGCCGTTCAAACCCACCAGCCACTCCTCGGAAGGAAGGTTGGGCATTCCTACTTTCGTAGTGATACTGCCTCGGAAACCCAAGGAGGGGTCGCTATGAGTTGGGGCCGACTCGATGGCAAATAACAACAACAACAACAAATATGCACACACACACACACACACACACACATATATATATACATACATACAATTTTTTTTCCCCAAAATCTATCTGTTTTCCTTCCCCTCCCCTCCCATCCCTGGTAACCAACAAAGAAATTTTCCTTCTATGTGTAAACCTTTCCTTGGCTTTTTACAACAGTGAACTAATAACAATATTTGTCCTTCTATGATTGAATTATTTCACTCAGTATAATGTCCTCCAAGTTCATCTACGTTATGCAGTGTTTTGCAGATTCTACATTATTCTTTAGGGTTGCATAGTATTCCATTGTGTGTATGTACCACAGTTTGTTTATCCATTCCTCAGTTGATGAGCACTTAGGTTGTTTTCATCTCTTTGCTATTGTGAGTAGCTCTGTGATGAACAGGAGTGTGCATATATTTATGCATATATTTATGTCTTGTCTCTCACTTCTTTAGGATATACATTTCATGATGAGGTTGCTGGATCAAATGGTATTTCTATCTCCAACTTCTTAAGGAATCACCATACAGATTTCCACAGTGGTTGTATCATTTTATAGTCCCACCAGTGGTGTACGAGAGTCCCAATCTCTCCATATCCTTGTCAGCATTCATTATTCTCTGTCTTGTTGAATTTTGCTGGGGTGAGATGATGAGATGGTATCTCATTGTTGTTTTGATTTTCATCTCTCTAATGGCTAATGAGGAGCTCTGGTAGCATAGTGCCTAAAAAGCACTTGACTGCTAACCAGAAGGCTGGCAGTTCAAACCCACCAGCCACTCCTCAGAAGGAAGATGGGGCAATCTACTTCTGTAGTGATACCCCTCAGAAACCCAAGGAAGGGTTGCGATGAGTCAGGTCCGACTCCACGGCTCATAACAACAACAACAACAATGCCTAATGATCCCAAACATTTCTTCATGTGTTTGTTGGTGGCCTGAATATCTTCTTTGGTGAAGTATCTGTTCATGTTTTCTGCCCATTTTTTAATTGGATTGTTTATCTTTTTGTTGTTGAGGTGTTACAGTTTTCTATAGATCTTAGAAATAAGTCCTTTGTCTCATATGTCATTGCTGAATTATTTTTTCCATTCTGTAGGCTCTCTTTCTACTCTTTTGGAGAAGTCTTTTGATGCACATAAAAACATAATTTTTAGAAGGTCTGAATCATCTATTTTATCTTCTGCTGTTCATGAATCTTGGGTTATGCTTGATAGTCTATTTATGTCACAAAGTAGGGTCCCTAAGTTTTCCCCTATTTTTCCCTTGATGGACATTATAGCTCATTTCCTTATTCCCTTTTTGGAGATCTCTTTGCTAGTGTAGAGGAATTCAACTGATTTTTGTATGTTGATCTTGTATCCTGCCACTATGCTAAATCTTTCAAAAAGTTCAGTAAGTTGCTGAGTCTCTTGGATTTTTCTATGCATAGGATCATATCACCTGCAAATAGGGATAGTTTTACTTCTTACCAATTTGTATGCATTTGATTTCTGTTTCTTGCCTTCCTGCTCTGGCTAGGACTTCCAATACAAAAGTGGCTTAGGCTTTCTACATTTTGTTTTTATCTCTGTCTGATTGATCTGTTAACAAAGTAGTACTAAAGTATTTGTCTTCAATCACATTGATTCTGTCATCCAGTGATTCATTTCTACTCCTTTGCCACTTCAGTGTGTTATCTATTTCTGAAAGCTTAGTATTAATCTGGATTTCTATTTGATGTTTTTGTATCATTTCTCATTTTTTGTTTATTTTGTCAATTTGTTCTTGTATTGTTTTCCTAAATTGTTCTAGAATTTTGTCTCTGTTTTCCTTAATTTTGTCAGTGTTTTTCTTGATTTTGTCAGTGTATTTCTTGATCTGTCACTCAATCCGTGAAGATACTCAAATATAATTAATTCTTTTGAATTCCTTATCAGGGAGTCCCAATTCTGCTTCATCCTCAGGGACGTATTCCTGATTTTTATCCTGGTCCCTTGTTTCTACTATTTTATCTTGCTTCTTTGTGTGGACTGTGATAGTCTGTTGTCTCCAAGACATTGTGGTGGTATTATATTTATGTTTAATGTGTGAAAGAGAATGAGAGTATGTGCACAGATCTCTGGTAGTTGTTCATAGGGAGTAGTTGAGGGTGAGTTGAGCTGGTATTGGCTGTCACTTATCATTGTTCTGTTGGTGGAAAAGCTAGCATTGGCCCTCACTCAGTGGGTGGGGCTGTAGGAGATGCAGGTATGTTTGGGTTATGTTATAACAGTTTCTGTCTTCCATTCAGTTAGACAAAAAAAAAAAATTTAAACCACCAAAAAAATAAAAGCAAGACAGGATTCAAAATGGAGTCTCGTCAGTAAGCACCACACACTATTTCCCTCTAGCATCTAAGTACTTGAAAAACTAGGTACAGCAGTTTGAATTAGGGATTTTGGTGCTCTGAATAGCTCACTGAATCAGAGTGCACCAAACAAAGAAGAGCAGAATTAGAGGAAAGGCACAAGGAGATTATTTAAGAAAGAGATACCTGGCGGAGGATGGATGGGCAGCTGAGAGAGGCCATTGGAAACTTCCCTGGAGCAGTCACTGACTGGCAGGTGAGGTTGGCCACCTGAGATCCCTGTGAGCCAAGAAATAAGACACCCTATATCAGCACACCAGTGACCACTCCAATATTCCAGTGGGCAGCCCCAGGGATCTGCCTCCAGCACCTGATTTTGTCAGTAATCTGGGTCATCTGGGTGGCGGGCATGCGCACCACCACTGAGACTCAAGCAGAGAGCTCACTGTTGCACCAGGAAGGTGAGCTGCCTCCCTTCTCAGTGGGTCACTGAGTGGGATTGGGTCAGCCTGGGAGACATCGTGCTTATCTTTGTCATGGATATCGGGACCACAGTTCACTAACAGGTACTCCCCTGACTTCAACACAGCTGAAATTACATGCATCTTTGGTGCCACAGGTGGGCAGTATCACAGAAAAACTCCAGAGCCATTACCAGTCTGGTGGGATTGTGCCAGCACCGTGAGCAGATGGGGCAGGGAGAGGGCGGAAGCTGTGGCTGAGTGCAGTCCCAGGAATTTGCCTTGGATCGGCTCTTTGGTGCTGACGGAGTCTTCGAGTGTGCTTCAGAAGCGGGGTCTTCAAGTGTGCCTGAACCTGGCAGAAAGATGGGACTCCCTAACAACAGTAATCTTTCCTGAGATTGAGCCATGGTCTTGTAAATAACTATGTCATCAATAATAGCTTGCACAAAGCCCTAGAAACTGACCCTAGCAACACCAAGCTTTCCTTCTTCTGCTTCCACCTTCTCTGCCAATAACTTCACTCATTCAATAGAAGAAACAATATTCAGCCAATTACCATAAAACCTCCCACTTTGAACTCTAAACCCTCTTTACAACAAACAGAAATATATATCCACATTCCACACAGTGATTCCACCATCACAAAGAAAACAGTAGAGTGACCCAACATACCTGAATCAATAATAAAATAAAATACACCAGCTTTACCTTTTCAAAATATTAAACCATAAAACCAAGACAAAACAAATCAACAGGTAACCAGCAGCTAGAGACAACCTAAAGAGACAGCGTTCTACCAGATTCCAGGGGCTTAAGAAGAGGTTCTGCTTTCCAGTAACCCCAAGAACTCTCCAGACCTACATGACTGAAAAAGTCCTAGTTTACACCTTTTTTTTTCTTTTTTCTTTTCCCAGTTCCTGATTAATTTTTTTTCTTTCTCTTCCCGCCCCCCCTTGTTTTTTCTAGTGGTTAACCCTGTTCCTTGTATTTTTTTCTTCATTTTTCCCATTTTTTTCTTCATTATTCTCCTTCCCTACCTTTTTTCTCTTAGTGCCCTATACCCAGATATTGCAGG
>NW_006921949.1:825347-825985 GCF_000298275.1 Orycteropus afer afer
TTACCAGGGATGGGAGGGAAGGAGAGGGAATAGTGTTAGATAGATAGAGTTTTGATTTGGGTGAAGAGAAGGGCAATGTACCAAATGTGAGTGATCAATATAGTGGCACCTAGGAAGAAAAAGACATAGAGAAGTACATGGGAAGTACAGACAACAAAGATGAACCCTTTTGCACATATAGTACAGTGTGGTCAGTGAAGGCAAACACGGATATATGGGTGGATAGATGGGTGGACAGCCTGAAATATTAGGTATATCTGTGAAGTGGGGACTGCACCCAAGAACATGTATAGAATTGGCAGACAATGGTCCTATAACTTTATGTGTATGATCTGAATTTCCAGGTGTATAATGGAACTGACAAGGGGCAAGGCTGTAGTCACTGCTTGGTCACAGCCAGCTACCCAGAAGGACTGAGTAGTTCAACCTGTGGGCTCGAGACTATAGTCACAGAGGACATCAAGCTCAATTGGCATAACATACTACACAAAACATTGTTTCACCTCTTACTGTGGCAAGTAGCAACTGGGATATTAAAAGCTTGCAAGCTGCCATCTAGATGCAACGATGGGTCTCTCTTTGTCCAGAGACAAGAAGAATGAAGAAAACCAAAAATTCATAGAAACAATTAGTCCTAG
>NW_006921949.1:827135-834714 GCF_000298275.1 Orycteropus afer afer
GGGCCGACTCGACGGCACATAACAACAACAATATGGGTGGAGCTGGAAGAAATTATGATGAATGAAATAAGCCAATCACAAAAGGACTAATATTGTATGACCTCACTAATACAAAAAGAGAAGAAATGTAAAAAGTTTATTAGTGATTACCAGAGGCATGACAGAAGGGTAAATGGGGGAGGGGAGCTTAACAGTGATGGAAAAATTACATTGATTAAGGGTAGTGTTGTACAGTTAGTTACTGTTATTGCTGTCAATAAGTTGTACACCTGTAAAAAGTTGAATTGGTAACAATGACTAGAAAAAAAGAGGAGCTGCTGAGTCTGCTTATGTACAACCAAACACTTAATGGGATTTTGCTACTTGATTTGGAGGCTTAGGGACATGGTTTCATGGGACATCCCAGTTAGTTGGCCCAAATATAATGTTTAGGGCTTTTGATCTACCTCCTAGTTTGATGTGTAGTGTCTGGGGTTTAAAAAGCTTATAAGCAGCCATTGAAGACAAGTAATTGCTCTCTATTTACCTGGAACAACAGAGGCAAGAGAGTCAGGAGTAGGAGAAAGATGTGGAATGTGTGACAGATTGCCTCCATGAACAACTGCTTCCCTTGTCATGAAACCAGAACTGGAAGGTGTCCAACAACCATTACTGAACACTTTGATAAAATATTTCATAGAAGAATCCTGATCAAAAGGAGGAAAATGCAGAACAGAATTTCAAATTCTCGTAGACTCCAAACTTCCTGGGGCAATGAAAGTTGGATGAACCCCTAAATCCATTGCCCTATGTAGTAGTTATGTTTGTGTGTTAATTTGGCTGGGCCTGGCTGAGTGGCTGGGCAACTGGTGGTAGTTATTCCTCATGATGAGACTGGCAATCAACTCCATGGTGGGATCTATCACAAGCAGCTGAGTAGCTGCCTTTGGGTATGTGGTCTGCTTCCCATATATAAGCAGCAGCTTTGGGAATGGTCTCTAGCCTATGGCATGCTTGGACCCTGCGTGTAGCTATGTCATGGCTCAGCAGCCTGCTATGCTCTGCTGACCTTGGAACTTATAATGGACTTAAGTTAATGGCCTGCCATGTGGTTTGGTAACATCGGGACTGTGCCTTTTTGCTTGTCAACCTTGGGACTTCTCAGCCTCAGCAGCCAGCAGCTGTTTGAGTGAAGAAACACCTCTAGCTCCAGTGGGCCAGGAGCAGGAGGCAGAGCTGGACCCCAAGATTGTGGGGCTTTCATCCAGCCCCTAGAGCCTGGCGCTTTGAAGTTGAACTTAAAGCCTCCAAATTGTAAGAATAAACTCCTGTTTGTTAAGGCCAAATAAATAAATAAAAGCAAAAGAACCAAAAACTCAAACCACATAAACAAACAGGAACAATCACACACACACAACACACACAAAATGTAATAATTGAGCAGAAAATTTTCCAAAATATATTAAAAGAGATAAAAGAAAGATAATTGGAAAAAGAACAAAAAGCCACAATATCTAGGGAAGGAGGAATGAGAGAAAAGAGCAAGAGTAAAAGAAGAGTAAAGAAAAAGTGAGAAAACTTCAAAAGAATATGCCAGTGATGGGAACAACCAAAAGAAAGAAAAGAAAAAAGGGAACCAGGAAAAGGGAAAAAAAAAAAAAAAAAAAGGAAAAAAAAGAGGAAGATAAAAATAATAATTTAAAAACAAAACTGTGGGTGGTGGGACACAGCACCCAGGCTCTGTTAGAGCACAGACCAGGATTGAATTCCTGCTGGTCAAGAAGGTGGGTGGAGCTAGGGGATGGCCACACCTCTGTTCACCAAGAGTGTGTGGGGTATAAGAGTAACAAGGGGAATATCATACCTTTCCAGTAGCCAGCCTCCAGTGCAGCTGCCCATCCTGTCCTCAACAAGTGGGGCCCACTCCTATATCGCAGTCCAGGAAGAACACCATTTGCATATATTCAAAATGGTATCACCCACTGCTTGTGAATATTTCAAAATGGCTGTACCCTCAGGACAGCTGTTGCAGTCCATAGGTCTGTTTGTCTCCTTCTTTGCTGTTTTCCTTTCTGGTTGTCAGGCACCAATGCAGTCATTGCCCATGTAGTCTTTAGTGAGCAGAGCTGATTCTTAGGTTGCTATTGGAATATAATCAAAATGGCTGTGCCTTTAGGACAGCAGGCATTCTGCAGCTCTGTTTGTCTCCTTTGCTCACTGTTTTCATTCACGTTCTTCTATTAGTTGGTATTTAATCCACTTCTTTATATTAGCCTTCAAACCTCAGGGCTCCAGGATTGTCTTCTGTATTGGTTTCAATTTGTTTCTTATTGCTTTCTTGCGGAGGGTCTGGGTAACTTGTCTGCCTATTCTGCCATCTTACCCTGGATTGACGTTCTTGATGGGGCAGTAAAATCTCTTGAAATTCTGCCAGGTAAATATCTCTGCCTTGGTTTATGTTTCCCAAGATGGGTCTTGATTGGCTATAACAGTATGAAACATAGCAAGCTTTAATATCAAGAACTATCAAAGCACTAAGTTACATCAATCCAAACCCAGTGCTGTTGAACTGATTCCAGTTCATAGTGGCTCTGTAGGACAGAGTAGAACTGTCTGATAGCATTTGCAAGACTGTAAATCTTTACAGAAGCAGACTGCCACAATTTTCTCCCATGGAGTGGCTGGTGGGTTCACACTGTCAACTTTTGGTTAGCAGCCAAGAGCTTAAACCACTGTGCCACCAGGGCTCTTAACAGTAAGTTCCTGAGGGCCTAAAGGATGAAGAGACCATTACTAATTGGGAAGAGATCAGGAGACTCTTCATGAAGATGCATATTTGAGATGGAACATTTAAAAATCAGTCGAATTTAGACAGAAGTAGGGGAAAGGAAAAGTACATGACTATCCTCTTAGGATACCATTTTTAGTTACTATTGTGCATCCTTTGTTTATACCAAGGTACACTTTCTAAAAGCACTTAATCTTCCAAGGCCAGCACTATTAGGCGCTGATGTTGTCTATTATAGGAAAAAAAAAAGAAAAGCCAAATAAAGATTATATAACCATGTTACAAATTTAAATCCTTTGTGTTCTACTATTTAGGACTTCATTACAGACTGTGAGGCCGCAATACTTAGGGATATTTGTGTGTATGTGTGTGTGTAATCCAGATGCCAGCCCTTCTCTTCCCATTTTTAAGTCATCTTCTTGTTTATTTTGGGAAAAAAGAGGGTTTGTCTCATATCTGTTCTGAGTAAGGTTAATGTCATAGCAGCCGCTTACCTTTCTTATGGGCCATTCCCTTTGCTGCCAAGACACTTGGTTTACTACCCCCTTAAGGCTGTTGCTACCCACTGTGGTGTTACTGCCTGATTTTTTTATTTCCTCCATAACCACCCCACAAGGTAGCTCTGTCGTATTAGATGTATACTGAAGATTTAGAATCAGAGGAAGTTTCCTTTGTAACAACATAATAATAACAGAATTTATCATTGAATATTCACCATTGTTGGTCTAAAATGTCTTTAGCCATTCTACCATGGGGCATTTTCTTCCTTCTCCTATCTCATTGCCAAACCTCTGTCTTCTTCTCCTCCCTAACCCTCTACCTTTCTTGATTCACCCCAGTATGAAATCTTTGCTCATTATCAATGCAGATCAATATATTCAAAATCTTTGTCTTATTGTCCTCTTCAAATACCCTCAGTGTTTCTCCTTCCACTCTAAAACAGCTTAAAGTATTTTTCTAAACAAAGATAGTTTCATGCCTAAAACAGCTCTGGCATCAGGTGCTAAGTGATGAACATATATGATGAGATGGAGGGGATGTTGATTATTGTTTAAGTATTTTGAGAGAATGCCATCAGGTGAAACCTGTAGGGGGATGAGGAAAGCAGGATATCCAAATCAAACCCACTGCCATCAAGTTGATTCTGACTCATAGTGACCTTATAGGACAGAGTAGAACTGCCCCATAGGATTTCCAAAACTGTAAATCTTTATGGAAGTAGACTGCCTCATTGTTCTCCTGTGGAACAGCTGGTGGGTTTGAACTGCTGACCTTTTGGTTAGCAACCAAATGTTAACCACTGCACTACCCGAGTTCCTTGAGTAAAGCTGGATAGGCCAGGGCAAAGCCTGGCAAAGATGTAAGTGCAGTTGAAATCTAGCCCTACCCTCTTACTACAAGGGGCTCTGAAGCAAGAATAACACCCTCTCCTCAAGGGCAGCCTGCCTCAATATTCTGACTGACATAGAGGTACAACAGCCAGGACTCCCTACCTCGAGTTGGAAATGTCATTGAAGGTCTTTAAAGGGATATTGGTGATTGTTCAATGAATAAAACAGTAAGAATGTCTATTAGTTATAGTTCAAATTTTAGAACACATGACATAAAGTTCTATCAAGTCCTCTCATTTAATATAAAATTTAATTTTTGTAAATATTCTATGAGTGCTTAAAAACATCTTCTCTATGGAGTACAAAATTTTTTATGAATCTAATGGCTCAGGCATACTATTGTTTTGTGGGACTTCTTTGTTATCAATGCTTAGTTTTTTTTATATATTTCCATTTCTGAAGAATAATCTAAAATTCTGAAATTATTGTTATTGTTGTTAGGTGCTATGGTAGTTAAGTTTGTGTGTCAACTTGGCTGGGCCTGGTTGAACGGCTGGGCAGCTGGAGGTAGTTATTCCCCATGACGAGACTGCCAATCAACTCAATGGTGGTATCTGCCATGAGCAGCTGAGTAGCTGCTTTAGGAATGTGGTCTACTTCTCATCTATAAGTAGAAGCTTTGGGATTGGTCTCTAGCTTTTTGGCACCCTTGAACTCTGCATGCAGCTGAGTCTTCATTCAGTACCCTGCCATACTCTGCTGATCTTGGGACTTTCAGTGGACTTGAGTTAATGGGCTGCCATGTTGCTTGGTAACATTGGGACATGCCTTGTTACTTGCCAACCTTGGATTTATCAACCTCAGCAGCCAGTAGCTGCCTGAGTGAAGAAAGCTTCTAGCTCCAGTGGGCTGGGAGCAAGAGGCAAAGCTGAAGCCAAGGTTGAGGGGCTTTCACCCAGCCCATAGAGCCCGGTACTTTGAACTTGGATTTAAAGCCTCCAAAATTGTAAGAGAATAAACTATTTGGTCAAGCCATTCCATTTGTAGTATATTCTTGTCACAGCAGCACTGGGTAACCAAAACAGGTGCCCTCAAGTCAGTTCCTACTATGTATTAGTGACATTATGTACAACAGAACAAAACACTGCCTTGTCCTGTGCCATCCTCACAATTGTTACTGTGCTTCAGCACATTGTTGCTGCAATTGTGTCACCCCATTTCATTGAGGGTCTTCCCATTTTTGTTGGCCTTCTTCTTTACCAAGCATGATATTCTTCTCCAGGGACTAGTCCCTCCTGACAATATGACCAAATTTATGAGAGATGATGTCTTGTTTTCCTCACTTCTAAGGAACATTCTGGCAGTATTTCATCAAAGACAGATTTGTTTGGACAGAAGTGATGGAGAAGCTTAATATCTTCAGTCAGAAAAAAGCCAGAAGCTGAGTGTGGGACAGACCATTAACTGCTCATACTCAAGTTCAAGTTGAAAACCAAACTAAACCAAACTTACTGCCACCAGGTTGATTCTGACTCATAGCAACCCCCTTTGGGTTTCCAAGGCAGCAAATCTTTACAGAAGTAGATTGCCCAGTCTTCCTTTCATGGAGTGGCTGGTGGGTTTGAATCACCAATCTTCTGGTTAGCAGTCAAATGCCTTATTGAAGCTGAAGGATATTAAAACAGATCCACAAAAGCCAAAATACAACCTTGATTATATTCCACTTGAATTTAGAGACCATCTCAAGAATAGATTTGATACGTTGAACACCAATGACCTCAGACCAGAACAGTCGTGGGATAACATCAAGGATATCATATATGAAGAAAGCAAAGGGTCATTAAAAAGACAAGAAAGAAAGAAAAGATCAAAATGGATGTCAGAAGAGATTCTGAAACTTGCTTTTGAACATAGAATAACTAAAGCAACTGGAAGAAATGTTGAAGGAAAATTCTGCAGTAGAATTGTTATTATGATTTTTTCTATCATCTGGCAGTTATGCTTGATCAAGGATGTGTTGTTAGATGTATATGCCTCCCCCACTCCCCAAGCACTTGGATTTAATATGTTAGTCTTTTACCTTTGTTTCTTCCCCCTGGATTTTAGATTCTTTCCTTTTTTTTATGGGAATTTACAACATTTTAGGCTTTTGTCCAGAGGTATATGACTGGGAAAAATAGGTCTTTTATACACTGTTAGAAACATGTGGTTCTGAGACCTTCCTTATTACACTAATGCGCTGAGCAACTATAACAGCCAAATCACCTTCATTGTTAGTTCTGGCATTCAAATCGAGGGACTGCAGCCTCCTGGGATATATTTGTTTTTCCTTTAAATTTTATTTATTCTGTTACTGTTGAGAATATATACAGCAAAACATACACCAATATAACAGTGTCTACATGTACAATTCTGTGACATTGATTTCATTCTTCATATTGTGTAACCATTCTCACTTTCTTTTTCTGAGGTGTTCCTCCTTCATGAACACAATTCACTGTCCCCTAAGGTTCCTATCTAATCTTCCCAGTTGCTGTTGTCAGTTTGATCCCATAAAGATAGTTCTTAAAAGAGTATACTGCTCAAAGCAGACCGTTTTTACTAGATAAGGTAAACTATTGTTCACTTTTAAGAAGTCTTCAAGGTATTTTTGGTTTATGGTTTAAAGATTACCTCAGGGCATTAGTTTCAAAGGTTCATCCACCTTCTTGTGTCCAGAAAGTCTATAGTCTATGAGAATTTGAAATTCTGTTTTTCATTTCCCCCCTTTTGATCAGGTTTCTTCTATAGAATCCTTGATTAAATTGTTCAATAATGGTAGCCAGCACCATCCAGTTCTCCTCTTCCTATTCTCAACTCTCCTTCCTCTGTTGTTCCAGGTGAATTAAAATCAACTGTTATGCCTTGGCTGGCCACTTGCAAGCTTTTAAGACCCCAGGTACTACACAATGAACTAAGAGGTGGAATAGAAACATTGTACACATTATTAGGCCAGTTAACTGGGATGTCTCATGAAACCATGACCCTAAACCTCCAAACCAAGGAACTGAAACCTATAAGGTGTTTGGTTGGACATAAACAGCCTCACCAGCCACTCCACAGAAGGAAGATGGGGCAATATACTTTCATAAGATTTAAAGCCTTGGAAACCCAGTAGGGGTTGCTGTGAATTGGATTCTCAGAATTTCTGTTCTAGTTTGTCCAACTCTGTACATATTACCCAGATTGTATTCTTTCCTTTGAGATAGTAGAGTTCTTCAATTGTCAGTTATTATTCCTTTGAGCCCATGTTCTCCTTGGGTATCAGTTACTATTTCTGATAGTGTATACCAGTGAACTTGAAAAACTGGACCTTAGTCCATGTAAGTCCAAGTGAGTTTAAAGACAGTAAGTAGTGTATTAGAGCTTAAATTCTAAAGCACTTGGGGTTGTAGAAGGCTGTGGTCTGCAGTGGAAGCCCTAACTCCTTTTTTTTTTTTTT
>NW_006921949.1:855171-860715 GCF_000298275.1 Orycteropus afer afer
TATCTTCTGTGTCTGTGTTAATTGGTTTCCCTTTTCTTTGTTGAAGAGGGTCTGTGCAATCTTTCTGCCTAGTCCGCCATCTTGCCGGAACACCCTGTAACTTTTTTCTATCTTCAGTTATGTACATATCCCAATCATGGTCTTTCCCCTGCTTCTGTAGTCCTGCCTACAATGGTGATGAATCGATCTGCCACCAATCATGGTTTTGTGATGATTCCCTTTTTTTTTTTTTTGAAATCATATACAATTAGCTCCATGTCCATGACTCAGCTGACTCCATTCAGCTTTCTGCACTGAGTGCATGCTGAGGGTTTCCTTTATCCTGAATGATTGTTTTGTCTCTGTCCTGTTCATTGCTTAATAAAAGTGTCTCTATCAAACCAGTTTGAATCTCTTTCCTCCTATTACAGGAAAGACAATGATTCAAGGATGAGGACCCTCACATACAATAAATCCACTGTGATCCCTTGCCACTACTCTTGAAATTTGCCTTTAAACCATAGGGAATAGTAGTATTGGAAATAGTCTACCAGGTTCAAAACACAGCCCAAAGGGTTAAAAGAATATTACTGAAGGACTGATACTGACCCATTTTCTTTAACAGGTTTTTAAAACTGCCCTAATTTTGCCTTGGAATACCAAGAGAGAGGTGAAAGAGCAATGATTTTTCAAAAACAACTCCCAAAAGAGGCAAGAGCAGAACTTAGAAGGCTTTTTTCAGCTGTCTTCCCACTGAAATGTGCAGTTAGTCTTTCTCCCCAGGCTGAACCATCCAACCCTCAAACTATTTAAGACATCTTTAGCCTTTTCAAGGGAGCTCGGGTGGCATAGTGCCTAAGGCATTTTTGACTGCTAACCAGAAGGCTGGAGGTTCAAACCCACAAGCCACTCCTTGGATGGAAGGTTGGGCAATCTACTTCCATAGTGATACCACCTTGGAAACCCAAGAAAGGGTCACTATGAGTCACTGATTGCTATTGTTGGTAGGTTCCTTCTCACATTTATAGTTATCTCAGTGTTGCTTTAGGAGCTCAAGTGGTATAGCACTTCAGGCACCTGTTTGCTAACTGTAAAAGTCTGTGGTTTGAACCTACCAGCCACTCCACTGAAGAAAGATGAGGAGTCTGCTTCTATAAAGATTTACAGCCTTAATAACCCAGTGGGCATCACTATGAGTCAGGATTGACTCCATGACAATAAGATTTTTTTGTTTTCAGTGTTACTTTTGGAGCTTGGAAGCCAGCAACCCACGCTAGGCTGCCATCTTGGCAGAAAGCAGAAACTTAGAAGTTTTATAGCTCTTTGGCTATACTACCAGTAATGTTTCCAAAAATATTGAAAGAGTCACTACAATGTAATATAACCAAAAACAAACCAAACTCACTGCCATTGAGCGGGATCCCACTCATAGTGACCCCTCCTTTGGTTTCCGAGGCAGTATCACTATGGAAGTAGATTGCCTAACCTTCCTTCCAAGGAGTGGCTGGTGGGTTTGAACCACCAGTCTTCTTGTTAGCAGTCAAATGTCTTTGGTACCTCACCACCAGAGCTCCTGCAATGTAATATAGTGTCCACTATTTTGCACACTCATCAGCACTATGTATAATCATAATATATTTTTCCTAATTCAAAAAAAAGTAATTTTGTTGTTTCCTTTGCATTTCTTTGTTTTTTTTTCTTTGTTCTTTGTTGATTGAAAGTTTTTCGTGTATGTTTATTGAATCCATGACTTTCTTCATGTGAGAATTGACTATTCATGGCATTTGTTCATTTAGCTAATTAAGGCTCAGTGGTTTTTTCAAATTCATTCAGTCTTCTGAGTCACTTATTTTGATTGGCAATGAGATTTTTTTTTTTTAATTGTGTTATAAAATGTCCTTAAAATATAATAAAGCCAGTCATACAAGATCTGGTGATACCACAGAAAATGGATTCTCCTCCAAGGTAGTTAAAAGATTTTTAACTCTTTTTTTCTTTTTTTATATTCAAATTTTATCATTTGTATACTTTCAAATCTGTTAGCCTCTTCTTTTATTATTTCATCTATGCTTCCAAGCTTATAATTATAAAAATATCTTTCCACAGTCTTTATGCCCCTTAAGTCATATTTTATTATTCTAAGCTTTGATACTTTATTAGTCAATCTTTTAATCCATCTGAAATGAATTTTATGGATGAGGAAAAAAAGTTTAAAATGCAAAAATTTCAAATTGACTTTTGAAATAGACTTTCTCTACGCTTTTTATCTAGCTAAATTATTACTATAGTGGATTGCATAGGACTATGAATGTAGGCATTGCAAGGAAGATAAATACTCTGTTGTCAAAAAAAAAAAAAAAAAGATTGCTCAGCCAAAAGAGAATAATAACAGAAAGGAAAGTCATAAAATGTTCTTACTGAGAGGCTGTTTTGGTTTTATTTTGCTGTTCCAATAGCTTGATTGGCGGCAGCGGGGGAGGAGGGGTAGAGGTGCACAGGGAAATGGGAAAGGCTAGCTTATTTTAACTCTTTATCTTATTGCAGAACTGCTTGAATAAAACAGGAGCATGCTTGAATTGTTACAGCTGGTGCAGCCTAGACTGTACTACATGGAGTCTCAGGGATGAACTCAACTATGGCTATTAAACTTTGCTATGATGATAATCCTTTTATTTCCTGAATAAACTCAGTATCTCTGATTCATTTCTTCTTTTTTTTTTTTTTTCTTTTGGAATTGACTTGATGGCAATGGGTTTCCTTTTGGGTTGAACCAAATTTAATGAATGTAGAATGTATACTCTTTTATTCTTTGATGACCAAATTGATTACAAATCACACCCAGTCCTCTTTACGTTAATGAGATCTGTCAGTCACCCTAGATACTTAACTTTGACTTCTTAGTTTATTGTCAGGAAAAATAAGATACCCAGATGACAGAAATATTCTCAGCTCCCTTCCCATGTGATTTCTCCCTGTGGAAATAATTTGCTTCATTGAATTTACATAGTTCTTGCCTAGAATTTGGTAGAAAGTATTTATCAAACTGTTTTCAGACTTCACACCTGGATAATTTCATTGCTTGAGCTCTTTTGCACTTTAGGCTTTCAAATAATTTAAACTCAGGTCATTTCCTTCTTCATCCCTGAGTGTTTGCATTTGCAATAACATGAACTCTTATCTATCTGCAAATTCAATTACTCAAAATATATTTTTATAAATATTTGAGTATCATAGTTAAATGGTATTTCATAATTGCAGAGGAGAGTTTAAAAAAAAAGAAACAAAAGGAAAATTACAGTTTTTTTTAAAAAAAAGTTTTCATCCATCTGCCCTAATGGCCAACAAAGGCTCCTAATTTTAAAAATGATCTGCTCTGCTCTTCATGTTAAATATATTTGATTTTTTGGGGGGAGCTATTGTGTCCAGTATAGATACTTCTTAAATAAATCAATAAAATTCTGCAATTCAAATTCTAGACTCCAAAATAAACCAAAGTGTATATGGCAACCTAAAATAAATCCAACACAGTGACTAATTTGAACTTTCATTTTGGATTGGCCCAAATATTGGACTTGGAACAGCCCTACTTTAATGGTCTCTGGAACTCTCTCTGCCCCCCCTTTCTTCTTCTTCTTCTTCTTCTTCTTCTTAGTTGTGATTTGGGTGAAAATTTACAAAGCAAATCCACTTTCCACTCAGCAGTTCACATACACTTTGTTTCATGACATTGACTACAATTTACTATGATGCAACAGCTCCCCTCCCACTTCCTCCCAATAGTTACCTCTTCCCTATGTCCATCCCTCCATGCACTCCTGCCCCTGAACTGTCTCGTTGTGCATAAACAGACCTTCTTTCTCCCATGATTGTTCTCACCAAAGAGTGTATCTACCTCATGTAAATGTTCAACTCATATGCCTGTCTTATGTTTGGCTGGAAGCCACAGGTGTGGGTTCAATTCCAGACCTGAAGGGCAGCTAGGGGCCATAGTCTTAGTGTCTAGAACCCTCCTTTTTGATGTCTCTAGAGACAACCAACACTGGTTTGACATAATTTGGTTTGATACAATCTTTCTTGTTGTTAATCCATCCTAAAAGGATCCAGCAAGAAGTTTCCTGCAAGCCTTGGAATAATCCTGGTTTTAACTGAGGTTGCCTGGCTCTGCTATGCATAAAGTTTTCAGTAGCCAACTTTTTCAGAACTGGACTTGGCCATGCCCTTTCTATTCTGTCTTAGTCTGGAAGCTGAAATGAAACCTGTTCTGTTCATCATGGGTGACCTTGCTTGTATTTGAAATACCAATGCATAGTTCCAAGGTCACAGCAGCACATCAGCTACCAGAGTATGACAAACTTATAGAAAACTGTTATACGTAGCCAGGTCCACTTCTGAAAACATTAGCCACTGAAAACCATTAGAATAGCAGTGAAACATTATCTGATATAATGCCAGAGGATGATCCCCTCAAGTTGAAAGGCACTCAAAATATGACTGGGGAAAACCTGCCTCCTCAAAGTAGAGTTGACCTTAATGGTGTGGATGGAGTAAAGTTCAAGACATTCATTTGCTGATATGGCATGACTCAGAATGAGAAGAAACCATTGCAAACAACTGTCAATAATGGGAACATGGAATACATGAAGCATAAATCTAGTAAAATTGGAAGTTGTAAGAAATGAAATTGAATGCATAAAAATCCATATTCTAAGCATCAGTGACCTGAAATGGACTGGTATTGGCCATTCTGAATAAGATATTCATATGATTTATTATGTTACAAATGACAAATTGATGAAAAATGATGTCACATTCATCATCAAATAGAACATTTCAAGATATATCCTTAAGTACAATGCTGTCAGTGATAGGAAGATATCCATATACCTCCAAGGAAGACAGATTAATACATTCAAATTTATGCACCAACAACTAAAGTAAAAAATGAAAAACTTAAAGATTTACTACTTCAGCAGTCTGAAATTGACCAAACATGCAGTCAAGGTGTATTGATCATTACTGGTGACTGGAATGCAGAAGTTGAAAACAAGAAGCATCAATTGTATCAAAATATGACCTTGATGATACAAATGGCCTCAGAGATTGCATCGTACAATTTTCCAAGACCAGCGACTTGTTCATTACAAATACCTTTTTTAAACAACATGAATGGAGACTACACGAGATGGAATACCAAGAATAAAACTGACTCTATCTGTGAAGAAACGATGGAGAAGCTCAATATCATCAACCAATACAAGAATGGGGCTGACTGTGGAAGAGATCACCAATTGTTCATATCCAAGCTTAAGGTAAAGATGAAGAAAATTAAAACAAGTCCACAAGAGCCAAACTACAGCCTTGAGTATATCCCACTGGAATTTGGAGTCTACTTCAAGAAGAGATTTGATGCACTAAACACCAATGACCACAGACCAGATGACCTGTTGCAGTGTAGTAAATTACTTTGTGTGGCTTTTCTACCCATAAGTCTTTGTAAACTCCAAGGTGGGATTTTCTATGAGCAACTGAGGAGCTCCTGATTGCTGAAGTTGTCCACCTGGAGTA
>NW_006921949.1:860901-864612 GCF_000298275.1 Orycteropus afer afer
AAGAGACACGCATTGCTGAGTGAGACACCAAGGGACCAGCACTGCTGGGAAAGAGACTGTGAGAAACTGTTGGCTGAGGGACAGTGGGCTGGGAGAGAGACTGAGCATTTTTCTTGAACTCGAATTGTAGCCTGGTGCTTCCCTAATAAACCTCACAATCTGTGAGTTCTGTGTGGCCACTGCAGCGAATTATCAAACCCAGGAGAGAGGTGGTGGGTGCTTTGGGAGGAATGGTTGGATAAAGGGCTGGAGAGAGGCAGCATGTCTTCCCTGGCAGGAATAGGCATTGGGTTACTGCTGGTTATCCTGTCTTCCTCTCGTGGGATTACAGGAGGTCAGAATATGAGGCCACCTCGCCATTTTAGCACCTATGCAATGACATCAAGGACATCATACATGAAGAAAAAAAAAGGTTATAAAGAGACAGGAAAGTCAGAAGCCAATCCATAGCAATAAATGCATACGTCAAAAAAGAAGAAAGAGCCATAATCAACTCTGTGAACAAATATCTCCAACAATTAGAAAAAGAACATCAAGGAAAGCCAAGCGCCACCAGAAGAAAGGAAATAATAAAGATTCAAGCAGAAATCAATAAATCAGAAAATAATACAATAGAAAATATCAACAAGACTAGAAGTTGGTTTTTTGAAAAGATTAATAAAATTGACAAACCACTAGCAAATTTAACAAAGGAAAAGAGGAAGAGAATACAAGTAAAACAAATAAGAAACAAAACAGATGACATCACAACAGAAATAAGGATAAGGATAATATCAGGATACTATGAAGAACTGTACTCCAACAAATTTGAATATCTGGAAAAAAATGGATGGATTTCTAGAAACACACTACTTACCTAAACTAACACAGACAGATGTGGAAAAATTGAACAGACCCATAACAAAAGAAGAAATTGAACAGGTCATAAAAAATTACCAACAAAAAAAAAGTCCTGGCCCAGACAATTTCACCAGAGAATTCTGCAGAACGTTCAGAGAAGGACTAACACCAATCCTACTCAAACTATTCCAAAACATAGAAAAGGATGGAATCCTCCCAAATTCATTTTAGGAAGAAAATGTAACCTTGATACCAAAACCAGCAAAGACATCACTAAAAAGGAAATTTACAGACCAATATGCCTCATGAATATAGATGCAAAAATCTTCAAAAAAAATATGAGCCAATAGACTCCAACAACATATCAAAAAATAATTCATTATGACCAAGTGGGGTTCATATTAAGTATACAAGGAGGGATCAACATTAGAAAAACAATCATCATCCACCACATAAATGAAACCAAGGGGAAAAAAACACATGATTGTACCAATCGATGCAGAAAAGGCATTTGATAAAATCCAACACCCATCCTGATAAAAACTCTCTGCAAAATAGGAATAGAAGGGACATTCCTCAACATAATAAAGAGTATATATGCAAAACCAACAGCCAACATTATTCTCAATGGAGAGAGACTGAAACCATTCCCCTTGCAAACAGGAACCAGACAAGGATGCCCTCTATCACCACTTCTGTTCAACACTATATTTGAAGTCCTAGCCAGGGTCATAAGGCAAGAAAGGGAAATTAAAGGCACCCAAATTTGTAAGGAAGAAAAAAAAACTATCCCTGTTTACTGATGATATGATCCTATACGTAGAAAACCCAAGAGCCTCAGTAAAAAACCTACTGGAACTAATTGAGAGATTTAGCATCATGGCAGGATACAAGATCGACATCCAAATATCAGTTGGATTCCTCTACACCAGCAAAGAGATTGCTGAAAAAGAAATAAGGAAGTCAATACCATTTACAATAGCTACCAAGAAAATAAAATACTTGGGAATAAATCTTACCAGGGACACAAAAGACCTGCACAAAGAGACCTATAAAAGACACCTTCAAGAAACCATAAGAGAGCTACATAAATGGGAGAACATACCAAGCTCATGGATAGGAAGATTGAAAATTGTGAAAATGTCAATTCTACTAAAAGCAATCTTCACATTCAATGCAATCCCAATCCAGATCCCATCAGCAGTTTTTAAGGATGTGGAAAAAAACAATTATTAACTTTCTATGGAAAGGAAAGAGACCTTGGATAAACGAAGCATTATTGAAGAAGAGCACAGTAGGAGGTCTCACACTGCCAGATCTTAAAACCTACTATACAACCACGGTAGTCAAAACTGCCTGGTATCAGTACAACGATAGACACATAGACCAATAGGATAGAATTGAGAACCCAGAAATAGATCCATCAACCTATGGTCAGCTGATCTTTGACAAAGGGTAATATCCATTAAATGGGGAAGAGATTGTAGACTTAACAAATGGTGCTAGCAAAACTGGATATCCATTTACAGAAAAATGAAACAAGATCTGTACCTCACACCATCCACAAAAAATAACGCCAGATCGATCAAGGACCTAAATGTGAAACCTAGAACTATAAAGTTCCTCAAGGAAAAACTAGGGGCAAATTTAGGGGCCCTAATATAGTGATACTGCCTCGGAAACCCAAGGAGGGGTCGCTATGAGTCGGGCTGACTCGACGGCACACAACAACAACAACAATATATGGTATAAATAGACTATCAAAATAACCCAAAATGCACAAACAGCAGAAGATAAACTAGATGCATGGAACCTTCTGAAAATTAAATTTTTATGAGCTTCCAAAGACTCTCCAAAAGAGTCAAAAGAGAGCTTACAGATTGGGAAAAATATTCAGCAGCAATGTATCTGACAAGGGATTTATCTTTAGAATTTATAGAAAACTCCAACACCTTAATAGCAAAAAGACAAATAATCCAATTTACAAATGGGCAGAAGACATGAATAGACTCTTCACCAAACAGGATATTCAGGCAGCCAACAAATATATGAAGAAATGTTCACGATCATTAGCCATTAGAGAGATACAAATCAGAACAGCAATGAGATACCTTCTTGCCCCAGCACTAGTAGTAAAGTTCAACAAGACAGAAAATAACAAATGCTGGTGAGGATGCAGAGAGCTTGGGACACTCCTACACTGCTGGTGGGACTATCAAATGATACAACCACTGTGGAAATCAGTATGATGCTTCCTTAAAAAGTTGGAATTAGAAATACCACTTGATCCAGCCATTCCCTTACTAGGTATATATGCTAAAGAACTGAGAACCAGGACAAGAACAGATATATGTGCACACCCATGTTCATCGCAGCTTATTTACAATAGCTGAAAGATGGAAACAACCTAGGTGCCCATCAACAGAATAATGGTTAACTAAACTATGGTACATACATACAATGGAGTACTATGCAACCCTAAAGAATAACATAGAATCAGCAAAACACCACATAATGGGAATGAACTTGGAGAACATTATGCTGAGTGAAATAAATCAGTCACAGAAGGACAAATATTGTATTAGTCCATTGTAAAAAGTCAAGGAAAGGTTTATATACGGATGAAATTTTCTTTGTTGGTTAGCAGGGGTGGGAGGGGAGGTGGGGAACACTGTTAAGATTTTTTACTAATTTAGAATAAAAGTAAGTGCAGTGTAGTAAATTACTTAGTGTGGCTTTTCTACCCATAAGTCTTTGTAAACTCCAAGGTGGGATTTTCTTTGAGCAACTGAGAAGCTCCTGATTGCTGAAGCTATCCACCTGGGTTATTTCTGTTGGGCATGGCACAATACAATGTTCTGGGAGGTTCCC